>NC_092863.1:55054229-55175218 GCF_032062135.1 Pyxicephalus adspersus | reverse complement strand
GATCTGTACATGTATGGGATGTGTGTATATAGAGTGATCTGTACATGTATAGGATGGGATGTGTGTATATTGGGTGATCTGTACATGTATGGGTTGTGTGTATATTGGGGGATCTGTACATGTATGGGATGTGTGTATATAGGGTGATCTGTACATGTATAGGATGTTTGTATATAGGGTGATCTGTACATGTATGGAATGTCTGTATATAGGGTGATCTGTACATGTATAGGAAGTGTGTATATTGGATGATCTGTACATGTATGGGATGTGTGTATATAGGGTGATCTGTACATGTATAGGATGGGTCTATATAGGTTGATCTGTACATGTATAGGATGGGCTATATAAATAGAGGGTGATCTGTACACGTATCGCACAGATGATATGTATATAGGTTAATCTGTGCATGTTTAGGAGAGGCAGTATGAAAATAGGGTGATCTTTACATGTATAGGATGGGCTGCACGTAGGGTAATGTGTTCTAGCACAGGATAGGCTGCATGATCCTTACACAATGCAGGAGAGCAACCGAGTAATGTTACATAGTAGGTTTAAAAAAGACATAAGTCCATCTAGTTCAACTTTTTGGGAAATAAACATATCCCATATGTAAAACCCTATAAAACATAGTTTGTCTAGAGGAAGTCAAAACAAACCCTGGTACACTTTGCTTAAACGGGAAAAAAATTCCTTACTCCTTGCCTATCCCTTCCAGGCAATTGGGTGTTCCCTGGATAATCAGTCACGTTTTTTTTTACTTTAAATCCTTAATACCCAGTTATATTCTGTGCTTCTAGAAATCATCTAGCTTTTTCTTAAAGCAATCTATAGTAGTTGCTGAAACTACTTCCTGAGGGAGTGGATTCCACATTTTCAAAGACCTTTCAGTGAAGAATCCCTTCCTTATCCGGAGCTTAAACTGCTTTTCCTCCAGATGTAAAGAGTGCCCTCTTGTTCTTTGTAATGATCTCAAAGTGAATAATGGGGATGAGAGTTTCCTATATGGAGCCCTTATATATTTATACAGGGTGATCATATTACCACCTTTTATTAGTTTAGTTACCCTTCTCTGCACCCTCTCCAATTCCAAAATGTCATTTTTGTGAACTGGTGCCCCAAACTGGACTGCATATTCCAGATGTGGTCTGACCAATGCTTTGTACAGGGACAGGATTATGTCTTCATCTCTGCAGTCTATCCCTCTTTTAATACAAGAAAGTACTTTACTAGCTTTAGATATTGCAGCTTGGCATTGCATGCTGTTATTAGGTCTATGATCTACCAGAACCCCCAGATCCTTTTCCATTTCTGACTCCCCCAAATGTATTCCCCCTAGACAGTATGAAGCATGCATGTTGTTAGGCCCCAAGGTCATAACTTTACATTTATCTATAATAAATGTAATTTGCCACTTGGCTTCCCAATCAAACAGTACATCCAGGTCTGCTTGTAGATTATAGACAATCTGTATGGATTTATATCGATTACATAGTTTGGTGTCATCTGCAAACACAGATATGGTAATTTTTTAATCCCAAACTCTTTATCATTTATAAAGATGTTAAACAGAAAAGGTCTGAACACTGAACCCTGGGGTACACCACTAATACCCTTAGACCATTCAGAGTATAAATCATTAATTAAAACTCTCTGGATGCGGTCTTTAACCCAGTTCCCTTTCCATTTACAGATTGACTTTTCTAAACCTATAGACCCTAATTTGCATATTAACTGTCTGTGGGGTACGGTGTCAAATGCTTTAGCAAAGTCCAAGTACACTATATCAACTTCTGTTCCACTGTCTACCTGTTTACTTACTTCCTCATAAAAAGAACGTAAATTTATTTGACAACTCCAGTCTTTCTTGAAGCCATGCTTACTATCACTTATGATATTATTTTCTAGCAGAAACTCCTCTTTGTGGTTCTTTATCAAGCTCTCTAGCACCTTTCCAACTATGGACGTTAAACTAACGGGTGTGTAGTTACCTGGTAATGACTTTGCTCCCTTTTTGAAGATAGGAACCACATTGGCCAATCCATCGCTACCTTGTGTTTAGTAAATCCGCCTTTTCCTTATCCCCAGTTACCAACCCAACAACATTCTTTAAGGGGCCTACATGCTCAGAACTGATCTTTTTGCTAATAATATATTTTAAAAAATGGGGGGGGGGGGTCTTGCCTTACTTTCCTTTGCATACTGTCTTTTATTTAGAAGTTTTGCACATTTTATCTCCTTTTTACATACTTTGTTATATTCTTTAAAGTTTTCAAACAATGAAGGTGATCCTTCATTTTTATATTTTTGGATGCCCTTTACTTGTTCCTTATGGCTTTTTTAACATCAGCTGTGAGCCACATAATAATTTACATGGTTACATGGTTTTAATTTTAGCCTCTTAAACTTATTACCCATTGGAATATATTTTTCAGTATGCTTTTGTAGAACAGACTTGAAACATTCCTATTTCTGTTCTTTGAGGACAATATTGTCTCCAAGTCCAAGTCACAGAGAGCTGCCCTTAATATTGGAAAATGTGCTCTCTTAAAATTACCGTATTTTTCGGCGTATAAGACGCTCCGGCATATAAGACGCACCCAATTTTAAAGGAGGAAAATCTAGAAAAAAAAGATTCTGAACGATTATTCCCCTTCTGATCACACTTCCACTTTTTGCTGCTTTTTCTATCTGTACTAGTAGTTGATTTTCTATTTCTTCCTTAGCACTGGGGGGCCTATAGCAGACTCCAATAATTAATTGTGTGTTATTCAACCCCACATTCAACTCCACCCATAATGCCTCAACCTTATCACTTGTTCCATCCGCAATTTCTTCTTTCACATTCACTTTTAGATCACTTCTAACATACAGACAGACACCACCAGCCTTTAATTTGACTCTATCTTTACGAAAGAGAGTTTACCCAGGAAGATGGACAGCCCAGTCATACAAAGAACAAAGCCAGAATTCAGCAACACCAACTAAGTTATAATGAACTTCATTCATTCATTAAGGCTTCCAGTTCCCCTATCTTGTTTGCTAGACTTCTAGCATTAGTGAGTAGACTCTTTAAACCATTGCTGCTTTTACCATCGCTGTTTGCCAAATCCTTTTGTTTTACAGTACAACTAGTACTGCACAATCCAATGTTTGTTTGTAACATGGGAAGCTCCATACATTTATCCATAACCTTCCCCCAACTATCCCCAAATCCCCCCTCAACTAGTGTCTGACCTCTGACTAACCTTTCTGCCACCCTTTTTAAGTGTCCCACCCCCCTCTGTCCTAGTTTAAATATCCCACCACCAATCCCCTAAATCTTTCCCCTAGCACAGCAGACCCCCTTTCATTTAGGTGCAAACCATCTCTGGCATACAGGTTGTACCCCAATGAAGTCAGCGCAGTGCTCTATGAACCCAAACCCTCTCCTTTTGCACCAGGACTTAAGCCATGCGTTTAGCTGCCTAAGCTCCCTCTGCCTGTCCTGTGTTGTGCATGGCACAGGCAATATTCCAGAGAACATATCCTTGGAGGTCCTTTCCTTCAATTTGAAACCTTGTTCCTTATACTGATTTTTAAGGATCCTCCATCATCCATCTATCTTGTTATTGTTTCCAACATGGACCAAGACAGCTGGGTCCTGTCCAGGCAGCCCCCCAGTAATTTGTCAACGCGGTCCACCAAATGCCGGGAGACAGCAAACCATTCGGTTGAAGGGATCTGGGCGACAAACTATTCTATCAGTCCTCCTGATGATAGAATCCCCTATGACTACCGATTGTCTTTTCCTTCCTGATTTTACCTCCCCACCCCTACTAGATGTGTTGCTCTCCTGGCTGTTAGGGGTAGCAGTAACATCTAGAGTCGCCACCACTGGGTCTGCCACCTGCACATCTTCACATAACTTTGCATACATATTGGGGTGCTCAAACACAGGGCTGGCCTTCCTTTTCTGGGTGCCCCTACCACTCCCTCTAGTTACATTAACCCAACTCCCTACATGCTCATCCTGATTAACCTCTCCGCATATAGGCCATTAACTGCCTGCTCAGTGAGCAGGAGACCCCTCTCAAGGTGATCCAGTGATTTCAGTGTTGCAATGCGCTTCTCCAGATCTCCAATGCAAGATACCAGAAAGGCAACTTGCTCACATCTGTCACAGCGGTATTCACCTAGGAGCTGTTGCTCCATTTGTGCATACATATGGCAGACTGTGCACTGAACAAAACCTTCCACCTTGTTACCACTCATCTTCCCAGTTACAATATTTCTTTGTTTACAAGGAGTTTACTTACTAAAAATGTTTAACTCCTTTTGTTTTCAAACTCCACTTGATTAAAAAGCCACTTGTTTCACCAGCCAAGTTTGAGCAAGCTCAAGGGTGAGTCTGGCAGGAACTTAAATCACCTGTGAAGCCTTGACAACTCCTCCTTAGAGGTTAGCAAGGAAACAAGGTGAAAAGAAAAAAAGATATTTAAAACAAAACTGACAGTCAAGCAGACACAACTTCCAAATGCACAATATCAGAGCCCTGATTTTTCTAACACCACTTGATTAAAAAGCCACTTGTTTCACCAGCCAAGTTTGAGCAATTGTTAAATGATAAAAGTCACTAAAAGCTGGAGGCATTGAAACTATTCAAGGAATTACATGCATCTCCTATAGGTGGACAATGGCAGTGTGAAAAAGCAAACGCCTTATGCACCCATTTTCACCCTTAAAGCTCATTTTCATTACCTCCCAAATAACCATAAATGTCTCCTAAGATTCCTCTTATCATAATGTTTATCAAGCATTCTGTTCACCCAAGAAGGTAGCAACATTTAATCTATCCTTTGCAAGCATACATAAGATAACACACCATAGGTTGATATCTTGGTGCAGATATACTGGAGCCATGTGTTTGATTAACCTACTATTCTTGAAACATGGCTTTTGGGGTGTGGGCTTTTAGTGGCAATAGAAGATGGAGACACATATCTGGCTTTTACTCTTAAAAATGTCTATACCATCCAATGGACACCAAAATATTTTAACAGCAATGAACTATTATTCTAAATGGTTGAAGCATACCCTTTGGTAATTACATGTGACCTGAAAGTATGTTATATCTTCTGCCCAAATAGGAACTTTGATGAATCAAGGAAGAGATGTACATGAAAGCTAAGGTTTTAGCCTAAGCTAAGATTTTAGTCAAAAATCATTCAGAAGACTACAAGGCAATTACATGGCTGAGTTGATAGGTTAAATATAATTTACTAGTTTCAGTTATACCTCTAGGAAGACTCACAGACAAGTCAAAAACTTCCAGTTAGAATGGCAGAGATTTCTAATCTGAGATAGCTGCAAAAACAGAGAAATCTTTGCTGAATGTAAGTTTCCAATAACAGAAAAATTACAAGATAAAGATTGTTTTTTTATGGCAGCACTGTTGTGGTTATCCCTTATACAGGAAGCAAATGCCATCACAGGGAGTTATAAAACCTTGGGGAAACTAGACAGTGCTGGTCTGCAGAGAGAAACAGACACTGCGGGTTTGCGCCACTGTAAATAAAACACTAATATTTTGTTGAGGTGAACATAAGGTTCCTAGGAAGAGAGGGTGTTACTGAGTAATTTTGGATAAGTTATACTTTTATTTTGTGTGTGTGTCCAATTCAAAACATTATTCGCTGTGTGGACTTTCACTACATAAACAAAACTCTCCATTTGAGACTGACTACCCCAAGATACATTTAAAGCAAGGCTGCTATCATCATAATATACATACACACAAGTGTTCTTCACATGTGCTCGAACATATTATGCAATTCCTGGGGGTTAAGCTATCATAAAATTTATGTTATAGCAAAGACATGTGTATGCCAGAAATCAGTGAATGCTCTTCAAAAGTTTAAGGAAAACAGAAACATTTGGAATGTCAGCTTTCATATACATTTAGATATACACATAAGAATTAACATATGGGAAAATCCATCCCTGTTGACCCCCCTGCTAGGGCACTCACAGTTTCAGCCATGAATTTCTGACCAGCTATTTTGTACATGGAGGGAACGGGGAGTGTTTAGAGCATAACATTTTTTTAGCAGCTCAGGCTGGCTAGCAGTAGCAGCATTATAGTCAGAGCATTCCCTCCCCCCATTGGGACCCTGGAGAACCCTACAACTGGCAAGTTTCATGTACTCCCTTCCACCAGTCTCCCAATTTGATCGGCCTTTATCCACCTTAGAATCCACATGTAATGGTGAGGGACCACTGCGTGGTACATTATCTTCGGCATATAGGCTGCTAGGAACAGCTAGAACACCTAGAACACCTTCTATATTTTGGTCATAAAGCAGCAATCAGCAATTCTTACCAGGAATTGAACTACAAGCTGATAACCATATGGTACTGGGTCCCAGTTCTCTTAGCAATGATCTATCCGCAGGTTGAGGACAGGTGCTGGAGATGCAAAGCAGAGGTAGGCAGTTTGATCCATATATTTTGGGAGTGCCCTCTTTTTTCCTCTTTCTGGTCCCAGGTAGCCGACATGTGCATGAATTAACAGATGTGTCAATCTGCAGTAGACCGGAACTGGTTCTACTACATGTGTCATCCCTTTCAAGGAAAAAATATGATACATCCCTGCTGAAACATTTGCTTATTGCCACTAAGGCTTGTATTCCAGTACTCTGGAAACAAATTTCTCCCCCGACCGTCTCTCAGTGGTTTAACTAAGTAAATGAGATTATGACAATGCAAGATCTCATGCCGACTAGAGACGGGCGTTCGGAGAAGTTCAAAAACTACCTCGGTGTATCTAGCCATAAGAAGGACGAGTTATGATGAAGATGTCGATTGAACTATTGTAAGGAATATTGTATGATGTTGTTCAATTCTATCTATGTTGCAAAGGCTAGGTTCTCTCCTAACCCTATATCAGTATAAATTTGATGCCATTCCCCTCTTCTCCTTCCCGCCTCCCACCCTTCTCTTTTTCTTCCTCCTATTAGTTGGTGTTTCCCTTCTCTTGTTCTACATTATTAATTTGAAAATGTTAAAAGTAACTGGTGTTTGCATTACTGGTGGATTATTACTTGAATTCTGGAGATATTTTGTTACAAGATTGGATGTCATGTTATGTATTTTGTACATTCCGAATGTCTTTTTGTATGCTTACCTGGGTGCTAAATAAAAAATAAAGTATATATAAAAAAAAGAATTAACATATGGGGAGTTTAAAATCGAACTAAGAAATGCAATGTTTCTAGAAGATACAGCATAGTCTATTTTTTATCTTTTTTAATATTATTATTATTAATAATAATAAACGGGATTTATATAGCATCAACATATTACACAGTGCTGTACATTAAATAGGGATTCCAAATGAAAGACAGTGACACAGGAGGAGAAGAGGACCGTGCCCTGAAGATCTTACAATCTAAGAGGTGGGGTAGTCTCACACAATAGGAGGGGAGTGCAGTGACAGGAAGTAGTGAGGGCTTTAGGAGACAGACGAAGACCAGTAGGCCAGTCCGAAAAAAAAAAGACCATTCTAGAGAGTTGGGGCAGCTCTCGAAAAGTCTTGGAGCCGTGCATGTGAGGAGGTAATGAGTGAGTAGTCAGTAGTAGGTCATTGGAGGAGCGAAGAGAGTGGCTAGGGGGGTATTTTTCTACCATGTCAGAAGAGTCGTTTGGACAAGAGCTGTGTAGGGATTTGAAAGCACAGGAGCTTGTATCTACTGTATATATTGTACACATTGGCTAATTTCCAGCATTTAAAAGGTACTGAGAATAAAGTCAAATACCGGGGACAATGTAACATTGTACATAATCAGTGTCCACCATAATGTCAAAGGGCAGCAAGATGGGAAGTTACAATAAAGATGGTGGCTGTGAATTGAGCATGAGTCGTGAGTCTGAACCTGTCATTATTGGAGGACAGCACGCTGGGCAGCAAATTTGTTGTAATGTGAAAGTTTGCTGTGCACACTATGGGGAGAACCCATTCATCAGCTTTAGGTCTTGGCTACAATACAGTGTTATGTATTCAAATCCACAAACTGTTTTGAAAGGCGTTGGGCTAATGTAGCTGGCAATGGGCAAATGCAGTTTGGTTTTAGATGCGTTCATGGGGGCCATGACTATGGACTTTGTGAAGTACTGTATAATGTTGGAACTATATGAAAATGCAAAAAAATATTTGACCTCCTTCCATGCCACATGAACAAGCTTTAAGCTGCCTTAACTTGACTTGTTGGAGGAAAAACAATTCTGACAATAACAACAGCCCGTAGACACAATCCTGAAGTTTTCATCATAAAGCCTAGTATAGAAGTTATGTGGTTTTAGAAGTAATGCCATCATTTCATGCACTATTCTCCAAGCTTAGTGTTTTCTTATTTCTTGTCTTGTGATCCCTAGAGTTACAATTGAAGTGTATTGTAACAAAAGATTGCACACAAGACATGGCTAATGTTAATCACGTTAACAAAAACTTCCCGTTTGCAATTTTCTCTGTAATTATTGACCTATATAGAGTCTGCATTTTTTTATCATGCTGTTTCTTCTAAGGCTGTATCTTTACTAAAAAGTTTCTGTATTTAAGAGGCAGTGACTGTTATAATTGTGATTAAAACTAAAGAAAGCCATGCTGATGAACTTATCAGCATTGTGTACATGACTGACAGTAACATAGCTGATAAGATCTTAGATATGTCTCAGTGGAAAAACTTGTGATAGTGGCCTAAAGGAAGCTCTGGGTAGCAAAGTTTTATGCAGTTCCCACAGCGGTTAAAACTGAGTCTTAAAGTGAATCTATACAAATGAAGCAAGTTCACAGTGTTGTATGGATCAAGAACATAGAATGCACTACTACTTTTTAACTCCAAATCTACTTTAACACTTCGTTATTAAAATCCAATATAAAAGATTTTTATCCCCTTACAAAATCTGGTGTTAGGCTGCCTACACTAAGAACGTTTCACTATCAGAATAATATGAAAAAAACATCATTTTATCATCATTTAGAACGTGTGTAAATCCTTCTCTCCGCAAAGTTGTTAGAAAAGAAAATTATACTATCAGAATATAGCGCATGTTGCCAAATGAAAGCCCAACTTCAGCTTAAGAAACATTTTTATCTTATAAATTATTCTGCAATAGTCAGCCTAAAATCCTGATGCTGCAATACAATCCTTACCTTCAGCACTATTTCTGCAGATGTATCGCTCTGTAGTCCAGTACTGGTCTTTTTTAGTGCTGAATTGGAAAATCAATTAAATTCTCTTCCTATAAGCCCTGGGCCCATAGGGGACTGCTATAGGTAACAGTGCTATATCATTAGGTGGCCTTGTTTTCTACAGCATTCAGGACTCACCTATTGAAGAAGAAATGGAGAAAGAAGACTCAATAGGGTACCAAACAACTAAATAAATATATATATATATATATATATATATATATATATATATATATAAACAGTGCACCTATTTTATTACTCCCCTTCCCCAAAATTAATTCACTAAAGTTGAGTACTTACCTGCAGCTGCACTTCTGAGATCTCTACTGTGTGCAATATTGTTCTCTTCAACAAAAGCACTGGACCTGGACCTGCACCTAGTCATTCCTATGGATGGTTCTGTACTTATAGAAATAAATGGGGACTGCAGCACACATGCATAGCTTTTGCCGAACCTGACTGGGAAACAGCAAAAAATAAATAAATAAATTACCTGGTAATTAGTTTTTTGGAGGAAAATAATTTTGGAAGGAGTATGAAGGACAGAAGGGGAAAGAAACCCTGTCATTATTTTATTGTTGGCTGTTTTACTGTAGGTTTATTCAGTGTTATTCCTGGTGACCAAGACAGAAAGTAATAAAAAAATAAAATGTCTTCAGAACAAAAGGTGCAGGTAAATATTCTAAGGGATGTATCTGTTTCAGTGACAAGACAAGTGTCTGAGGAAGGAATTCTTCCTACTTTCTAGAGCCTTGTTTAGGGCTGAATCAATTTGATACGCCCCTACAGTTAGACGTGACATTTGGAAAAAATCTGACTTCAACGCTTTTGTTATTAGGTTTATATATGAATTATACTACAATGCTGGCAGCTACAGAGGTCATTGGGGGTACATTTCAATGTTCATTATGTTGACATCTCTGTGGTGCATCTCTGCACAATAAAACAATAATAGGTGTTGGTGCACCACAGTTCCATTTATTCCCCAATGCAGCTTGTTTGTGGACCCGCTGAGCATGACCTACTCTAATACCCTGTTTATAGATGGAGCCCAAAGAGTGTTAAATGGCAGATACACATTACAAGTCATAAAAAGCTGTTTTCGGTAACGCACATCATTCTACTGTATACTGTTTACAGAAAACAAAAAGAAGTCTTCAAAGGAACACAATCCCTACAGTCAAACATGGAAGAGGTTTTGGGGTTGCTTTGCTGCTTTAGGCACTGGTAGTCTTGACGGTTTTTTGGCATTGTAAAATCTGAAGAACACCAAGGATTTCTGGGCACAATGTAGGTCCCAGTTTTAAAATACTGGGTCTCAGTCAGAGGTCATGGGTCCTACAGCAGGGCCATGACCCAAAGCATACTTCAAAGAGCACCCAGAAATGGTTAAAACAAAGCACTGGAGAGTGCTGACGTGGCCAGCAAGGAGTCCAGATCTGAATCCCATAGAGCATCTGTGGAGAGATCTAAAAACAGCAGTTGGGAGAAGAAACCCTTTTAAATATGAGACACCTGGAGCAGCTGGCAAAGGAAGAGTGGTCCAAAATTCCAGTAAAGAGATGTAAAAAAATCATTGATTAGCACAGAAAGCGAATAACATCAGTTCTTTCTTCCAAGTGTGTCAAATGTTATTTCTCTGCTTTTTTTGTGTTCTTCCAGTACCAACAAAATAAATAAACATGACAATACCAAAGCATTTGTAATAAGTGGTGCATTTTCTGACATAAACACAAGGGTGCCAATATAATTGGCCATGACTGTATATTGGTTTGTTGAAGTATAGGGGAATACCAGCATAAAACTGTTTTTCAAAAATAGAAAATTTAAAAGAAATACAGGAAGAGGATACTCAGCAGTGAGATGGTTCTGCTGAAAAAAAAACAATGCAGATGGGACTAAAGAGAAAAGAAGGAGTGACCCTATCTTTCTGGTATGGTGATCTATATGCCAACCCCAATAGTAGTCAAATAAATCAAAAAAGGAGAAAGACAAGAAATCAACATATATTTTATGTACATGAATCCCTTTTTGTCAGCAGGTTGATTCACACACTACTTTATGCATTTATATGTATATCACAGAATATATGTTGATTTCTTATGCCAAAAAAATGTCTTTCTCCTGTTTTTGAATGCGGATGGAAACACAATCTGTGGACCTGCACCATTTTTATCAATGAAGCGTACCACAACACACAACAGTCCCTAACCAGGCAGTTTTGGAGGCTGAAATGCAGGTTTTTTTTTCTTCTGTACATTGAGGTACCATCCAAAAACATACACACATTACAACGAGTTGTAAAGTAGGCTTTAAGAGTGTAAATACTTATATGTTATTCTAGTGTAAAAGGCCAGGTTCTAACAAGTGTTCAATGTAAATAAGCTGATAAATGTTAGGGATTAGCGAGAATATTAGGTTTGATCTCCCGGCAAATCTGGCTTTTCTTGCTTACCGAAAGTGTAAGCGAGAACGGCCTTCTGATTAGCCGAGAGGTCGAGCTCTCGCCGAACAGAAAGATTTCCAGGGCTGCATTATGCAGCCCTAGAAATCTTCTGCGATCCCAGGGCACTAGAGGTATTTAACCTCTAGTGCCCCGGGGATCGCACAAGAGAACTTCCTGACATTGTAATATAAGTATCTCTTACAAATTATACATTTGTATCTGTAACAAATGTATCATTTGTAAGAGATGCTTATATTACAATGTCAGGAGGTTCTCCTTTGCCAGGCATCTCCTCAATGATTGCAGCTGTGGCTGCATTCATTGAGTAGAGTTTGGGATCTCTGGGGCACTAGAGGTTAATTAACCCCTAGTGCCCAGGGAATCGTAGTGGAACTGCAGTTGAGTTCCCATGGTCACAAGACCGTGGGAACTTTGCGGTCACAGCTGTAACTGCAGGCGATGCCCGGGGCACTAGAGGTTAATTAACCTCTAGTGCCCTGAGGATTGCACACTGAGCTTGTAAATGATTGCAGCTGTGGCTGAAAATCATTGAGAAGAGTATGCGATCTTCGGGGAACTAGAGGTTAATTAACCTCCAGTACTCGGGGATCGCAGCTCTGGGAATTCTCCTGTTTTAATTTCCTCTTCTGATGCTTTCGTGAAATCTTTTGAGTATGAATGAAATCCGATTTGCAAGCCCATATCATTTGCTTTTCAGCTGCTTAGGTATACACAAAAATGCCTAAATAAATAACCCATTTTTAAAGTAGTAATTAAAGGGTTAGCTACACTTGTATTTTACCTAAGGAGAATATTTTTATATGTAAATGATGTATGAAGGTGTTTAATGAATTCCCACATTATACACATTGGAACAAGGCAGCAAGCAGTGGCACTTCTAGAAGTATTTCTGTGGGCAGAGTAATGCAGGATGAGATATAATGTGCTCTATCATACACTCAGACTTATCTGTTTCCCTCAGGATGTTTTGTTGTGCATGGGTGATGTTCTAAGCAGGATGTCACTTGATGGGCTGATGATGATGGGCTTTTATTCCAGCTGACAGTGGAAGTCCTATAACTGAGTATGCTCTCATTTTTAATTCTGTAGACTGGTATTTGACATGTGATATTTAGAAATTTGCTCTGCTTTTTCTCACCATAACAAAGTTGTCAGCTACTGGATTCTCCAATGATTTATTTAATTTGTATTGTAAAGCTAATGTAAAATTTAAGAAGTTTGGATTGAAGGCATTTTAAAAATAGGTTAAAATGGGATATAAAGGGTTTTTTACCCAATAAGCTTCATATAGCTAAGTGCAGATATTCTGTCCTGGTAAAGAGTCCATGGAAAATTTTACTATCTATTCTTCTTGAAAGGAATTTATATCCCACAACTACTCATTTGAATGCAGAAAAAGGAGGCCTAATTTAATACTATAGGAGATCTGTTAGAACCTATTGCAATTTTTTAGTATCTGTTCTTTTTACCAGGTTTATATCTCAATATCATATTATGAATGTTAGAAGTATGCATGGGGCACAATCTCCACCCATTCACCCTACATCCCAGAACACCTGGGATCCATCCCTAGAATGGTCCAAAATAGAGACGAATGGGGCACTCTTCTTGCACTGCTATTTGTTTTGCTGGGTGTAATTCTCTGTGGATGTGTATATAAAATTTTGAATGTGCGGAGTGCTACTCCTTTTGTTTGCTATTCTGCTCTGCTCTCTGAAACATGCACAATTTCCCATGGTTTGTAAAAAAAGAAAAAGCTTTTCTGTATGTTAGTAGTTATGTTTTTATGGAAGTCTTTTCTGCCATAGTCCTTTCTTTGCTTGCTAGCAACATTCCTTAATTGTATACTGCCAGCCACATATGTGCAGCTCACTGAACAATCTCAGCATGCCTCAATTGTCGAGATAAAGTCACTTGTGAGTGCATTCGCAGAATTTACAGTATCTTGTGCTTGCCAATACAGATCCTGGAGTCAAGTCTGTATTAATGTGTAGTATGCATGTGGGGTTTTATAGAAAGAAGCCGGGTGACCTCAAATCTATTCAGTTACCCTTTAAAAATTCAGCATGTATAAAAAAATACTTGTTGATTCTTGGTAAAATGAAATCCCAAGAAGTGTTATACCTCCTAGATTGTAAGCTCTTCGAGGCAGGGTCCTCTCCTCCTTTTGGCGCTAAATAAATCATGTTTAATAATAATCTGGGAAGCCTATAAGCCTGTCATGCGAGGCAAATTTATTACACATGGGATCAGAATAAAAAGGGAACGCCAAAGGGAGATAGGGGACACCCTGCCCCGAATTTCAATTCTGAAATCCTCCCACAAAACTTCCTTAGATGACACCGTAGGTACAGAACTTTGCAGCCTCTGTAAGAAACTCTCGTTGTTTTGTCTCAATAAGGCTAAGGCTGCTCTGTCTAAATGCAGGAGAATGTTCTATGAACATGGCAACAAGAGCGGCCACATGTTAGCACTTTTCTCGTTTCCCACGGACGGTAACAGGCATAACCTTTAATATACCAAAGACATAGCGGAATCTTTTCATCAATATTATGAGAAACTCTATTTCAGGACCTCTCTCACCATCTAGGGTGAGAGAGAGAGTAAAGTTGATCAAAGACTATCTCTGTCAAATGCCCTACCTCTCTATGTCTAAGAATAGTTTGTTAGAGGCAACCATTTCCACTGAAGAACTCCTAGTGGCCATAAAGGATACTCCTTCTGGCAAAACTCCTGAGCCAGATGGCCTGCCTTTATCATATTACAAAACCTTTCAGAGCCTCACATTTCATTGCCGCCTATAACCATGTAACTGAAGGTGGCCGGTTTTCTCTGGACTCTCTCCGGGCTACCATCATTGTAATACCCAAGGAAGGCAAGGATCCTTCGTCCTGCGCGAGTTATCACCCGATTTCCCTCCTTAATCAAGATCTTAAACTTTTTATGAAAATCCTTGCTCCCAGATTGATTAAGGTCATGCATGACTTCATTCACTTTGATCAGGCAGGCTTTATGCCCGGCAGGGAAGCCAGAGACAACATGACCAGTGTACTATACTGGATATATCATGCCACAAATTAAGCACACCCCACTCATGTTGTTGTCCACAGATGCTGAAAAAGCCTTTGCCCGGGTCAATTGGCTTTACATGGATAATACCCTATTACATATAGGTCTCGGCCCACGAATGTTATCATGGATCCGGGCTATATATTCTCAACCTTTGGCTATGGTAAGAGTAAAAGGGCTACTGTCGGCTGCTTTGTGCATTTCCAATGGCACACGCCAGGGATGTCCCTTGTCTCCCTTGATTTTCATTCTGATGGTGGAGCCCCTTTTACGCACGTGCCTCCTATACTATCGAAGGTGTACAATTCAGAAAATAGCAGCCTATGCAGATGACTTACTGTTTGCTATAACCAATCCCACTGTTTCATTGCCGAATATCATGACAGCTTTGAGTAAAAACGACTCCCTGTCCAACTTTAAGATTAACTATTCCAAGTCAGCAGCGTTGGATATATCATCACCGACCACTGTCAGTGCCCATCTTAAACAATCTTTCGCCTTCCATTTGGAATCCCACTCGATCACATACCTTGGTATGACAATACCCAAAGTGCTTTTTGAGGTGTACGCCCGAAAATACCTCCTGTTGCTTTCCACAATGAATAGAGACCAAGAAAGGTGGGATAAAACGACTTACTTCTAGATAGGACGATGAACATCCTCCCCCGGTTCCTATACATCTTCCAAACCCTCCCGATAAAAGTCCCTCCCCCCACTTCAAAAATCATCCGCTATATATGGCGTAGCAAAGCCCCTAGACTCCGCAGAACGCTGCTCATTCGATCTAAAGCAGAAGGTGGTTTGGGGGTCCCAAACATGTTTCACTATTATCTAGCTGTGCATTTTATGTGTGTTTTAGATTGGTGCTGAAATGCGGGTTCTTAACAATGGGTATCACTCGAACAAACTTTTTACCGAACACCTCCTGCCATGGCTGCCACTAACGTCCATCCCAGAAATTAAATCTCACCCTACAGTTGGATACACATGGGAACTGGCAGTAAGGAATTTACATCGATTACACCTCTCGTCCTCTCCGTCACCCCTCTTCCCTAATGTTTTCTTTTCCTCCAGGTTGGAGGATGGGAAGTTCTGAGATCTACTATCCACAGCTATCTGTAGAGCAAAGCATTTATTAGATTGGGCAGATGGATAGAGCAAGAGCAATTAGGCGACAGTATGGGCGATTTTTGCTTGGATTTTTGGAGATCCTTACAGACCTCCCACTTTTTGCTAACTCTCCGTCCGGCATACACTTATTGCAGATCCTTAACTCACTTTGAACAGTTATGCACAAACGAGGGAGGAATTCGACATGCTTTGTCTATTGTTTATAGGCTTTTACAGGCTTCACCTCCTGAATCCACATCCATGTTTCTCCGGTCCTGGGAGACAGATTTAGGTCTCACACTCTCCACAGAACAAAAAGAACATTTTCTATACTGAACCCACAAAGTGTCCAAAAGCAGCCGACTTAAAGAAACTTGCTATAAGGTTGTTTCACAGTGGTGTCGTATTCCAGAGAAGCTACGCCGCATCCTTCCTAATGTGTCAGATTGCTCTTGGAGATGTCAGGCAATAAAGGGTTCCCTCCTCCACATTTTCTGGTAATGTTCCCTCCAGAGGAATTTTTGGGTAACAATCAGATCCATAGTCCAACAAATGTCTGACCAATATATTCCGGATAAGCCGGCCTTCTTTCTCCTGCAACACAACTGGTTCCCAATGAAACCATACAAAACTTCATTAGTTACACACCTGATCATTGCTGCAATCTCATGCATAGCCACTTGTTGGGGGAGCCCTGAACCACCCACAATTCGTTTATGGCTACACAGGGTTATTGAAATCTACCGTATGGAGGATCTTACTTCCTCCATTCGATGTACTAGCAGAGAAGTAGCCAATACATTGTTTTATTGGTCACAAATTACAACAACCAATGAATACCATAGCTATTTCATCTAAACCTAGTTTACTGGAGCTCTACGCTGCCTGTTCTTCTCCACTTCATATATTAGACTTCCCCCACCCACCTCCCCCAGGCTCCCTCCTCATGCGGTCCCCCACTAAGAAAGTTTGTTCCCCCTTCTCCCCTTCTTATATTTTTCTCCTCTTTTCATGTTCATTATGATTCTACATGTCAGTTTATTTAGGTTACTGTACCAGGTAAAATCTAAAATTGTTTAATATATTCTGTATGCAATTGCAAGGTTTGCACGTTTTTGCTGTGTAATGGTTTTTATTGTTACTCCATTTTTGCTCCCCCATCCCAGGTTTATTTCTGTACCCCCTGTAATAAATAAGTAAGAAATGCTTTAAAAAAAAGGTCAGGTATTAATACTCTGATTTCCTACTAAGGAAATTCACTCTATTTCTCCTACTGTCATTGGGACAGAAATTGATGGCCAATTCAAAGAGGGTTCCCCTCTTGTGAACACATTTCCTCCTACTTCCTTTGTTTGTCTGCAGTAGAAAAAGTGAAGATAAATATCCCCAATAGAACACAAACAACAATCTAAAAAAAAGTTCTGGGTTCTTTGATCTCATTTTTTTTACTTTTCCAGGTAATAACATATTACTGATAACATATACTAATGATGAACTGTAAATTCAGGCATTTACAATGTTGTGCATTCATGTCTTCTCTGCTAAAGGGCTGGTAAATGGCTTTTATATTTTGAAGAGGATCTTCCTATGCTGGCTTCTTTCTACACACGAGTTTGTTGACAACAGGTTCTCTTTAAATGAGTCAGAAGTTTAAAAAAAGTAGTGGGGGGCCTTGTAATTCCTGGTGAAATCATTGTGAAGGCAGGCAAAGGGTTGGAGCCATACAGTTATAAATGGACCTAACAAATACTTCCATATGGCTAAAATCTGTTCTGTATGGTTAAGGTGCCATCTAGCAGTTGCACATATGAGTTACACCAATGTAAAGGGAACATTTGTACTAAGCTAGTCCAAATAATACAAAAAAAAAAAATCAGAGCCTACACTGAAGTCTTTTTGTCTCAACATCGCTGTAAAAGTTAATGATACATTTATTAAATGCACAACAAATTCAAGAGGTCCTTGAAAAAATAGCTATGTTAAGTATTTCTACCAACTTCAACAATAATATTCATGGACAGAAAAGAAACCTTAGATGTCAACATCCTATAAAACACACATGTAGTATTACAAATGTAGTAATGTAGTATTACAAAAAAAAACCTAAATGTTTAAATTCATGGATATGTTAAATTATGGCCTTCTGCAAAACACTGAAAATCAAACTTCCTTGAAAGTTTAGGCAGTAAAAAATAAGACATTCCAGGATTTATTTGGTGTCATATTAAAACTTTGCTTCCTTGAACGTGAGAAAAGATATCACACAACTGACTTAAAGTAAATATATATCGCTGTCAAAAAAAGTTTCTCTTGTCCATTATGATCTTCCCTACTGTAACATGGGACAGACAAAGCTAAACATCTAGGAGAGCAGGAACATCAACACTTCTGAATTGCTTTGTCGCTCACTGTTCTATGGACTGCAGAAAAAACAAATGAGCCAATATTTGGAAAAAAAGTCAGATTGCTTACTGAAAAGTGCCGATGTTAAAACAAAGCTTTGGTATTCTAGAAACTTTATTTTAATAGCAAATTAAAAGTTTGGATCCTTTTAAGTTTTATCCTCACTTTCAGTGCTAGGTGACAATAGTGATCAGGATGATCAGAGAGAGTAATTCTCTCTGAAAGAACGTTATAAAAATGACACTGCCAAGGGGAACTACTGGCTATTAGTAATTATCCAGATTATTGACATTGGAAAAATAGTAACGTCATTACTTATTACCTTGTATTTTTATAGCGCCAATATATTAAGCAGCAACCTTCAAAAGGGCTCATTAATGTCCTTGCTATAATAATAAATAATTGTAAAGTGTAAAGCCAATTTTTGGGGAAGCCAGTTACCTTTACTATTGGTTTTTCGGATGTGGGATGAAACCAAAGTGCTCAGAGGAAATCTATGCAAACAAAGGGAGAACATACAAACTCAAAGCACATAATGTTCTGGCTGAGATTCCAACCTGAAATCCTACAGCTGGAAAAGCAATAATGCCACCCAAAAAACTGATACAAAGAAAGGCAAAAATAGCAGTCCATGTAACTAGCAAAAAGGTTCAAGGCCCACTTAACATGTCAAAATCCAAATTTTAAAGATGAATATAGTGTAGCCCCTCTTCCCTAGCCCTTTTTAACCTTATTAATGTGACCTATTTTTGACTATAAAACATTTGCCCCAGAAGGTCCCAAGGCATGTGTGATATCAATCATTCATAATGAGAACCTTAAAAAAACCTTTCCCTACTGTAACCAAAACCAAAAAGTGAAGTTTTGTCTGAGATTTGGGTTACTAAGATTTATGAGAAAATGTGCTTTTTATTTGATCCACCATGAATATCTATACATTAATATAGACATGAAGTCATGTGACTTGTTCATGTGCAGAAGCAGGGACAAGAATACTGTACTTTTTGAACCACAATTAATGGCCAGGACTGTGACTTCTATTGCTTTTTGGTTACATAGATTATTTGAGTGTCCTACAATCTGGGCTAGAAGTCAGCTTAAATTCAAGTTCATTACATATATCCTGTGTTTTGGGATAGACATGATTTCTAGATATTTAGGTATTTTTTAACTCTCCATGCCTATTGTGAATCCAGGGAGTGCAACTGAGACTCTGCCATCAGCTCTGCAGCAATACAACTCACAAACAAGTCGAATTTATGCAGCATTGTGGCTCAGAGATAGCACCCTCTGGTTTCCTCCCACACATACAGTTAGGTCAATTAGCTCCCCCCCCCCAAATTGACCTAAAGCTGCGTACACACTTCCAATTTTTATCGTTGGAAACGAACGACGAACGATCGATTGGGCAAAAATCGTTGATAAAAAAAGTAACCAACGACGCCGACGAACGAGAATAGTCGCTGGAAATGAACGACCGGACCGGCGGATCGGATTGGACGACGATCGTTTACCATCTATCGTGTGTACGGTCGTTCAGTGATCGTTCATGGTCTGAGCATGTGCGACGAACGAACGTTCGCTCACTTCCTGTATCGTCGAACGATCGTCCAACGATCAGATCTATTGTGTGTACAATATCTGCGAACGATCGTGTCATTATCTGCAGTTATCTGCATGTACAGGATCGGTGCTATACGATCGTTCGCAGATATCGTTCGTCGTTCGTTTACCAACGATAACTATTGGAAGTGTGTACGTAGCTTTAGACTGTGTTAAAGGCATATGACTATTGTAGGGACATTAGATTGTGAGCCCCTTTGAAGGACAGATAGTGACATCACTATGGTCTTTGTACAGTGCTGCGTAATATGTTGATGCTATATAAATACTCTGTGTGTAATTTAATAGAAGTTCTAAAACAAAATGTAGAACTAGCAGTTCTGAATATAACTAACATTTTATGTATTTATATAATTCAGGGTAGGATAAAACTAAAGGACAAAAACTACAGCTAGTTACTTTACTAATACAAAAGCAAAACCAGTTAGGTTGTAAGGAGAGGGCCCCATCTACTGGAAATGTTTAGTAGAAACCAGGCGTCATGGAGAATAAGCAGATCACAAAGAGATGACATAACCTTACCTTTAGAACATAAAAACATTTACCAGCAGCAAAACAAAAGCACAGCTTTGGCTAATAGCTTTTGGTCACAAACATCATTGTTGAAATAATGAAGGAAATAAGCAGCCAGAGGGAGCACTCAAAGCTTTGAACAAATGCTCCCGGTAATGAGTACCAGTACCCATTTACACCAATTTCTGCTTCACTCTTCCTTTTTACTAATAACACAAATCTAATCAAGTTAGATCTTACACTTGTTTTTTTACTAGTTTTTGGGTGGTGAATCTAGAATTGACCCCAGTTTTTTGCTATCACATTCAGTTTTTATGATCCAGGGTATCCTCCATTTTTGTCAAAAAACATACAAATTTTACATACATGAAAAAATTAATTAAATAATAACTTGAATGTACTGTTTATTTGAATTTCTTTTGTTCATACAAAAGAATTTATTGTTACTATATGACATTTTTTTTACAGTAAAACATTTGAAAATGAATCGGGTAAGCAAATAAGGTAAAAATTTATGCTTATAGCTTTTCCTGGAGTGCTCAGTGTTAGGACAATCCCGCCAGATGCTCCAACAATAGTCAGCCATCATTTGTACATCCCATCTACCCTGATACTGTCCTTCCATGAATTTCAAATCTTGGTGGAATCGTTCACCTTGCTCATCACTGACTGCAACAAGGTTTTCCGGGAAGTTAGAAAGATGGCTATGCAGAAAATGCACCTTGATGCTCATATTGCAACCAAACATTTTGTAGCTCTCCAAAAGTTTCTGGACAATTTCTGTGTAATTATTTGCTTGTGTGTTTCCAAGAAAGTCATTGACAATGGCTTTGAATGATAACCAAGCACTATTTTTGACTTCTGACATTGTTCTGAAGAATTGTTAAATTTTGATGAGCTGCCGAATCTGTGGACCATCAAACACACCGGTCTTTATTTTTTCAAATGACAGGATAGGAAATGCCAAAATGAGGTACGTGAAACAGTCTCCTTCAGTTGGCAAAGCTTTAACGAACTGCTTCATCAGACCCAGTTTAATGTGCAGAGGTGGGAATATAATATTCTTTCTATCAACAAGTGGCTCATGTAGAATGTTTGGATCACGTGGTTTCAGGGCAGATCTTGGAGGCCTAATTATTTCCACCCAATGCCTCTCACGAGCTCTGCTGTCCCACATGCACTGATAACAGGGATACTTGGTGTATCCGTGTTGCTGACCAAGAAAGAAACATACCATTTTAGGGTCAACACAGATGACCCAATTGTGTTGGTGATATTGCAACAACTCAATTACTCTCTTTAAGTCTGCATATTCTTCACAAAGAGAAACTGATTGGCCAATTGGGACTGACCCAACTATATTACCATTGTGAAGGAGGACACACTTTAAGCTCCACTTTGAGCTATCGACGAATAGTCGCCATTCAGTTGAGTTAAAGATTAGAATTCCCCATTCCTTCATTAAACCAGGTATGTTATGGCAATACACAAAGCCACTGTCAGTTCTAAAGTACTGCAGAAATGCAATTTCTCTGGTTTGAAAGTACGATACCTTCGTTCATTTTTCAAGTAAGTTTTTCTCACGCAGTCTTGATGCTAGGAGTTCTGAAGCCTTCTTCGATAGTCCCAAATCACGTGCCAAATCACTTAACTCATGCTGATCAAAGCTCTTACGAACAGAGTCCTCTTCAATTTCAAACTCTTCATCTTTGTTGTCACCTAGTTCATCACCATAATCATGCTCCTCAAGAGAGGGTAGTGTAACGAAAACCGGCACTGCAAAAACTTGACTCTGCCTCCTCCTACCTTCTAGTGAGCTCTGAGTGTAATGGATGTCCTCACTAGAAGACTCAAGAAGGAACATTTTCCCTGCACATTGGATAATTGACATTTGCCAAACTTACTAAGCTAAGTGAATTATCCATTGCAAGGGGATAATTCATTTTGCCATGTAAACGGTCTATATTCATTTTGTCATTTAACCCCAAAAGTTAGATAAAGCAGACAAATTTTACTCCTATCTACACTTAAATCAGTGCTGTGATTTGATGTGCTCCTCACTCTTAACATACAATATACACAACTTTCATTCAGGGAAAACAGGGTAATAGGTATAGAGCAGAATGGCACAATTTCACTCCTCAGCACAACAGTCCTTTCTAGAATGAAACATCATCTATACTGGATACAGCATCTATACAGCATCCTTATTGCCAGGCAAACAAACTGCTGTTTACAAATTCACAATGACTTTTTGATAGATTCTGCTTTGAGTACAGTTGTCTGTCCAGCTCTGAAAATGATCACATGATCATCCCTAATTGTTTGTCTGCAATAACTTTTATTTGACATCTGTTTAAAACCTACAGTAATAAGTCACAACGTACATTACAGAGGCCTTCCATGTGTGGCTTTGTCTAAAAACTGTATAGACCACAAAAAACTGTAGTGGTGTAATTATAGGCAATTATCTTACGTACACTAAACTTTTACTTATTTTAAACAGGTCCTTAAAAATAATCCAGGAAAAATACAGGAATGAGCAGCAATGTGAAAATCCAGCTACAGCCAGCAAGAGCTTAATAATCCACTTAGGCCGAACAAAAGAATGCAATTGTTATCCATATCAACACGTTAACAAAATACTAAACCCTTGCATGAAAGGAAAACCAAAATATATTTCCCAGCAGGGTATTCTGTATAATGTAAATTATGCAAAATGAAGTATCTAAAATCAGTCAGTCAAAACTTTTGATTTTAGAAGTGACTATGAAAAAAAATTATTATTTCTTTTTGTAAAAGTGGCTACAGATATCTTTGTTTCCCAGTCTGCTTTAGGATATATTGAAGCCCTGATGGCCTGTCTATGGACATTTGAATTTTAGGCATATCTGGTTGATTATTTGATAACTGCTATTGGCTTCTTTCTCCATTGTCTTTAGGCTTTGTAGCAAAGGCAAGGTTGTGATTTTTTAGTTTAATTTTTATTGAGAAAATTTAATCAAGCAAAGTGCAACAAAATAGGATAACAGCTCAATATACAGAATCCAAGTATATCAACAAAAGTATAAAATAGAGTCATATTACTAAATTTAGAATATACAGGCAGCATCCACAACATTAGTAACATCACCAATGTATCAAAAGGTTCTTATAGTTACATAATTACATAAGCAGTTTACATTTTCAATGACAAAAAATGTTATAAATTATTTATTCTACATATATAAATAAACCAAGGGAAAAAAACATCAGCAAAATTTCACATCAAAAGTAGTACACTACTGCACACACACATTGTCAGAAAACGAGACTGCACTGGGCCACATCTTACTACTCATTAGCCTGGTCTTTTGCATATATGCTCTGGCTAAAGCACTAGAGAAGAGTAGAAAATATTCCAAACCTAACTGTGCTGTCACCCCAGGTTATAGTTCAGGGCTAAAAGTGCTATCTGGTGGAGGCACCAGGATCACAGAATGTTACATGTTTTATCACAAAACAGTTTCTATATATTTAAGCTATGTATTTACCTGCTTGTCCATTTTTAAAATAAACTATATTGGTTTTTGGTCAATACTTTTTCATTTTATTGTGTAGACACCTCCACCTCCTCACCTTGCTATGGAATGACACAACAATAAACCAAATATTAAAGCTGCTCAAAGTTATTATTTCTAAATAATACATGTAAACATGGCTGAGCACTGCAGATAACACTACAGTGGCACATAATACTGAATCTAACATTTTACCATTCAGAACAGGATCTTCTGGAACAACATAAAAAGTATGCATAACACAATATGATTACTTACAAACTACTTAAAAGTGTGAATGAAAAAAAAAACAAATCTGGATTAAATAAGACCACAAAAGCCTATATGTAATTGTATAGCAAAATCAAATTCAGTTATATATAGAAAGGTGTTTGGTAATTTCTACAAAATGATGTCTGGATAGACATTGCATGCCATAGACCCTGTAAAATCAGGGCTGCTATTCTACAACATAAATTTTAAAAGTGGACAGCAATTCAAATCATGTAACATACATTTTAGGTGGTTTTGGTCTAGTTGTCTAAAGGTAAGAATAGAAAAGAGTAGTATAAGAAAACTACAGCACAGGCCTATTTTCTGACCAGAATGTAGAATGCAGTACACAACCCACAGAGCCCACATCATCACACTAATAGCAGAGAAACAAACAGAATAGCCTGGAAACAAACAGAATTGTAATGTCTGCAGTGACCATGTATTGTGTAAAGTTACTCAAAGCCACCATTGACGACACCCAAACATCAGGTCTTCTTAAAGTGGTATAGACCCAGGGGAATGCACTATGCTCAGATAAGTGGATTCAACATACCATGACCTGCAGGGCCAATTCAGAGCCATTAGTACTGAAACTCAACATGTAATCAGCTAAGTAACCTCAATTAAAGCTATGCCAGCAGATTAGCATGATTATATTAAAGTGTAGCAATCTCACAGAGTCAGCAATGTGTTTGCTGCAAACTACAAACCTGTTAACCTTTATGGTGGAGTGCCAGGAGATGAACATATGGTATTCCCCATTGCTGGTAGATTAGATAGAAGATTTTTGGGTAAAGCGCCTACACATTCCCATTATTATTATTATTAGCCAGCATTTATATAGTGCCGACATATTATGCAGTGCTTTACAAAGTCCATTGTCATATCGAGATATCCCAGATCTTTTCAGCTATCTTTAAGATAGTGTGCTTGCCAGTTTTTACTCTCATCTGTACTGCCAACATAGCTGGCATACCTCTACTCAACTTCATGGCTTACATACACCACCACCATGTCATTGTATTACTGGACAACCCAAAATGCACATGTAATGGCCAACAGTACACAAGACCAGCCCTGGGTATTCCAGGTTAAGTGACAAAATCAGTGGGGAACTCCCAATATTTAAAATCCAGACAAACTCCAAAGAGTTGCAATAGTAACAGTAGAATGAATGAACAGTTTTTTTTTCAGGTTCCCTTTGAATAATATCCCTCTCTACCTCAAGGTGGGTAACATTGGCACTAAAGAATTGGTGGACACTTGAGAACGCATGGCTAGACAGAAGGGCAAAGCTCCTGTATTATGATCAATATTACGATTTGATATATTGGTAAAATTGATCATGATTTAGAAGGATTATCAAACAGGTGGAATGAACACCTAATAATTGTAGTGTATCAGAATGTTTGTATTATCGAAAGTGACAAACATAAAAAAAAAAATCACAAGATGTATGCAAAAAAAATCACCTTGAATATCCACTGGAACAAAAAAATGTTTAAGTACTGATTAGGTAGGCCCAGATTTGCGAACTTAATCCATGACCAAGCTAAACTGAGGCAGGAAGACACTCTTTCCTCTGGTAAGGTTCTTGATGACCTTATCCGGCATCACACCAAAAATTTGATTCCATATGACTGGTAAATCTGTAAGAGGCTTGATGTTTGGTTGGCTGACTAACAATTTTGGGGGATCGGCAGGGCTCTCAATAACTCTTTTACCTTTGACTGATTTTGAACACCAGCAGATCCATTCTAGCTGCCCCTACCTGCCCAATCTGTTGCAGCCACATACTGAGCCTGGTCCTCTCTGCTTCTCAATCTCTGCCCAAGCTCTCAGTCTCCCCACCCATCCCTAGGACAACTCAAATCCCATGGGGGAAGAGGATCCGGAACTGGTATGGTCTCTGTAGTTAGGGACAGACGGTCACTAGGTGCATAATGATTGCTCAGTTTTCTCCACCTTAGATCTCACTCAAACAATGCTTCCCTGTTTGCATAAATAAAGTCAGCCAGACCTTAGGGATTACTTTGCCACCTGATTGGAGATGTGTTGTGTGGCTATGCCAAGATTTGACTTCCTGCAGTGCAAGCCAAAGTCTTATTTTAGCTTCTGGTACCATATTTTCCTACAGCAGTCAGAAAGACCAAGTGCAAGTTTAAAAATTAGGTTACTCAAAAGATATTAGAACTGGTCGTTGTAATTAAAATAAATAAAATTAGGATTTTGCATTGTGGAATGTCAAAACTCGCCAGAGCCAAACAGCACAACTTCCACCAGGCAGCACATACATCTACCACTACATTTTCTGTTTGATGGGAGTAGTACTGGGTGGCTGTGCTAAGTTTTGACTTTCTACACAGTGCTTATGTTGAAGTGCAGTAACTTTTGGCAACTGTAGCCAATTTTAATGTCTTGGGTATTACCTTTTTTTTTTTGCCTTGCACTTGGTCTGTCTCCCAGCCTACTGTGGGAATATACAGCATTAGACCAGAGTGTGTAACATGTATGGAAGCTTAATAACATTATAGCAAAAAGAGAAAATTGATCACAAAAAAAAACTGAACACCCTATATACTGCAAGGGTTAAGTGCACATTTTTTATAGAAAACGAAAAGATGGAAAAAGAAGATAAAATTACACAACAAAGGCTGTGTCCACTAATGAATCAAACAAAAGTAGAATACTTGAATTATGGATAAAGTTTTTAATAAAGTTATACTTATTATATGGTCTAGAATCAGATATGTTTTTTTAGTAAGTGAATGCATGCTATGTAACTTGTAAGTGTAACACTTCTTGGTATTTATTACAGAGGTTACAACACTTCCTCTGACAACAGGGTCAGCATCTATTTCCTGGAGAGAGATTCTGACTCAGAGAGGATAAAGTCATATAAATTGTGCTGCATGTGCAGTTCGTGGCTATGTTTCACATTATTCAGCCATACTTGATCCAGTTGCATCCTATTACTATGCTACAACGTTTTACACCTGGGGAGAGGAGACTGAAGAAATGTGTCCACTTTCCTGCAGCAAACTGATGACTGATAACTGATAATATGAACCCAGGCAAAGTCACCAGCAAAGTTCGTATTTCATACTCCAGCAAAATAATACAAATAGTGAATTATAAGAACAGAAACCCAGATCTAATCTGAAATGATACAGGTCAACAGACTAGTATTAGCATGCATGGCAGTTATAACGGTTGAGAACCTATAATAGAAGAAAAAAATAGTGAATAAATATGGAAGCAACAAATACCAGTAAAAAATCTTAATGGTGTAAATTCTTACTGCAAGTCAAAAGTAAGAAAAACTGTTACAGTCAACTCGATTAATTATAGCTAAGAAGCATTTTATAAACACTTGGATTTATAATCACTTGATAGGTCTAACTTTATTGCTTGCACATAAAACAGAAAGGATTTCTTCAGGTTCTACATTTATTGGCCTGAGAAAAAAGAGAATGTAAAATGAACTTAGTAAGAGATATTTGGCAAGACTGTGACAGTCTTGGCTCAAACATCAGTAAAAGTCATGTTTGATTAAAGTGAACCTTACATTGCAATCACATAAACAGAAATCAAAACTATCTGCAAAAATTACAGCACTTCAACTCACTTTATGTAAAATTTGGAGCTACCAGTGACACTGCCTGGTGTACACATTGTTGCCATGTTTGAAAAGCCTGGAAGAGAGAGATTGCATCCCAATTACTCCTGACTAGTGTTGGTCGAATAGCTCACTATTCGATTCGGCAGCTATTCGCTCGAATAGAACAAAATTATTCGGGTGGTCGAATGTCAAAGTCAAACACCATTAAAGTGAATTGGAGGAAAAAATAGGGTTTTTTTCAGCACTGTGTAGAGCTTCTACAGCCTCCAAACAGATGTAAAAAGATACATTGTAAAAGGATACATAAAAAGATACATTATAAAAAGATACATAACACTATTACATACCCCTGGACTTCACATGAAGATTAAAGAGCACCTCTCACATCAATATTAGGCTAAAGCTAGGTACACACTTCCAATAATTATTGTTAGAAAACGAACGATTACGACCGATCAACGATTATGCACGTTTATACTTGAACAATCATATTGTGCACAATTCTGTACATGCTGTAACAATATGATCGTTCAAATATAATCCACCAACAGCGTCCACACGCTAGATACAATCGTTTGAACGATGCAGGGAGGGACATGTAAAGGAGAAAGTGTACCGCAGAAACATGCACGATCACTGAACAACCGTACACACGATAGATAGTGAAAGATCGTCTGCCAATCAGATTCACCGTAGCGGTCGTTCATTTCCAACGACAATCCTCGTTCGTCGGCGTCCTTGGTCACTTTTTTTTGGCCAATCGGTCGTTCATCGGTCGTTTCTAACGATAATTATTGGACGTGTGTATGCAGCTTTAGTCTACACGGACTATTTCGCCAGTGTTTAACCTGAGGCTTTTTAAAGCCCATGTTTGAAGTCCCCATGCATTCCAATAGGCTAATCTACACCAGGACGTTTCCTTCAGGCACGTTTTTGAGTGTTATCTTAAACGTTGCTTGCAACATTTAAAAAAGTAAAACGCTGGATAAACGCGGGAAAACGCTTCTATTGAACTCAATGGAGGCTTTTTCAAGCGTTTTTAAGCTTTTATGAAAGCTTCATATTCGGGTCGAATATAGGGACAACCGGAATTCGAACATCAACACTACTCCTGACTCGGGTAGCCAGTCCCTCCTATACCCACCCCAGCCAACCCCTTCAAATAATACACACAACTGTGTTTGGAACAAATTGGCTGGGGTCAGCGGTTTATTAACAACATTTTATATAAAACATTACAAACATTAATATATATAAATAACAAATATATTATATATTATTATATATTAAAACTTGATTACAATATAAACAATTTTCAAGACCTTCTCTCAAAAAAAAACTCCATGAGCACGTGAGCTGAAAAGCAAGGGAAAGGTAACATTTTTTTTTTATTTTGTTTTTAAATTTTTGACAGAGTAGAATGATATGGACAGGTAAACATATTTACTTCCAATAAAAACTATTGCCATACATTCATCCATTATCATGTGTAGGTGTAAAAAATTTCATTGGCTTAGTACAGCTTGCCTTTTACCAACAATCGTTTTTGTTGTGTAGCAGCAGTTGCTTTTCAGCTGATGCACTTCAGTGGCCTGGAAAAAAAATTATTCTGCATTCCGCAGGGCCAGTTTTAGGCAATTGACAGGGAGCTGGAATTCTGTAGGGTCCACACCATGGACCATACACTTTCATCAATGAAGCTGAGTGATCCAGAAAACCTAAAATGGATTTCTTCAAAGTAATTTGGTATCTGCTAGCAAATGTTTTAAATCCTGCACCAAATCCATTCCAGGTTTGCTGAATTACCCAGCTTCACTGATGAAAGTATATATTCTCTCCAACATTGGAGAGCTTTAATAAATCAAGCCCAATATATTTGCTCATATTTTGCCTAAAACCACTCTTCCCTGCTAAACAATATCTTCAGTAATGCTGGTTGTTATGCTGTCATTCTAAACACCAATTCTATCTCCCTTTTTTTTCTCTATATCTATCTATCTGTCCATATCTGCACCTTTATTAATTATAACATAGTATTTGTTAAAATCACCACACAAGAGCCGATGAGACAGAACTGTTTGAATGGTATGTTTGATGGTAAATTTTCTGAGAAACAAACTTTAGCAAATAATGTTATGGAAAACCTGTTTCCCTTTAGGACAGAACATACAGACTCCATCCACACTACTGACTTGGCCACTGGAAATAGTTGTGAGAGAACATAATTTATTTAAATTCAATGTGTAAACATTGCAAATTGTATTGCTTTACTTTCCTTCTAAAATGCTGTAGTTTTATCTATGCTATCTTGACTTCAGTTCTACTTCTATTTCTATTGAGAATTGAACTTCAGCCTCAAGTTCCAACCCTTTCATATAAAATCAGTATGGCCACATTTTACAAGTTATGCGTGGGCAGCAGTACAAATACCTAGAGGTGAACTATGATACCTGCCAAAAATGTCATTCTGCCACTGACTATATAACTTTCTGCTTAGATACTGGAGGATCACATTGCATTTATAGGAACAACTTTTATATTACTTCTTGTTCTCTTCATCAACTCATCACGTAAATATACAGACCATAGATCCAGCCTTCTTCTAGCTCCTGCTAAAGAGCTGACATCTTTGGAACTGGTGGCTCCCATACTACACATGTCAAGTTCTTGCTATGGTGAGGAATTTTATTATATATATATATATACCGTATTTTTCGGACTATAAGACGCTCCGGCCTATAAGACGCACCCAATTTTAAAGGAGAAAAACCTAGAAAAAAAAGATTCTGAACAAAATACTAAAAAATCACTCTGTGTCAATGTATCGCCTTCTAATCACTCTGACACAGAGTGATCAGAAGGGGATACATTGACACAGAGTGATTAGAAGGGGATACATTGACACAATGTATCCCCTTCTGATCACCCTGTGCCAAAAAATCATACTCACCCGATACCGCGATACCGCGATCCCGCGATGCTGTGGGCTTCTTCTTCTCCTCGCTCTCCTCCTGGCTGCAGCACGTGTCCCCTCCTCCTCTGAGCGAGGAGAAGCCGACACGCATACCCCAGCGATCCCGTAAGCAGCCTGGATCGCTCAGAGGAGGAGGAGACACGCGCTGCAGCCGGGAGGAGAGCGAGGAGAAGAAGAAGCCCACAGCATCGCGGGATCGCGGTATCGGGTGAGTATGATTTTTTTTAATTACCGGTATATTTAACATGTATTCGGTGTATAAGACGCACCCACTTTTCCCCCCCAGTTTTGGGGAAGAAAAAGTGCGTCTTATAGTCCGAAAAATACGGTATATATATATATATATAAAACCCAGTTGTTTTTTTTCTATGACTGCCCCATGTGCAGTAAGCTTCAAATGCCTGACTTCAAGGAATCTTTAAACCCTTTCTTTTTTTTTTATCATTTGCGATAGAAAGGGGTAATTTGGGGTGTGAATTTATGCGATATGAATTCTGTGTTATCTTTGAAACTACAATTCAGCTGTGGTTTCTTATTGTAGTCTATCATAATAATTTGCTTATCACTATTGTGTCTGCTGCATCAAAAAACGTTTATTTAATAAAATCATGTCTTCCTTTGGACATCAGCATTAGTCAGCTTTACAATGAAAAATCTGAATCAAAATACTGTTTAATTTCTAGGCTGGCATTTATTTGTAGACAGTTGGAGGAAGACTTGCTGTGTGGTCTGAGGTTGTCCATCCTATTTAGGTTTATGAAAAGATAGCTTGCCACAATACAGGAAATGTAAAGAATGTCAGAAAACATCAGATACCGGTATGTACTCAGTAAAGAAAAAAAAAAGAAGAAGAATGTATTTGAAATTACAAATATTACCCTGCTGTTGATTTAACATATAGAATATTAAGTACTTTGTCTCTCTCTTCACCCATGGTCACTGTCTGTAAATGTTGTGCACACCCTGGTATAGACTAAACCACTAATATACTGTATAAGCTACAGTCACATGTGACATGTAGCTACTTACTAGACATCTTGCTGTTGCTGCTGCCGCCTGTCGGTACTCCATGTACAAAAATTGTATTACACACTTCTGGGTGTCATTGACGATGCACTACACCCCACTCGAGATGCCAGCTACCGATGCGGTCCACGATCCTCTTGCTGCTCCTGCTGCCGCCTTTCAGTATTCCATTCAATAAATTTGTACACTTCTGGGTGGCATTGATGATGCACTACACCAAGCTCTAGATGCCAGTTACCAATGTGGTCCACGTTCCGTCTCAGGGCCCACCGCCTCCTCCTCCTGCTGCTCCTGCCGCGTGTCAGTACTCCATTCACAAGAATTGTATTACACACTTTTGCGTGGCATTGACGATGCACTATACTCAGCTCTAGATTCTTTTTAGCAATGCGGTCCCCACTCCTTCTTAGGGTCCTCTTCCCGCTGTTGCTGCTGCCACCTGTCAGTACTCCATTCACTAAAATTGTACACCTCTGGGTGGCACTGACAATGCACTACACCCAGCTCTCCATGACACTTACCAAATGCGTTCTCCCTGGCGATAGCTGACCAGAGGCCACATACTGCTACTGCTCTCGCTGACCCACACTCCATCTCTGGTCCTCCATCCTTTTGCCTAATGTCACCACACTACTCGTTTACAACTTTATGGGTGGCATTTCTTACACATGTCATTCAGGTCATGATGCCAGCTAGCAAATAATATTAATAATACATAGGATTTATACAGGGTTAACAAATTATGCAGCTATGTAAATTCAATAAGGGGGGGGGGGGCAATAAATAGCAACGCATTTTCCTGCTGTTGACGGCAGAGACTGTTGCTAGCGGGTTGAGTTCACCCTTTCTCAATGTCCTAATGTTTGTGCTGCATTCTGGACGCTGTCCATCACATAAAAATCCTATTTGCCTGCTGTCACTTTGCCTGCCATTTTCTGGAAAACCATTATTTTTTCCTTGTTGCCACTGTTCTCTTACACTTACCTAGCAAATTTGGTGGTTCTAACATGTAAAGGGGCTTTAAATGTAAACTTTAAATGTTTAAAGTTGGCCCATTGACTTTAATGTAATTCGAGAAATCGATTCGCCAACATTTTGCGAATCTACTGGAAGTTTAAGGACATTTTCATGAGACTGTAGGGAGAAGAAGCAAGAGGATGTAGGGAGAATGTAGGGAGAAGAAGCAAGAGGAAGGAAGAAGATGGGCAATGCTAGGAGGGATCTGCAGAAGGTGTGATTTTTTCTATTTTAGTTCCACTTTAAGTAGATTGGACCGTTAATAGACTAAATGTGGCCTGCTTGAAGACTTTGTTACTCCTTTTTCTGCTCACTGTATCATCCTGCTCTAGGTACATTTTTATTAACCAGCAGCCAAGAGCATTATTGAACATTATGTTGTGTGATTGTTTTAAGAAAGCCCATTCAATAAAAATGGGTTGCCAATGCATCTCAATGGACTGAACAAATTTCCCTGCTGCAGTGCACCACAATGCACAGTTGTGCTTTACCATCTGTTAACACAGGTGCATTAGCTTTAGTGGGATGGGGTACCAAACAAAATGAATGGCAATGCAATGCACTAATTCAATGGTGTATTACTGTGCATTATGTAGGTGTAAAGGCAGCACAAGATGTCCTCAGGTATGAATTAAGGATACCTACAGTTGATTTTTGAGATTTCTCTACATGTGAAGACAAGTTTTAGAGAAATTGTGCAGGAATTATGTGATTAATGTAGATTGAAACAGTGTTTAGCAGAAAAAAATCAGAATGGTAAATTAGATAATTTTGCTGACAGGGAAGAATACTTCCAACATAAGGACTTGTCACAACCTTGCCCTCCGCTGCACAGTTTTTTCAAGAACACACCCCAGCCTGCTGAATGAAAGATAGAAAGTGGACTACAGAAAGAGACCATATGGTCCATGGAATCTGCTTTTTTTATCTTTTGTTGTTTAACCATATTGTCTGAGTACAGATCTAGTTTGTCCCAAGGATGTTTAAATTAACTTTCTGTTGATTGGCTTACTACCTCTGCTAAGGTTAGTTTTCAACTTCCCCCAGCTAATATGGGAGGTCCCTATGTTCTTGATCTTCATAATAAAAATACTGCACTCCCTGATGTATAATTTCGATCATTTATTTATTTTTAATAACCCCTCCGGAGTCAAACCTTCCTACAGTCTTTTAAGATGTTTATCCCTCAGACCATTGTTGTTGCTTGTCTCTGGACTTGTTTTTATGTTTGTAATGTTTCGTAATGTCTCCAGAACTGGACACTGTATTGTAGATTTGATCTAACTAAGAGTCTATATAGAAGAATCAGTATCTAATTCCTCTAATACTGCACCCCTGAATTATATTAGCTTTCTGTGCTGCCTGGCTTTACCTTTTGCACATTTTGCGTCTATATAACAGCAGCCCCCTTAAATGCTTTACCTCTGTATTTCTGGCCACCACTGGATCCCCAATATTGTACTCTTCTTTTTTCCCTAAATGCAATACTTGTATTTGTTTCCACAGAATTCATTATTGCCAAATCAATTTCCATGTTACAGACATCTCCTAAAATAATAACCCTATAGCACAGCTTGTTATCAGCAAAAACACAATATCTTTCCCACAAAACTATTTCACCTACATACAGAATCAATAGACCAGTACCTAGTGCAGAGCCTCGGCATTTGCCCTGAATAAAACATCCAAGGGTTACCAACTCTATACTATAACTATCTAGGTATGGTATGTAAACTGACCATTCATCTCCTCCTAGTTACTTGATATTTGACTACTTACATCGCCTGAAGAAGCAAAATATTGTGAAATGTGTTGGTATTTAGGACTGACTTGAACTTAAATACCAATATGAACTGATGTGACTGTCTGTCTATGGACCAGATACTCAAATGATTATCTACCAATTGTTATGATGTTTCTCTTTTGTATATGAGATATATTAAAAATGTTATTTTTTTTAATTTTTTATTGACTATTTTTGAATCATATACCATTATGTTGTTAACCCTAAGGCCCTGCTATTAGACAGACCAAATTTAGGTTTATAAATGTTCTCCCTGTGTAACTTTATCAGGGGTTGGTTGCTCGCACGTTTTACATGAGGTGTTTGCCCTTTTCTTCCCTCTCTTTCAACCAAGGGTTAGGTCTTGACTTTTGATGAAAATATTATGTGTAACCACAAAGATATAAAAACAAGATAGGCCAAAGTACCCCCCACATACACAATTTGATATGGTCAAAAACTTCAGTAAAGCATCACTGATTTGGATTCGGGTCCAGCAAATTAAATCAGGGGTGTCAAACTCCAATACACAGAGGGACAAAATTAAAACCTTAGACAAAGTCACTGGCAAAACTTGAAGTTTATTGAGAAAATTGAGGATGTTTTTCCTTCCCATTAGATATAAAACCTTTTCATATGGAAACAAAGAGGTTTTGCCTCACATTCAATCTGGAACAAGCTTATAATAGAGAAATAGCACCGCTACTGCAATTCCCTGCGTCAATAAAACAGTCCAATGCGGGACCACACATAGGCACAGAGGCCGCCGGTCTATAGACGCGAGTGATGCCGCTACTACAAATCCTGGCAATAATTGCGTCTATAAAGCGGTCCAATGTGGGGCCATGCATAGGCAGAGAGGCCACTGGTCTATAGACGCGAGTGATACTGATAATTGTAGTAGCAACGCTGTTTCAATGCAGTGGCGGGCCAGGTGCAATTCATATTTAGAATTCTTTGGGGGCCAAAAAAAACCCCTTTGGGGGACAGATTAGGCCCATGGGCCAGAGTTTGACACCCCCATGTTAAATGATCTTTGAGCTTTCTTTTTAGGTGTTAATTCACTATTTTTTTATTAAATTCTTGGTATGTATGACACACACAGGAACAGACCAAAACTTGGACATGCAGCATTTTGGCTGGCACAGAACATCACAATGCATGTGTGTCAGAGCTGCGTTGCCTTGGTGCAGTGTTTCCTCAAGCAGGGTTCCTCGAGAGGTTCTCAGGGGTTGTTTGAGCAATGAGACGTTTGGGACTCTTTGGTCAGTTTATATGACACCAATGATCTTTTTGGCTATCTGTATCTGTATCTTTGGCTATCTGTAAAGGTGACATTTTTCTCACTGGCCAGCAATGTAAGAAACATTCTACTCACTGATAAACACAGGAGTGTACTGTTAGTTGTGAATATAGTAATTATGTAGAACTAATACTATTCCCAACATTCATGTGAATATATGTAGCTCCTCCCCTATATATGGTATATTGAAGATCAGAAGAAAGACAGAATATAGCTAGGGTTTCGTGCGGCAAAGAAAATATATATTGTAAAAATCAAACTTATAGTACAGGTTTTTGCCAATAATTATTTTTATTAATAAATTTGGTCTCTCCTACATTTTAAATCATAGGGAGATTGAGCAATTGACTAGACAGTGAGATCCTTAGTTCAAAAAAAGAACATCCCTTTTTCCGACGCATTTTGCCTAGCCGCTTCTTCAGGGAATTTTGGCTGAGAACATTTTTCAGACGCTGTATGATATGAGACCAAGTATGTACTATTACTTTGTGCCTACCACACACCATATATTGCTATCCTTTACATGTATACATGTTATATATACAACTACCACACTGCTGTAAATGATATTTGGACCTCTTCTACAAAACTACTGTAAATACATTCATCATTTTTGATCGCTATAGCTATTATGTACTAGTTCTTATTCACTACTATGTATTTATTTGCACATACAGGGGTACCTTGGTATAAGTCCTTAATCTGTTACAGGACCTTGGACTAATACCAAATTTTTCCCATAAAAAATATAAGGAAAATTATTAATCCGTTCCCATGAAAAAAAACTATTGTTATTGGCATAATATACATTGATGGGGTTGTATAAAATAATTTAAACACTGCTTAATACTAAAATACATAAATACAAAAACAATAAGATGAAATAAATGAAAATGTAAGCTCACTTTACCTTGCTGAGAAGAGTCCAGTGCCTACTAGGATGGTGCTGAGAAGGGAGGAGGAGATGTTCTGTAATTCACAGAGAGTTATAGCGCGGATTGTTCACTGAATGATAGCAACTGGCGTACTGACGCCCGTGGGCAGTCTCGGCTTTGTCCCCAGAGAGGTAAATAAGGGTAACGAGCGGTGTTATGACTCATTTTGACCCATAAAAGTTCTAGCACAAAGGTTGTATACCAAGCAAGAGTTTTCGTGTCCAAACAGGACTTATACCAAGTTGGACTTATTCCAAGCGGACTTATACCGAGATACCACTGTATAATATTCTCATGTACCATGTATAATGCATTTTAATACCGTAATATTTGTCAGTATGTTTTGAATGTACATATACTATCTTTATGATTATTTTCTAAAAAAAGGTTTCCAGCCAGAATCCCTTGAAGAAGCCCCTAGGTGAAATGCATCGGGGTAAGGAACGTTCTGTTTTTGAAATAGGGATCTCACTGTCTGGTCAATTGGTCAATCTTCCCATGATTTATAATGTGAGGGAGGGGAAATTAATTATTGAAATGTATTATTGTCAAAAACCTGTACTATAAGTTTGATTTTTACAATATAATTTTTTTTTTTTGCTGCACGAAACCCTAGCTATATTTTTTCTTTTTCTCATCTTCAATGTATGATATAGTATATATAGCAGGGTTCCCTGAAGACCAGAAAGTTCCATTGTAAAAAGTTGGAGAAACCCTCCCTTAGTTTGTTGGCATACCATTCAGAACTTTTTTAAACCAATGGTAACGCAATGTGCTACTGCAAAATGTAAATAGACCCTCAATATACTTAAGATAATGTGTCCAACATTTTAAAAAACTGGCAAAAAATGACGCAGACAAGTTGTATTTACAAAGAAACACATTGGTTGCACAATGAAGCCAACTTGAAGAATACTGGAAGTCCCAGGTATAAGAAAATCAGATGAGTCTTACCCAGGAGATACTCTGTACCAAGGAGGGATGGTGTAATGCCCCCCTAATATAATAAAATATGGGTGCTTTAAACACAAAATACAATGATGGATGGATGTGGGCTTTGGATTGAAAATTTTGGATAGATTATAGAAGGATTAAAATGCTATCCAGGTCACCATTTGTCCAGGCAGGATTGGAGGGAATATCAAAGTGTTGTTACATTACCAGGGACAGGGAGCACAATTGGAGGAAAAATCCCCAACCGTGACCTGGGAACATTGGCGGAGGACAGAACCCATCCGGGTATTGGTTATTTGTGATGTTATTGGATATTTTCTGTCAGTTCGTTCTGGTGAGGATAAGATGGGAAATCTCTAGAATGGAGCCCCAGCTAGCAATAAAAACCCAACGTATGTCACCTCACCTAACGCATGTCCTAAATAATAAACTTTCAGTTCGACTTTCACTACCTAGGGTTTGTTCACACAGATGAATGTGGTTGTCACACCCAGGGGCACATAATGAAGTTTAAGTGTTCCATGTGATTTATATAATATCATGGCTGACATTGGGGTATCTGCGCCAATTCCTGGCTGTGTAAAGCCATTGAAGCCGCTATGGGAGCGCTGGGCCAGGGGTCTGGATGTCTTGCACAGGAAATGAAGGGGTTCAGGAAATGGGACATTTTTGAACTTTTTCCTCACAAACCCCTCTTCAGTATCTTCCTGCGCCTTAGAAGCAGACTTGGCGTGTAATGGAAGCATTGTATGGAAGCAACTCAGCACTTCTCTGCTGGATGTGTATTAGCAATATTTGGGGGATTTGTCATTTCCAGGCAGACGTATCGTTGCCTTTAATCCCACAAACTCAGCCCCTGGGGGAGGCAGCTCCGCTCAGAAAGAAATCCCTCATGTAAGGTGCTTGGCTCTTCCTGAATAGTAAAGCCAGGGGCTGTCAGGCTTCGCTTCCTCAGAATGAAATCTGCCCTAGTGGCCTATATACCCCCCTAGTATTAGTGTTTCCATTATTCTGACCAAACCTCGGTGTATGCTTTATTTTAGGTTTAATAAATAACTCCTCAGTGACTCGCACATTGGTTCCTTTCACAAAATCCCCTCCACCCAATGCTGCACTCCTCACACCCCATCCCTCCCTTATGTCAGCAGCACAACACCCACCAGGGCGAGCTGACAACAAGAATTGGCGGGGTGACAGTCATTGCTGGGCGTGGTTACATTCATTGGTGGGCGTGGTGAGAGCAATGGCTGGGTGGTGGAACAGCTATGAACAGGGCGTGGTATCAGCTGTAGTGGGCGTGGTGAGAGGTTTGGGTGGGCGGGCTCGGTGTGGTCGATCCATTTCCTGTGCCGATCACTGGAGAAATGAGGACAATAGGAAGCGCTGGCAGGAGAGGAGGCGATGGGGATCGGTGAGTAGAGTCGGGCTATGTGTGGCAGGGGGAGTGCGGGGACACGAATGACAGCTGTGCCCTGCCAATGGATGGACATTAGTCACCCAGTTACTATAATTACCAGCCGCTAAGTAAACAGAATGCAGAGATTTCCCAATCCCCTCCCTGCATGGGGGGCAGCACACAGATCGGTGTATGTATGGGGGGTCCTGTGTGCTGATTTATTTATTCACCTGTCACCCCATCTCATTTATAAAGATTTCCATCTATAAACATTGCCCTGCATTCTGCGCAGTATCTGATCTCCTAGATTGTAAGCTCTTGGGGGCAGGGTCCTCTCCTGTGTCACTGTCTGTATCTGTCTGTCATTTGTTACCCCTATTTATTGTACAGCGCTGCGTGATATGATGGGGCTATATAAATCCTGGTATTATTAATAATAATAATTGTTCTCTGGAGGTTTATGTCACATCCAATATTTGGTTTGTAAAGTATTGTTATCCGGTGTGTTTATTTTCTATATAACATATCCCCCTCCTCTCCCAGAGGACGACGTGTCCCCGTGTTGTCACAGATCAGGTTGTTTCCTGTAGATTTCTGCTCATGGTGTCATTACCCCCCCTGAACATGTCACCTCATTACCGGTCCTTGCGGTCTGATTGTATGAAGGATCTGTCACAATCTCGGTTTATTTTGCATGGAAGATTTGTGCCCAACCCTGCCACTAATAGAATAAATGGTCCAATGTGACGCGCGGGGAACTCCGCTGTGATATCCCCGCACATGGTCTCCATTGATCACACCGTCCTGTATGGGGGCAGAGAGGATGTCATACATGTGTGGAGTACGTATGTGTTTAAAGCTCCATACACGTTAGGTGAATGTCTGATGAATCTGCCTTGGTGAATTGATGAATGACGCTGGAGGACCTCAGTACAAATGTCAGATTTTCACCTGAGAATCCCTTCATCTTGGTTGAATATCTGACATGTGTACCGCAGCCCCAGCCTTGTTCATCAATCTGCCACATCTGATGAATGATTGCTGTTCATTCCTATGGAGGAGGACACAGCAGGGTACCACTTGCCCCCCCAATATATATCCATCTGTCATTGGAAACATCTGACATCTGTACCAGGCATAAGACGATTGTATGTCAGTCAGATCCCTAGATTTCTGTGTTAGACCCAAGGTGTAAGGTGACCGCAGAACACTTCGCTCTTTCATGTTCAGGAGTCGCTGTGACGGTCAGGATCGGGGAGATCACAACACAGGGCTGCCACCAGCCTACAATTTATCCACCCGGCTTAAACAAATTTCTGAGTATACAGGATCAGATTGTACAGACTGAATTGTACTGGCAGAAAGGATTTGCAGAAGGCACCATAAATCCCGGATGTCCCCATCTATAAATGGTAGAAAGGATAGAATAGAGGGCACCTCGGTGGTATTTGCTGTCCTATGGGGGAAATTTCCCTTCCGGAACTTGAAATCCAAGGGAATATCTGTGTGTGTGTGTCAGTTGGTTGGTGATGGATTTTCATGTATTGTAAATCATTCTGTTGTTTTATCAGGACGGAGGGACTGAACCCCGGACACTGCTGAGCCCCAAGTGCTGGGAGTGCTGCTGTCAAGGGTAATGAAGCCTCGGCGCCATCTTCAGGGGTAGCAGGTAAGTGCGCTCTGTATGGGGTCGGAATAATCTGCAGGGACATCAAATTATCAATCGTGTTTTGTCATTCAGCTGAACGTAGCAGAACATAACACTGAGATTACATACTCATATATAAACATACATACATACTACACTTTATAAGTGAGTACATCTCAATGAAAACCTTATTATTTTTTAACATTTCAGCATTAAATCCTCATTTATACATTGCCAAAAATGTGAACAAAGGGCACAAACATCTAACGTGACTCCAGGAGCAATTTGTGCCCCTCAGATGCCAAAGATTTTTTTCTGTAATTTATCCCACTGTCCAGCACACTAATACAGTAGATCCCTGTTTATTGCGGGGGTTACATTCCAAAACCACTCGCGATAAAGGAAAATACGCGATATGTAGATCAAACTTTCCTTAACTGCACGAATAGCTAGCAGCCAATCACAACTGAATCCTGGTTGTGATTGGCTGTTGTCTATTCGTGCAGTCAATCAGAATGCTCCATTCATTAAACCCAAATGAATGGAGCATTCGGATTGGCCAGACCTGCTCCTCCTTTAACTCCCAGCTTTCCCACACTGCGCTTTCCAATACAAAATCAGGGATTTGCAGAAATTGCGATATACCGAGACCGCGATTTCAAACCTTGATATAAAGGGGGACTACTTAATACTGTGAGCTGTGGATATATTTATTATAATTAATCTGATCAAATATGGTAATAAATTCCCATGGGGGTTTCCTTACTGTGGGGCACATTTTATAAATCTATATTTGTTCCCTGTTTGTAACTCCATATTTTCTGTGTATTTTGGATGATCGATGAGCTGCTTTGTAACTAATCATTCCTGTATGTGTAAAGATGAAATATTATTGCAAAATAAATGCTAACAAAGATAAAACTGTCCTTCTGCTATATAATCACACAAAACTACAAGAGTCTCCTTGGACGCACGCATCTAAAGATTAATTCTAACACAACTTTTCACACAATCTGCATGTGAACTGCTGTCACAGTTGGGTGAATGTATATCATAATATTTGTATATGATTTGTATGCACACCGCCCTGTTTATTGCCCCCCCCTGCTATTCTCCTTGTACAAAGGTTTATTTTCCTTACCATGTTGTATTGTTGTAGGAAGACGCCTGCTGCTTTCACACATAATCTGTAATCTGGTATTGTGTCACTCAGCACGGGAAGCACTTTCACTTTCCCTCTTTCCACATTCACTTCCGATCCTGCAATAGGCTTTACCAGGATTCTACGTCCTCACTTACTCTGTAACTATAAAAAGGTCAGATGCGGAATAATTCATAATTCTGCCAGCACATCAGAAATACAAGGCTTGGTATTTCCCGTCCTGTTTCTGCATCCTGCTGCTCAGTTTGCTGTTTTATATACGGGTATGGTGGGATGATGAGGAGGAAATTGTATTTTAAACAGGGAGAGTCACAGGGGGAGTTCATCCAAACAATATTGTATGTAGTATTTATATATATATATATATATATATATATATATATATATATATATTGTAATATTGGGAAGATGGGTGCTAATTAGGGTTTGTCATGTCTCTAAAACTAGTTATACACCATGTCCATAAATAGCATCTATCAATCTAGCATCTGATTTATCATCTTTACCTTCAATATTTGATCAGTATCACAATTGTTAACATTACATCATCATTAAAAAAACATTGGGTCTGATTTATTAAAGCTCTCCAAGGGTGGAGAGAATACACTTTCATCAGTAAAGATGGGCGATCCAGAAAACCTGAAATGGATCTGGTCCAGGATTCAAAACGTTCCTAGCAAATGACTTTGAAGAAATCTATTCCAGGTTTGCTGGATCACCCAGCCTCACTGATGAAAGTGTATCCTCTCCAGCCCTGGATAGCTTTAATAAAGCAGGCCCAATGTGTGTGATAAACACAATAATTAGCAATGCTTTGCGCTGTATCTATAAATTCTACATCCATAGATTCAGCTGTTGCATTTCTCATTTCATCTCCATGCATTGACAGGCATATAATTTATAATTACAGCCTTATGTGTTTGTTTATATATACAACGTGTAATATAGTACCGTATTTTTCGGCGTATAAGACGCACTTTTTCTTCCCCAAAACTGGGGGGGAAAAGTGGGTGCGTCTTATATGCCGGAGCGTCTTATACGCTGAAAAATACGGTACTTGCTCCTTACTAGTATTAAACAGTATTTATATAGCGCCAACAAATATGCAGCGCTGTATTATTGTTCCCTTTATTTTCTTTTCATATATCAGGTTCTTCTTGCTCCCTGGTTGATTCTGACCATAGCAGACATAGAAGCAGATGCTGTGTGGTCAGTATGTCTGTGCTGCAGTTATGACGATTCAGTAATGGTAGCACAAATGCTGTAACCTTCTTATTCCAGGAGATTACATATGTACACTGAGTTTGTGTTGTTCATGCTTTGTATTTGGGTATCTGCACTAATTTCCTATTTTATGTGCATTCCCAGGGCCTCGGACCAGCCAAGACATGAAGCTCAATGAGAGGAACCTAATCTATTATGCCACTTGCAAGTCACCGGTAGATAAATGTGGGTTCTTGTATAAAAAGGGTGAGAGCAATGCTTCCTACCATAGACGCTGGTTTGTACTGAAGGGTAACATGCTCTTTTATTATGACAGTGAGGAGAGTAAAGAGCCCCTCGGGGTGATTATTCTGGAAGGATGCAGGGTGGAACTATGTGAGTCTACTGAAGAATTTGCTTTTGCAATCAAGTTTGGGTATGCTAAGTCCCGCGCCTATATTCTTGCTGCAGACAGCCACAGCACAATGGAATCCTGGGTAAAGGCTCTTTCCAGGGCAAACTTTGAGTACATCAGACTTGTAGTGAAGGAGCTCCAGGAGCAGTTGGTGGAAATAAAGAAAAGTCAGAAGTCTTGTGGTGAGAGTCAGGACACTACAGAAGTAAGTTTGCACAGTGACTGTCCTGCTGATATTCTGGATAGGCCTTTTTTAAGGGACAATGGCAGCGTGCCATGGAATAGCACTCCAGATGATTTGCCTAATGGTGTCACGCATACAAACGGACCAAAGTATAAATATATAGAAGGACACTTAGGAGATCACTCAGAAGAGCGTGCCCAGCTGTTCTCTATGGCATCGGAGAGAAGTCTGCAGACAGACAGCAGTGCAGACGAGGCATGTGCCAGTAATGAAGACACCGCCAGCTTCTCCAGGCTTCATGATTTATTTGGGAAAGAAATTCTAGAACTAAGAACACAATGGGCTGAAAGCTCCAATGAGTAATCATAAGTAAATCTCTGCAGCACCAGGAAATCTGCCAGGGAGACCTTCTTTGTTCTGGATTTACCAACAGATTTAAAAAGTTCACCAAATAATTCCAGGTGTACAATGGAATCCTCGGTTTTCAGGTGGACTGACCGTTTCTTCACAAGTAGCCTCTCTATTCTGCCACAAGACACTAGCCTGTTTTAAAATGTTACAACCTATTACAATGAGCACAAAATGACTTGCACTGATTAGACGATGAATATGAAATGTAATACTCTGATCTACATAGACTGATCATTATTATGTAATTTATAGCCTTAGTAATGTGAACTTACTGTATCATGTAATATTATCTGCATCCTAGAATTTTTTTGACCAATCACCACTGTAGTCAGTTCATTGTAGGTATTTGCACAATCTTTAATGTAGAGCTTCCTTATACTGTGATGTGAATGTATTCTATAATTGTTCAGAATGATTTAAGGTACAATGATACCGGTAGTGTCTATGTGATGTTATATAGACTCACCAGCTTTTTATTCTGTCAGTAAATACAAAGGTATTGACAATCTTTCATACAACTATAGAAACCTCTTATGGTGCCCTTCTTATGGTTCAGTGGCCTTTTTCCATGACTTCTGCGGTGATCTAAAAGGGATGTCGCCCTTCATTCAATCATATGCTGCTTGCAGAAATCAGTGGAACATCAGCTAATGTACAACCGGGACAATTTATTCACAAGAATGAGAATTTTTTGAAGCTCAGGATAGCCCTTTCATCAGGTAGCAGTTACATTTGTCCGGTACATCTGACCATTTTTGTTTACCTTAATGTATAATTGAAGACAAAACTTTTTTTTGTCATTGAATATAGTGGGGAGGGGTTGGAACCAATGTCCTGATATTTATTGATGTCCGTGTCCCCATAAGGAAGATTCACTCTAATTGTACTGGTAACCAGAGTCACCAGGCAGGAAAATGAGAGTAAATCTAAAATCATGAAACCAGAACAGGAATAGATGGGGCATCTTCTAAGGGGGACACCTTATAGGGAATATGTCTTAAATTAGAATGGTATCATTTCACTTCTTTGTCCAATGCCTGACAATAGTACTGGACAGTAAAGGATAAACATAGACACTAATTAATAAAAATATAAAATATATTGTGTATATAATATTGGTTTTATCTAGTGGTACGGCTCCCTATTTTTCATACATGTAGTATACATCTATTACAAAGTATGTGGTTAAAGTAAAATGTCAACTCTACTGCTAAGACCTGTATGACTGGCATTCTACAGAACTGGGCATCTTATATTAAGGTCCATGGAGTCTCTAAATGTATACACACCCATGTTTCTTCTACACTTCTGGCTCGGCTACTTTCCCTTCACTTGCCAGCTGATCTTTCTGATGACTGTTATACGGTAATAAGGAGCATAGATGACCACACATGACACTAGCTGGGTTTGGGTAATGCCCGGGTGGCTGTGTGAGTGCTGATAGCTGCAATGATCACTTAGCATTGCTACAAGTGCATGTGATCTGCAGTGTGTACTTTTCAGTATTACTCATCACATATGGTGGACTTGGGCAGGACTGGGCATTCACTGAGAGAACCTGAAGCAGCAACCTTCCATTTTAAATAAAAAAATATTAAAATGTTTTACCTGAAATTGTTAAATATGTACATTTTAGTTTTTCTACATTAAAAAGTTAAATTGTGTTGTGTCTGTTTTTAAATGAACGGAAAGTATGTGAAAGGCCAGACATAAAATCATTAAGTTGGTTACTTGAATTCTGGTTTGTCCACTTGTCAATTCATGTCACCACTCCTGAGAGCAGCAAGTGCAGAGTCCATTCAGTATTGCTACCAAGCCCTGTTGAACATTGTTAAACCTCTGAAACACATTTCCATCAAATGACACCAAATCATTGTGCTTTAAAGATACTATACACCTTTCTTAGATATTAAAGCCTAAATATTAAGTTCCAGGAAACATTGAACTTTGTATTGTTTCTAGTGCCTGCTTTATTGAAAAAGAAACAGGCTGTGTCTCTTGTATAAAAACAAACTTTCCCGTCTGCTCACAATTATTTAGCAAAACTCGCCTCTCGTTTCTTTTTGTTGGTGTCGATATTTTCAGCCAGTCCTCTTCTTGGTTCAGGATCTTCGGCCCTCTTGATTGACCAGGCCAGTATGATATAAATCCGCTGTACAAATAGTGAAATTCATTCATTCCAGGCAGCCAGATTTCCTGGGATTGTACACTGACCTGCGCATGTCCTGTTAAAGGGCATAACGCACTGTGCTAAATGCAAAAAAGTGTCAATATAATCCTTTGTATCCTAAAATGATAAGCGAGGAAAAGCAAAATACTGCAAGTTTAAAAGATATCTTTTCATTTACTATGGAGCCTAAATAAAGTGAATAATTCCCTGTGTGCATAATACCACAGTGATTTAACAGCATAAACTGCTAAGTTTTCTTGTATCTTCGTTTTTTCAACTCAACGCAAAGTCAAGTTAGTTCTGCAGTTATATGCAGTTTCAACTGCTGCATATATCTTTTGTGTCAGTGAATGCTTGATGTCCTGAATTGTGTGTCTGGTTCAGGATTTCTTATTTTACAATACAATGTCTGTATCTAGATCTTAAATTGTTTCCTCTTCTCTCCTCTTCTATGGTGTTACTGTTTTTACACATTAATATTCCTAAAGTTACTTTATCTTTAGACATTTACATTCCCTGGGTAACTCAAATGTTATTGTATACATTGAGCATTCCTCTGATGGGACAAAATTGTTATTAAAGACAACTCCAACTTCAAGGTGTGTAATAATCCATCAGGTTACAAAGGCACTGAAGCTAACATTTAAGTCTCTAAATGCTGAATGTTGGTGTTCATAAGTCCAGCATCAGGAGAGCAGTGAACAGCAGCGGTTTGTATAGCAGGGGGTAGCAAGGAGAAAGCCACTGCTCTCCCCCAAAAATATTGCTGACTATGTATTGTTAGCTAAAGATCATGTGTACAAACCATAAAGAAGAAACTTTTGTGGATTAATAAGTGTTCCATTTGGAGAAAGAAAAACACAGCATTCCAACATAAGAATCTTATCCCGTCTGTAAAACATGGGGTGGGAATGTTCTAGTTTGGGGCTGTTTTGCTACATTTGTCCATGAACTAAATCTCAAGAGACAGTTAGTAATGCAGCAAGAAATCGATCCTAAAATCCAAAGAATGGGTATAGAAGAATAAAGTGAAAGTTTTGGAACGGCCAAGTCAAAGTCCTGACCTTAATTCAATTGAAATGTGAAAAGACGTGAAGAGTGAGCTGTTCATGTAAGGAAAACCAACAACATTCAAGAGCTGAAGCTGTTCTGTATGAAGGAATGGGCTAAAATTCCTTGCTGTTGTGGACGACTGATCAACAGTTGCCACAAACATTAAGTTGCAGTTATTGCTGCACAAGGGGGTCACACCAGATATTGAGAGCACCATTCACTGATTTTTGCCATGCACAAATATGCTACTGGATAATTTATATTTTAAATATATTTTTTGTTTAACTAGATTTTTTTTCATCAACGTTTAGAACTTGTTTGAAATCATGCTGTTTTAGGTCGCATTCATATAAAAATATAGGAAATTGTAAAGGATTGACAAGCTGTAAACACCACTGTAGGTCATACCTATAATAAATATGCTTTGTATCATAGGTCCTGACAGCCTAAACTGCCCAGGTTAGCAGTATTGGCTATGACATAACTAAACCATTGGAAACTAAACCGTATTACACTTATAATTTGATTGAATTCATCAGATGCTATGAATGAATTCCAACGAGTTTACTAGCCATTCTTAGAGCCACAAAAGTCATTGTTTTTGCAGGCTGGGTTCTGCTGTTACTTATTAAGTAAAATAAGTCCATTTAATTTCGAAGAACTAATAAAAGTGAAAGAATGGACAGGACACACACCAGTATCAAGTTCTATATTTAGTGTCTTTACATAATTTTTGTTTTTAAACAAAGTACTTTTTAGTTTATTATACAAACTGGAAACAGTACACGATCCTATGGTAATTACATGTCCACTTTTAGTCCAACAGTATCCCTGTAATCAGACTATGCTAAGTGCTTAAGTCAATCTTGTTACATGAACACCCCAAAGTACATGTTAAATGCTATAATGTGATGAAGTATTTAAGCTGCAAGTAAAGTGAACCTGTCACCTACTCAAGGTAAAAGTTACAGCATTATGGATTAAACCAAAGTCTGATGAGGGCATATTCTCCCAATTTAACAGTAGCCAGGTTAAGTGTTTTATCAGACTGTTCATTAGTTCACTTGATAGAGAGCATTTGAAATAAAATGATTTATAAGGTTCTCCAATGTACAAATACAGCATTCAAATTATAAAAAACATCAATGGGTACATGCAAATAAAAAATAGCAGCTTCTCAACTGCGCATTTAAACATTTCCTAGTATGATGAACATTGGAGTGGTGAAGGTAGGTCTTCAACAACAAATTAAAAAAACAACTCTACGAGAAATATGGAAGTTTTCTATTGTTTACCTTTAGTAAAAAATGCTAGTTGCCCGAGTTTCATGCTGATCCAATGCTTTAATAACCTGAAACAAGTATGTGAAGCAGTTCTGAAATTCCTATACTTGTTAGTGGACAGTAATTTAGGAAATATTAATGGCAGCGGGTCAGCATAACAGCCAAGGAACTAACATTTCTAGAAAGTGGTCAGCATATGCAAAGCTTCTAAGAAAGAAACTGATTCTGTAAGGAACTATTATACCAGATGAAAAAATAAGGATCAATTGAGAATATGAGAGTATGAAAGGAGGAGAGTATGGAGGACTAGCACCTCTGCATATAACATACAGTAATATTTATTGCTTTCTTTATGATATAATGAAACAGTGGTGTGTAGTTCCATAGAATCAAGAGACTGTAAATCTACTTTGTGTAGATCAGTTACATTACCAAAAACACGTTAGCAGCAAATATGGATTCAGATAAAACTCACACCTAAACGAAAAAAGAAACTTTTAAACTGCAGTACATTTCATAATTAATTGCAAAGATTAGGTATTAGGTCATTAATTATCACAAATACTATATTTAAGTCCAACTGAAGTTTCATAGAAAAATTGAGCAAATTACAAATATTTTTAAATCAATGTACTTTTTATTATTATTTAGGTTCTAGTGCCAGCAGAAAGTCCAGTTCCAGCGCAGTATGGTGCTGATAAAGACTGCTGTACTGTATGTAGATGCAGTGCCAAGGTCTGACATGACCCCTGCTTAGTCAGGACTGCAGCTCAGAGCAGAGATTGAGTCAGACCACTGTAGCTAGATCCTTGTTTTCCCACCGGTTTCTAAGCGATCATTGTCGGAAACCTGCTGCTGCAGAACTGGCTTTGCTATGCTGGTGCTGGAGTCCAATTAAAAGCAAAACAATGTCTCTCTCTCCCGCCTTTTGAGTTTTTATACTTAGAGAGCACACTTATAACAGGGCTCTTTAATTTACCTGCTGTGATGGGGAATCATTTTTTATTAAATGTTAAATTTCCATACTAGGATGGATAAATCTTATGGGTTATGTTTAGACATTTGTGCAATCCATAAATCTATCGGAAAGTGATTTAAGTGTTTTAAGTGTAATTTTACTATATATAACAAAATTATGCACAGAATATACATCTACTAACTTCAAGTACATGGTTAGTTTCAACTATTCACCATGAAGTTCACTTTCCCTTCTGTCAATTTTTAACTGCTTAAAAAACGTGTACACCACAAAAACCATATGAGCATAGTAATATTAATCATAATATTAAAAAAGTAGAGAAAGGAAGCTTCACTGTACAGCTTCAAAGAGGGAAAAGAAACAGCATGCCAAGGTTCTTTGAAAGTATGTTTTCTTTCATTAAGTGGAGAGGAGGAGAATGCAGCTTTCCTGTCAAATCCTTTCCTCTTTTTTGCTGTTGGGGCCTTGGTAGACCTAAAACATTGAAAAGCTGCTTTTTATCCTAATATTTAAAAAATAAATAGAACCTTAAAGCTAAGCAGGTCATTTAAAGGTTAGTAAATGGTAAGGAAAGGTGATAGTAAGAGGGCCCACACTAATTTTCTTATTTCTAGTCAACCTGATTCTAAGCTTTTCCCTTATGTACACACATTTTTACAAAGGTACAATGTGGAAGTTAAACTAAAAAATTGTATTTCTAGTTTTGGCTATAGTAGGAAAAGGATAAATCATTTGTCATGTTTTCATTGTCTGTGTTCATGCCAGAAGGGGATCTCCTCACTTCCTCTTTAGAAAAAACAGGAACTAAGATTCCTCAGAAATTCCACCTCAATTGGCAGAATTTCTAATATGGATATATTTTAAATAATTTCATTCCAAATTTGTGTCTCAATGGCTAAACCTTTAGTCAATTGAGGTGGAAATCTGAGGAAACTCCATCTCAGTTGACAAAAGCTATAGCCATCCCAACTAGAAACAAAATGCACAGGCTGGGGGTCTGCTACAACATGATCATAACGGTCAAAGCCTTAAAAATCCCTTACTAGTTTCTGATTTGCCACTCAAGTTTTGTAGGCACAAGTATTTCATTAAAATATGTCCAATTATAATAATTTGCTAAAAATTTCAACTTGGGGTGTTACAGTACAATCATTTCCATATATATAGGGTTTGTATTATTGTAATATTTGACCAAAGCAGAGAAGGTTTGGCTTTTAGAATGATCAGGCTGGCTGGAAGTGTTCATCTGCTATAACAGTATTTACACATTTTATTTCATTTTGTACAGAAAGTAATAGTTAAATCCCTGTCAGGCTATTATCCGTATCTGGGATGACTTCCATTTGCTTCCTGTCCCATAGAAACAAATATAAGCAATATACTTTTAGAAGGTTCCCCATCTATTGCTGTTTTGTTATTAGGCAGAGAGTAAACCTCCCTAACCCAGGATACAGACAAAAAAACTGCCAGAACTTTTAACCTTTCACCACCATTTAAGACAAATAAGTGTTTTGGTTATAGATAAGCTTTAACTTTGCTCAGAGATTAGCACTCTGGCCTTTGCAGGGCTAGGTCCCAAGTTCGATTCTCAGCCAGGACATTATTCTGCATGGAGTTTGCATGTTCTCCCTGTGTTTGTGTGGGTTTCCTCCAAGTGCCCCGGTTTCCTCCCACATTTCAAAAAACATGCAGTTAGGTTAATTGCCCCCCCCCCCAGACAAAGACTGTGGTAATGACATATGACCATGGTAGGGACATTAGATTGTGAGCCCCTTGGCGCTATATAATGTTGGCGCTATATAAATACTGTGAAATGATCAAAATTAACAATGAAGATAAATGACCTAGCGGATCCATGCAGAATAGTATCAGGTGAAGACAGGTTCTGTCTCATCAGATAGTTACAATGACTTGGGGCATTTTTATAGTACACTGCAATCCACCTAATTCATGGAAATCAGATCACAGTGTTTTGACAGCAATGCCTCATGGAGAGCTCTCTGCTCAGTAGAGAACAGAGAGCTCTGTGATCAGAACACTGAACTGGACCTGGTCATCAGACCTACTCTGTGTCATTCTGTTAAAATGAGAAATTTCTATGATCAGAGTAGAGCCAGTCATATGACGTTTACAGCTAAAATGACTAGACTATTCTTTCTTTTCATAATTTTGTAATTAATATTCAGGACACTGTATCAGATTCACAGTCCATTTTTTGTTTTTTCCCATAACAAACAGTGGTTTAGTGGTACAAATATGGTGGCGATGTGTTTTTTTTTTTATAAACCTTCTAATGTAGCCCAATGGTGTAGAAGCAGTCACTGGGCCTATAGGAGCAGCTCTGATAAAAAGAGCGTTGCTCATCTCGTTTTTGTCAAGAAAAACGTGTTGAACTGGAGCAATTTGAATACTTACTAATGTGTCATACTGGTGCAGATGTAAAAAAAATCTAGTGCAAGTTGAGCAGTGTGCCTTTTACACTTAATTTCCTAATTACCTTTCTTTCAGAAACTAATTAATTTGCCCCTCTTTGCTCTTAAATTGTCCCCCTTCTATTTCTGATATATAGACCTATATAAATAAATGTACTACTTAATTCCCATCAATGTTTATATACATTATTGCAGTAATATTTTAAACACGGGTATAAAGAAAAAGCACCACTTGGTGTACCTGACCATTTTTTTGTCTGTTGGTGTGCCAAGAGAGCCCTTTTCCTGGATATTTTACTTCTTTTATTTCTCAGAAAGTTAGGAAGTGTACTGCAAACAATGTAATTTCTACTTTCAAACACAGTTAGGGATTTAGTTGCCTGCTATGGGTAGCTGCTTCACTTTTACTTCAGTTTTTTTGCAACCTAAATCTGACACATTACTGAACAACATAGCTTTTTTTCTGTGAATAATACAGACTACCAGTGTTGGTAAGCACATTAAGTAAATAGTAAGGCTTTACAGCAAAATCATTAAGAGTATATCCAGAAGTATATCTTAAGACTTTGTTCAGTTTTGATCAGGTAAGTAGGAATACACATATATTTATATATATATATATATATATATATATATATATATATATATACACAAATGGTCTGCTAACCACAAGCAAAGCATTTATGAATAGGTTACTCCTGCCTCTGACCCCTAAAAAAAAAAGTTTGGAAACATAATAAATATTATATGAATATGTGAAATATAAAATATGGAGCTTTATTTAATGTGCTCCGAAAACACCTTCCATATTTGAAATATAATGTTTTGTATAAGCTGATCAATTTGAATATGGGAGCAGCATTGGACTACCTATTACAATATTAATCATTTAATATCATAACATATTTGTACACTTCAATATGGGCTGAGTAGTAGACGCACAATGGGTGCCATCCGTGCCCTCTTCTTATACTAAATTGGACATGAATTCCTCATGTGCACCAGATGCAGATTTAAAAAGTGTGCAGATTTAAAATGTGTGCTGCCATGCTTTTTTAGACATACTTATTCAAGGTGAATAGCAAAATGCTGGGCAAGGCACTAAAACTACACACTGAATAACTTTTTTGCATTATGGGAATCAATGTGACTGGGTTCTGCTGTAAACATTGGGTTTGTATGCCCTATCCTGCATTTTGGCTATGTTGAAATTACACTAAGCATGATATTGAATCCTGTGAGGAATTACTGACCTATACTTCATCTTTTGCAACCTTTGTACAACACATAGTTTTAGGTGTATGAGTGGTGTTCTTGGCATTGGGAAATAACACAAAATGTTTCTAGGCATACTGTTGTACAAAAAAAAAAACAAATAGCACCAGCCCTCAGGTTTAAAAAAAGCCTGTCACCAACTAAAAACTTGCAGCACAGAAAATCAAGTATTTTAAATGTTAACTTGCAGTGTTTTTTCCCAAAAATACTTTTTGATCCACTTGCAATGTTTTTTAAACTTAAAAAATGTGGGTTAACCCCTCTCCTCTTCTGGGCATGTCTCTTTATGCCTTCTGGTTGGTCCAATTCCTCTCCCCCTCTCTTTATCTACTTGTCTGAGGAGAGGCAAAGGAAAATTCTACACAGTGTTACAGAAGTGACAGCTTTGAGTCTGCTGACATCACATCCTAGATGGCAGTGCCCAGCAGCATTCTTAGGATTTTAGGGTGTTCAGGTCAATGGGACATTTTCTATTGAAATAAATTGTTGAAATGTCCGTATTGTCCATAGCAATCAACCAGATGCATTCTTTGTTGCAAATAACTTTCTTACTTTCACATATGTTTATACATGAAGTCTAATGAATCCAAGAAAATCTTATGATTTATTCTGTAGTACTTTATAGCTGTGAGTTTAAACAACTTGCACATAGTTGTTTCACATATTCTGTTTAATAACACTTTCTTTCTAGGTGTTTTTTGCTGGAAATGCTTCCAGTCTCCACTTACCTTCCCAATAATGCAGGGAACAACATTGGTCTTTCACAAAAGTGACAAAAGGTGTGTAACATGGAGATATCAGTGATGTTCATCCTAGGAAGACTTGAAGTTCTTGGAATGAAAATCACTTAAAATAGTTTTAAATCTACCCAGGTATACCTGGCTTATTTATGGTTAACACAATATAAAAGTGACAAAATCCAGAAAAAAACACATAAATATGTACTCATACACGTATGCATTGTGACAGATAGCATTGCTTCGCTCGTACAATTCATGAACCTCTCCTATACACAAGTCAGACTGATGCAATTATAAGAGTGGGTGTTCATTTTCCTAATTTCTTTTCTACTACAATCACGGCTACTTGGAGTTTTATGTCACAATACTTTTTAAAGTGGACCATCTGATCTACACACATTTCATGGCAATACACATTCAGTTTAGAGTCTTACAGACTGTGTCTGTCTCTTCAGAGAGTAGGAATCACCACTGTCTTGTAGACAGCTGAAGAAACCAAAGCAGCTTCTCATTTGGTCAGCCTCCTAGTGCTTTGTGATGGCTTTAAACAACAGTCTTAATCTCATCCAGTGGCAAGCTACAGGACTTCACTGTGATTACAGGTACATGTCTGTGGTTTAACTTCAATCTCTTTATCAAAGCAGCTGAGGGTGGTAATAAATTCCAAATATTTAATAAAATATCTAAAATGTTTATAAATATTTTTTTCCTAAAAGAGTTCATTTTTAACAATGAAAATTAAGCTTTGTTTTTCACTATTTTTACTTCCAGTCTAATTCCAGTCTCCCTTGTTATAATTGTCTACTCCACAAAGCAAAATATATAGAAAATATTCAATATCGGTTCTCTGCAGCAGCTCTGCTCCATAATGTGGATTCACAGAGATTGGTAGAAAGAGTGCAGTTTTTTTCAATGTTTATACAGAAATGTAAGTTTAAAACTCCCATTCTAGAGTCTCTTCTTTATTTGCAGCTCTTTCCAGCCTATGGATAATATTATTAAGATTTGCCATCTTTTCATTCCTCTTCTGGTTGTTGGGGCTATGCTTTGCGAAGGGATGTAATGGGACGGTGTCACTGTTCGGACTGGAAGAATGTGCCTTTGTTGGCATGCTGTTAGGCAACGATGGAGAAATGGGAGCTGAACATGATGGTACAGGAGAGACGGACATCATAAGGCCTGGAGATGAGGCTGCTGATGGTGAGTTTAGAGAAACCTCCAAGCTGCAACGAGAAGATTCTACTGTGGATTTAAAGCTGATGGGGTCAGATTGTGGCCGGTCTGCTGCTATGCTGTCTTTATGGGAAAGCACAGAAGCACAGTCATGAGTTGTGGGGTGATGAGAATTCTCATGCACTGAACTGCCCTTTCGTAAATAGTGTAGTCTCTGAGCACCATCACAATGAGGGGATATCAGCTGCTTTTCTCTGAGTGCTCTGGATGGCTCAGATTCACAACACTTTCCTGATGCTGTGACAGAGCCACAAGACTCACAATGATTAGATGAATTGTAATCATCTTCTTCCTCTGTGATCTCATTTTTTATGTTCACAGTACTTCTCAGCTCTTTGGGGTAGCAGTTACTGTGCAGCAAATGGTTCAGGTCGCTGATTGTTGGTTTCTGGTCGCCCATTTCAGAATCCGGACTTCGAGTATTCTGATCTCTGTGCTGGATAGCTGCTGATGTGAAGCTATCACAACTGTTCGGTTCTTGATCAGTGTCGTTGTCCTGCTGACCTTCCACCAAAATCTCTCTGCGCATTCGAGACCTACAAATCCACACAGATATCATATCAACTACAACACCACATAAAAAGCTGCATGCAAATGACATTACAAAGCCAAAAAAAGTACACTATAGTAATGAGTAAAAAAGGCGTGACATTTGCAGTTAAAATTAATTTAACAATCCACAACAAGAACTTAATGCAAATACTTTATGGTTGTTGGCCACATGCCCACAAGGATTTTCCAAACAGATACGAGATCTGATTGTGTTGTTTATGAACAACTTGGAGCCACAACATTCTCTGATTCCAGCTATAAAAAGTTGTGACTTAATGTATGTTTTAAAATATTTGATCTAACATGCTATGATAATGCATCATTTATCTATTTTTACAGATGCTTAAAGCAGTTCGGGTTCACTTTATTGGGGGCATACATGAAGTGTTCTGTGTCATTTTTTTCTTACATTAGAACTGCTCCATCAACTTACATTTCATACAACCTTGAAGAAAATAAGCCCGGCCACTTTTTATTGAGCCCCTCCTTTTCCAAGAGAACCTGCTGGTGGTGGATGACCCAAACATATGCAACATATGCATATGTCAATGAACAAACTAGTTTTCCAATTAGGTAAATCCATACAAGGACTCCAATATTTTCTTAAACTCATGCTTACATACAGTGAGAGGGTATAAGCAATTCTGAAATGCATAGCAGAAGAATTTACATGTGCAGAAAAGTCTCGAATCTAGCATAGGAAATGAGAACCTCTGCTAATAAATGTCTCTAAAAAAAAGCTGTATATGTATGAAAATATATTAATGATACAAAAAAATAGGTAAAATATATGATTACTGTACTACTGTATATAAATAAATATGGAGTACTACAGGCAGTGTATCTCGAAATCTTTGCTTAATGCATTCTAACAAACAGCAAACAGTCTTCTTTCCACCTGGCTGAATGTCTGTGCAATTCATTTTCTAAAAATAGGCTACTAGTTACCAATACCAATTATTTATATTTTTTACAATGGTATATAAATAAAGATCTGTCCTACACCATTCTGTGATTCTGATTTGTGTATTGGCAGAACATCAGACAATATTTTCCCCTGCTGTAAGGTTTTATTAGTATATTTTAGCATTGGGTGGTTTTGAAACCAATTTTCAAATTCGGAACAACCACAGTTTCTAACTATATGTAAAGATACTATTATCTGTTTCAAATACAACCCTGAACTTTATTTGATATAATCAATTAAATTGTTGTGAGCTAAAACATCTCAAGAGACCTGTCAACCAAAGTCAGACACAGCCTGAAGCTGTCAGACAGAAGAACTCTACAGGTAGACATCCAAATCTATGTGAAGGTAGAATATAATAAGTTATTACATGTAGTGTTATGAGATCATCTTTCTTACAACATAATAGGGCAGTTGTAATTTTTTTACCTGTAGTTATGAAACCAGTTAATGACAGTGTTAGTCTTGAGGTTCAGTTGGTAAGATAGCAGCTCGATTGTCTGTTGGGATGGGTATGGTTCCATCTGGTAGGCTTTTTTCAAGGCTTCCTTCTCTTCCATTGCCAGTACTACCCTGGGTTTCTTCATCTGCATGAGGTTATAGTCCTGTGACTGAAGACTGGGACTCACACAGTCTGTTCGATTATTGGATGATTCACTGTCTGAGCTGGCACTTATCAGTCCATAACGCCTTTTCAGATAAGCTAAACATAAAATGCACATGTATTACTTTGTTAAATCAGTATATAGGGTTACCTACCAACAAAACACTTGATTAGCAATCCCTAAAGGTGCGTACACACTTCCAATTTTTATCGTTCCAAATGAACGACGAACGAACGATGAACGATCGATTGGGCAAAAATCGTTCGTAAAAAAAGTAACCAACGATGCCGACGAACGAGGAAAGTCGTTCGTCGTTCGTTTTCCAACGATAATAATTGGAAGTGTGTACGTAGCTTAACTGGCTTAATCTGATAACATAATGGGCAGTGTTTGTGGTGAGCCCACAGCAAACCAAAGTCTGATTTTGCCTGATGATGCTATTGGGTGCTTTGGATTGCTAAATTTTAAATGTTCTTTATACTATTTACAGTTTTTAGAATAAACTTGATATTCTGTTTACTGATGTTTATTTTTTCATTTTTAACCTACATCAGCTCTTTAAATATTTAAATTTTTAGGTTTACGTTATTCTGTTTATATTCACAATTGTTACTACAGAAGCACACTACAAATTATATGCATTCATAACTTATTACAAATCTAAAACATAATTTTTCATCAAAATATAAGGTCACTTGGGGTCCTATATATAAGACTATGGTAATTAAGGGCACTTATACAAAAAAAAAGGAGCCCTAGGATTTTTACAAGGAATGTATGTCCCTTTTGTTGGTAAACTGGTAATTTAAACCCCTTTTGATCATCTTTTTGTGGTACAGGTTTTTCATTTGAAACCCCCACCGCAAGCTCCTTTCTGTTTTTGCAGAAAGCATAATTGTAACAAAATGTCATTACTAAGCAGTAAGGGTTAAGTATATATTGATACAGTTTAGTATAGTGAAATTAGGGCAAAAGATACCGTATTGATATGACAAAAGCACTTGATTGGCAGTGGGCACTAAAAACTGTTTTAATGAATATGTATAATTTCACTTGTCTTGCCACTAAACATACAATTTGGCAGAAATTAGTCATTTTCCAATAGAAAAACATTTTCCATGCACCCGAGACTTCCTCTTATACGGAACAGGATATTTTTTCCTGTATCTTTTTACAGTCAGTTGACCTTATGTGTAGCATTTACTGAGATAACATGATAACGTTGATGTAATCTGAAACTTACCCTTTTTCTCCATTTTCTTCACATCTCTGAGTTTTTCAATGTTGTGTGGATCACTCAGCCAGAGCTGCATTCGGACAAATGGCTCCCTTCCCTTCAGACTGAGCTTATGCCATGGCTTGGGCCTGGAGAGCAGGTCTGATACAGAACCCTGAGTCAACCCTAAGATACTTTCTCCAAACAACCTCTGACCTTTAAAAAAAGAGTCAGTACATTATTCTTACAGTATCTGAAATGTTATATCCTGGCTACACTAACAGCAACTTGTGTACAGTATGTACCAAAAATATAGTAAAGCGCATGTTGTTTCAAAGTAATTATGCTCAGTTGCAGCAATAGTTATCAGTGTTAAAGTTTGTCTTAACCCATGTCACCAACTTGCCAGGTCATATCTATGGGCCCCGTGCACAACTTCTTACCAACCTCAAGAGAAATGACTGACCAGGCAGGTTAAGATAAACCTGAAAAAACTCCTATTGCTTCTCCCTGTAAAGAATAGATCTGGAAATATGTTGCCCCTTCACTCTCCTAATATTATGTGCAGACAGACTAGTATTTTTTGTATGTTTCTAGCTCTCCTGGAAGCATGTCCTCCATGTCCTCGTCACTGCCAAGGACCAAAATGCACAGTACTGCATACACTTTGTTATACTTTCTACTCCCTGACTATACAGACTTCATAGAGTCCTTTAGATTACCATTTTAGTTAGAGATACAGTATTATTTCGCTCATGTCTAATAATAGACTGAAAGTCATCAGTATTATTTATATACTTCAGGAAGTTAAACACTTGATGACTGTGCGTGGAACTTTTTCAGATGGAAATTGCTGATGGAAGATTTATATAAAGTGTAAGTTTTACAGATAGACTAATGTCACATGCATATTTTATTAGCATGCATACTGTACAGTACATAATATAAACCAGAGAAACACAGCTCTCTGGAGCTTACTCTCTATGGAATGTTGTCTATAAATAAATATATATATAAATATATATGCGTGTGTATGTATATAAATATATATATATATATATATATATATATATATATATATATATACACATATACACAGGTTAACATTCAAAAACCTGGACCTGAGAAGTGCCGGATTTTCGAAAATTCCGGATTTTTGAAGGTTATACTCACCTCCACACACAGGCCAGCCTTCCTCTCGCCGCACCCACGGACATCTGGCACAGTCCTGGAGAACAGGCAGCAGGGATGTCCCAAACTTTATTTAGTGTAGCAAGCAAGACCTAACAGCTGTTTATGGAGAACAGCGCCATTAAAACATAGGTGGCTAAACAGTGTAATACAGTACATGTATTGAAAATGCGCTCCAAAATTCATACCTGGAAACTGAAGAAATCAGATTATCAATGGCCGGATTTTTGATTGTCAACCTGTGTATATATATACACCGAGGGAAAGAAGTTTTTGATTTCCTGCTGATTTTGTATGTTTGCCCTCTGACAAAGAAATGAGTCTATAAATGTAATGGTAGGTTAATGTAGGTGTGAGAGACCATAATACCAACCAAAGAACCCTCAAAAACCCAGTGCTCAAAAGTCAGAGCTTGATGTGCATTATAATGAGTGAAATAAGTATTTGGTCCCCTATCAAGCAGTCTGGAGACTGGCTAGGCCACTCCAGGACCTTCATTGGATTCTTCTTGAGCCACTCCTTTGTTTCCTTGGCCGTGTGTTTTGGGTCATTGTCATGCTGGAATACCCATCTACGACCCATTTTCAATGCCCTGGCTGAGGGAAGGAGGTGCTCACCCAAGATTTGACGGTACATAGCCCCGTCCATTGTCTCTTCGGTGAAGGTGTCCTGTCCCCTTAGCAGAAAAACACCCCCAAAGCATAATGTGTCCACCTCCATGTTTGAGGGTGGGGATGGTCATAGGCAGCATTTTCTCTCCTCCAAACACGCAAGTTGAGTTGATGCAAGTTGAAAGAGCTCAATTTGGTCTCATCTGACCACAACACTTTCACCCAGTTCTCCTCTGGATCATTCAGCTGTTCATTGGCAAATTGCTGACAGGCCTGTACATGTGCTGTCTTGAGCAGGGGGACCTTGCGGGCTCTGCAAGATTTCAGGCTTTCACGGCGCAAGGTGTTACCAATTGTTTTCTTTGTGACTATGGTCCCAGCTGCCCTGAGATCATTGACAAGTTCCCCCCCGTGTAGTTTTGGGCTGCTTCGTCACCGTTCTCATGATCATTGCAACTCCACAAGGGGAGATCTTGCATGGAGCCCAAGACTGAGGGAGATTAACAGTTATTTTGTGTTTCTTCCATTTGCGAATGATCGCGCCAACGGTTGTCACCTTCTTACCAAGCTGCTTGGAATCTGATCGATTGCTTCTGTGGACAGGCGTCTTTTATACAGGTACTTTAACAAGCTTGGATTAGGAGCATTCCCTTACAGAGGTTGCTCCTAATCTCAGTTTGTTACCTGCATACAGTGAAGAAACCCGGGAGCCTAAAATCTTGCTGGTTGAGAGGGGATCAAATACTTATTTCACTCATTACAATGCACATCAAGCTCTGACTTTAGAGCACTGGGTTTTTGAGGGTCCTTTTGTTGTTTTTCTGTCTCTCACACCTACAATAAACCTACCATTACAAATATAGACTGGTCATTTCTTTGTCATGGGGCAAACGTACAAAACCAGCAGGGGATCAAATACTTCTTTCCAATAGACGAGCTCCACTCCTCCTGCCCACCAGACTCCACATCCTATATGTTGTATAGTTCAGTAGAAACATTTACCTAAATTATTGTCAGTCAGCACTTCTTTCACCCTCTTGGTAATGGAGTAAGTGTCCAGCTCTGGAGACATGGCAACAATTTCTTGGATCCCCGCACCAGCAACTTGGTGAGGACCAGCAAAGGCTCTACCACTAAGAGAGGGAGTAGATCTACTTTCTGGCTGTTGATTTTCTTTGCTGCTTTCAAGGCTTAACACAAGAGGCTCTGCAGAACTTCTTTCTTGATCTGAAGGGCTTGGTGATGGAGATGGGGAGGGTTGAGTTTCCAAAGGGCTTGCTGTCCCTTAAAAAACAAAAAACAAAACTTACATATTGTGTGCTTCTAAAAATATAATAAAATCACTGGTAGAATTATGGCATTCTTGTTGATCCCATAGTTATATGTAAGTAAACTTAGGAAGTCAGAAAAAAATGTTTAGTTTCCCCTTTACCATTGCTTTGTAGCATGATAATAGAACTTGTGGCTACAGGCTCCTACCAGGCTATATTTATGGCTGATAGTATACCCTTCAAATGGTAATGTTTGAACACAATATAATATAAATTATGACTTTTAAAACATGTTGGTATACAGCTTTATAGATTAAAAGCTAGCAACTAGGGATGTCTGTCTAAAAATACTAAATGCAATGTACGACACACAGATTGTACAAATTTTCTTTCTAAATAAAAATTATAAGACTAAGTTGTCTTAATGTGACGTTAATCGATCACAGCATTGATAGTTTGTTGAAAAAAGCTAGGCTCTGCCCAACAGTTCAGCTGCATAGGGGTTGTTAACCTGCCTATTACCAGTATTCTTTATTTTTGGCTTGCATTTATGTAACATTAATTGATACATCTTTGTTCCTTGTATAATTTCTTTTAGGCATTTTTTTCTGAAAACTCAGGATCAAGTTTCTGATACATATCTTATTATCTTAATTTTAATATTTTGAACATTTATCCTTGTGTGCATTTGATCCAATTTATTTGCCCTTGCTTTCTTGACATATTTGGTATGTATCATCCTTGAAATGTAATACTTTACCTTGTGACAGGGCAGGTTGCTGGGTAATCCCTTGGCCAAGCTGATCTGTCAGCCAAAGCTGCATTCTAATGAATGGTTCTCTTCCTTTCTGGGTCAGTTTACTCCATGGTTTGGGCCTTGACAGCATGTCACTAACACTGCCCTGTGATAATCCAAGAACCTGCATGGAACAATCAAAAACAACTAAAGATTTACAAAACATTTACACAACTAAAAGCAAAGAATTACTGTGGTCCTTTATTTTTTCTGTAAATATTTTTTCACATATTAAAAGTGCTTCACTGATTCCCAGCAATTTACACTTTATAAATCTTTTGGCACTCCTAAAGTAACACCCTTTTCCCCGTTTCTAGCTCTGCTCTCTCACTTTGAAGTCTCATGTCCTAAACATGGGTGTTCCAACAGCTCCTGTTACTTGCCATAAATGTCATAGTAAAATGAAATAAAAACTAAATAAATGTGATGCCAAACAAACAAAAAAAAAACCCCACAACAACATAAAGGGATACCCTTTACGTTGGGTGTACATCTAAAATATTATTTTTGGATGGACTGATTGTTAAACACAATTAGCAATACTTATACCTTTTCTCCAAAGATTCTCTGACAGATGCCATTCTTGGCCAGTTTTTCTTTAACCTGTCTTGTCAGGTCCAACGTATCGACCTCCCTGTACATGTACATCTCATACTGTTCTGGGGTCAGAGGGGGGACAGTGGGCTTGAGGTTTCTTGGAACATATGCAGGGTAATATGAAAGCTGACTGATATTCTGATTTTCTGGGGTCCCAGCCTCTGTTTTCACTTCTATTATCTTGTGTGCCTCCTCCCCAGTTGATATATCTTCCTCATTGTTAACGTTCTCCCCATTGTCTCCTCTTTTCCAAGCTCGTCCATTCACCATGCTGGAGTAACTTGACGATGATGAAGACAGTGAAGGAGACACAGAGGTAAAAGGATGGCTCAGGACATTTTTCTCCGATGCCCAGTGCTGATCAAAGTATGATCCAGCATCACCTATCTCAGACTTCACTTTGCGGATGATGTTTTGAACAAAAGCTGCTGGAGACAGCACACTTAGTGGTGTGTGTGCGGAGCTTGTGCTGGCAGGAAGGGTGCACTCCTCCTGCTTAATGTATATATGAGGAGCTGTGTGTGTTGTAGGGGTAAGAACTAGACGTTCATTTGGTGGTGTAGGTATGGATCTGTGGTTAGTCCCTGATTCGATTTCCAGCAGTGCCTGCTGCTGTGCCTGCATTTCACGCCTAGCTTGTTCCAAAATACTCTTAATTGCATCTTCTGAACCACTGTTAGCACTCGAAACTGATGATAAAGGAACACTGGAACTTTTTGTTTCCCCTGTATAAAAAGATAAAAAAAAAAAAAAAAAAAAGAATAAAGAATTTGAGTACCCAATGGAAATCCAAAGATTTATTTGCTAAACCCTACTTAATTGTATGATTAATTCAATGTTGGGAGAATGTAATACATTTGCTAGCATATAGGAGAAATCTCCTAGTTCTTTAAATTGAATTTGCTCTCATAAGGCTCCTTATTCATTTTCATATAAGATTCTCAGAAAGCAGTATTTCATTTTCTCCTTCATAAATGTGCACACAGTTAAGTCCTATTCATAAATAATGACCCGTCCATTAGGAGGTAGTAGAAGTGTCAGTTCTTATTAATGAGATGATGATTTTATGATAGGAAGCTGCAGAGTGGAAACAGGAATTATTAACAGATGTGATGCTGTAATTCAGAAACAGCCCTCAGTATTATTTAAAGGGAATGGTGTCTTTGGTTTACATTAACAGTAATGCAATCAGCTTCTATTAAGCCTACCTCACTAATGTCATATTTCCCCTGTAGCAGGGCAGCAATTAAATGACCTGTTATGAACTGCATATATTTATTACTTGACACATCCAAGTTCCTTAAAAACTGCCTGGCAGTCTTTAGACTGAACTATTATACACATGTAACACATCTTGTATCCCAAATAATTGTTAATCATAGCTTATATTCAGTACTTAAAATGAAAAAGTGTGTACACTTCTTTTAAATTTAAAGGTCAATGCACCTGGTGTTGCAATCCTTCTCTGCACTTCTATCACCAGAATTTGCTTGTGATCACTGTGTGACAGAAGGTATTATTATTATTTAAAATGAATAAACGCATAGAATGACTAACATTTATTATTCACTGAAGAAGTAAATGAATGATTTAGGATTTCAAATGAAAGTATAACAGTAACATAGGTAATAAAACTTTAAACACCATTCCCATATTTTGAGATATATGTAGTGTAACACACATATGATCGATCTATCTATCTATCTATCTATCTATCTATCTATCTATCTATCTATCTATCTATCTATCTATCTATCTATCTCTCTTTGTATCCTAATAAATGTATCTTTTCTCATTTCTTTCTTATACAGCAGGTGGCAGCATTACATTTTTTTGTACAACTTCAGAATCAGAAAGCAGTTTGACTGCAATGTACTGAATCGTTCACAAAGGGCCACTAAAAAACAAAACAAAGGCTTTTGTTGAGGACTTGTCACAATTCTAGAGACTCTGTGGTCACCCGATACAGGTTTAAAGCAGGCAGTCTTTCCTCCTCAGTAGGTGAGCAAAGCTGTCAAATACCCTGAACGTTTAGTTCTGCTTGCAATACCTAAAACATTTCAATTTAATTGGATTCACCAGATGAAACATATATATGTAATATAGCTGGGCGTGGTTGGCAAATATTGTATTCTAGTATTCATTTATTACCTTTTCTAACAGAAGCATTTTAACAGTTCAGTAACTCCAGCTCGAAAGTACATGAGGGAATGACTAATTTCACTGTCTTGCCACTAACTGACTCAGAAATGCAGGCATTTATCTAACTATAGTTTGCATGCCTTCTCTTAGATTCAAAAAGTTTCAGGCTCTGTTCCCTATACTGGGAAACTTATTTAATTGTCCATGGCAGATAGTGGGGTGGTTATTCAAGGTTTGCCTGTCTTCTTTTTTTCATGAAACGTTCTATTTGTGGTATGCAACACTGAATTCATACTATACCATGCCAATCTAGTGCCTTGTGAAATAGGTTAAACAGTTCTCACTATTGGCAGACTTACCCCCTTTTTGAGACTGAATCTCTTTTTTTGCTTGCTCTAGAATATTTTTGATAGCATCATCTGAACCAGTTTCTGGAGTCCGTATCCTGGGCGTGATGCTTCCTAAATAACAAAAAAAAAGGAGCATAAGTAAATCAGATAATGAAAAGCTGATTTAGAATACTTTTTTATGACTAAACAATAAGGAACTATACAATTTTATGTTATTGCATGCAAATAACAAAGTGTCCCATTATCATTTATCAAACATTCTTTCTTTGTCCAGTTCCACCAGTAAATTTAAAATCAGCCTGGTAATGATGTGGACTGTTTTTTCTCTAAAGCACTGCCACCCTAGAAGGGAGGTTATATGCAATGTCTTCAATAGGGTTGATAAGTTAGACATAACCTTCAAATTCCTAGGGCCTGATAGAGGGGCTGTCGGCAAGAGAATGGTATTTTGTTGCATTTTAAGGGTAGCAATTCTGAAGAACCTGCTGCTATCAACCTGGCCACAGCCCTCTATCTAGAAGTATATCAACCCATATACATGATGTGCCAGACTGTTCAGAATATAAATTTACAAGTATTTATTACTGGTGGATCAGTGGATGTGAATTCTGAAAATTAAACTGTGGAGAAGACGAAACAAATAATGCGGGTGAATATTGTTAATAATGCTTTACCTCTTTGATTTAGCAAATTTTGGTAAAACCACAATACAATCCATCCCTCTATGGGGTAATCCTAAAGTCCAATCACTCACTTTCCATCCTGAAACAATAACTCTAAGCATTCAAGGGAAAGAAACAGTTGTATCATGTATTTGTACACTACTTTTATTCAACGAGATAAATTCCACCAATGCAAAGTTTCATCCATTTAATTTCTGCCTGTGTTGTGTGCATTAAAAGACTTTCACGTAAACCTATGTGTGGAAATAATATAATCATCTTCTCTAACAGAATAGGTAGGTAGTGTAAGTGCACATATACTGTTTATTCCACTCACCTCTTTGCCGTACTTGTATAGTTCTAAGTGCCAGAACATTCTGCTCATCTGAAAGAAACTGCTTCATCTTAATGAAAGGCTCCTTCCCTTTTACAGTAAGTTTTCGCCAAGGTTTGGGGCGAGCTAGAATCTCACTTACTGAGCCCTGAGAGAGCCCTAAAACATAGTGGCCGAATACACGCTGTCCAATATTATGTTTCAGCAGCTGCTCCTTTACTTGAAAAGCAATTTCAGATGTATCTAGATGCTCATCCTCCACTGAGCTGCAATTGGTTCCTTCGGAGTGATCACTAAGTGGGCTAGACTCATGATTCCCAGTTGAATGGTGATTGTTGGTGAGTCCACTGGCCTTTATCATATAAAAAGAAGATGGGTAACTAAGTGCAGAGTTGTTTTCAGTCTTGAGTAATGGTGAAAGAACCTGATTCTTACGCAGAGGATCTGCTGTTAATTCTTCACTATTGTTGGAGCAACTCGAGGATGGGCAAGGGGTCCTTGCAGCTCTGCTTGACATGGTTGCTTCCAGTATAGACTGAGAAGGACTGGGTGTAGAGATTGCACCTCTGTTCATAGGGGATGCTGAGTATGGTCTCTCAGCTGGTACAGGATCTTTTGCAGCATCTTGGGAATGATCTTCCTCTAGAAACGATGACAGAAAAAAAGATAAAAGACTATAGACTCTTATAAAATAAAAATACAACACGAAAAACAAAAAAGATTAGCCATTTGATCATTTATAGGTTAAGAAGAAGACCTAAACTGCAGTAACGAGGCAACATATTTCAAGTAAAGCAATTATAAAGAAATCTATCTTAATCTTTAATCTATTTTCCCAGCTGTGTAGTGCTTACTAAAGAAATAAGGCAGAAATGTTTCTGCAAATGTTAGCTTTTTGCAGGTTATCTGAGCACATCTGGCTATGCACTAGCAGATCCAGCTTGTCTGTCCTGACCATCTGACAATCAGATCTTTATTGGATGGGACAGTGTAACCCTATGACCAAATGTTAAAAATCTAGCTCTTAATTCTGAACAAATTACCTGGAAAACAACAAAACTGTCTGTATACAGTAAGATAAATAGTATGGGTAACTGCATGATCAAATCTACTATCCCAACCACCTGCTGTCATCTTTTATGATCATTAGCTTTTTACTGACCACAAAAAACACATATTAGCCCCTTACAATGAATCATATGCATTTTAATCCTAGAGCAATCTGATAGGTGCATGTGAACCTTAGAAACCCTGATACCATATTTCAGTGTTTTTCAACTTTTTTTGAGCCACGGCACATTTTTTTACATTGAAAAAATCCTGCGGCACACCACAAATCAAAAATGTTACAAAATGACACTCTGTAGCTAATTCTTTTGTCTCTAAGAATAAACAAGAAAACTGTTACCTACTGCCACCCACTGACATGGAAGAGTATTACATTACTCTGCCAGTCACTACAGCACAGACACTCGACAATGGTAATTAGATAATTTCCCACGGTACACCTAAAGATCTCTCATGGCACAATAGTGTGCCGTGGCACAGTGGTTGAAAATCACTGCCATATTTCATTTCAGCAACAATCTTTCCATAAGAATGTATAGGCATTTAATGCAATTTTAACATATTTGGTAAGTTATATACCTATACATGTCTCCCTGGTGTAGACATCCAAAAACCTTGCTCGGTGCCACCATCTTAGATGTGGTGTCAGCAAAACCAGAAAACACTTTTTAGTATTGCTCTCTCTACTCTCCCTCTCCACCCATCATTTACATAAAAGGTTATGTAGGGAGATTGATGGAGAGGTGAAGGAGCTAATCCAGCACAATAACTGGACAATCCCAGAAGAGGGCTGTGATATGCAAGTTCAAAGACAGTTTTAAAAACAGCAGTGAACAGGAAATGAAGCAGTAGGTATCTGTAGCTCTTTTAACAAGCTATCTTATATGTATAATGATATACTATGGTAGAAAGTTAGTAACGTACTGGGCTTGGCCAGAATAAAAAATTCAGCCAGTAAGGATATAGATTGCAGAAGCCCTCTATTAGTGTACTATGCTTTAAACACTGGTGACCACTGGGAGTTAAATGACTAAAGAAACTTAGAATGTTCAATTAGTTTTCTGAATAAAGAAATTCTATGTTCACTTTGAATACCCAATCATCTGCAGAATAACACCAAATCATACCCAGACAAAAAGAAAACATTTGTAAAATATTTTTTTCTTTGCCTATGTTGAGATGATTGGAGTAAATACAGCTTTACTATATATACATAGCTAAATGGCTATTCTCTGTTTCTTAAATCAATCCACCCCCAGTGCTCACCAGTGTTAGGAATGTAGTACTTGGGATTCACTCACAGATTATATACCTCTTCCACCTTCTGTTAACAGGGACAATTGTTCAATGAGAAAAGAAGCATTTAGGTTTGCACCAATGATAGGTAACCAGTTCATGTGTATGTATGGGAGTTATTCACACCAAAATGTATTACATACCACAGCTGGGTACACCTGTTTTTCCTAATAGGTAGCTCTGTGATGGATAATATGCTTCTTTTTTGATGGGAAGGCTATCCTCTTCTTTGGAGGGTTCCTGCAATTTATAATATAATTTTTTTTTAAAGTCTCTTAACCATGTTAGCCTGTAAATATACAAGTATGACATTTATAGCAAATTACTAACCACTGCAAGATCACAGCTGGCAGAGACAGACTTCATAGCTTTCAAAATGCTGTGAAAAAAATAAAAATAACTTAATATGCAGTTTTGCATATGCACACAGTTTTGCTTTCTTTTAATGATCCATTTTTTATAACTTTGTTTTAATCTGTAGGTGGAGTGATCATTTTTGTCTGAAACTGTCACTGTGCAGTGGATAATCCAATCCATCAACACAATGACATTTGTTCCATAGGCTAATGCTTTAGTGCCAGTCTCTTGGGCCCAGGCTGAAGAGCTTGTCGCAGGCTCCCTCCAGACTTCAGACTCAACTGCCGAGCAAAGTGATGATCCTAGACAAGTCTTGCCTGACTGTCAAATGTGCTGCCCTACAATCCCCTAATGAACATGATCCCCGGAATCCTATGGGATGCAGGCACTTTATAGTCTATGATAGGAGCTTCCCCTAAAATCAATCAAACTCTATTAACTCTCTTAAACCACTGTAGATTTACAATGATAAGGAGGACTGGCAGACAGACAAACGATGATGACATTCAAACACCCTACAATTCCATATACTATTTACGAGCCCAGACACATCAAGTATTTACATATTGTAAAAAAGCATCAAAAGCCCTTTAGAACATAGCCTGACTGATCTCTGTAACTTTGTAGAGAATGTGCAAAAATAAACCTTCCAAGTGCAAAAGCACTAAACAGTGCTAGAACAGATTTGGAAGGCTGCCAGCCTTTTAATTTAAACAAACAGCAAAGTTATGTTCATACTGGCAGGGAGGTTGTGGTGCAGTTACTGCTTCCTCACACACCAGAACCGCTTCCTTGGGTGAGACCGTAATGATTAGACACTGCATCAGCAGCAGTTCATTCAGAAAGAAAGGGTGCGGCAGTAAGCGGTTCAGTGCTGCTCGCTGCTGCCTGCTTGTGAGCTGTTATCAACTAAAATAAACCAGATAAACCAGACTTCATAATCACAAATTGAAGGATGAATGCCTTCGCAAAGCATGTAGCTACAGAGGTTATTGAGGGCTTGCTTTAAAGTTTTGCTATTGCATATGCCCATATCTAAACCCAAAATTTGTTTCAGTTTGCAGTGTGAATGAGGACAGTGTCTGTCCTTTACTACCGTGGGTGGTTCTATTGAGGAGATTCTTTTACTTCTTATCTGGTAAAAAAAGTTTGCACTCCAGAGCAGACAGTAAGGGTGGATTTGTCTAAAAACAACACAGACAGAAATAATTTTTTTATTTTAACCAAGTTAGAACCTCTGTTAGCTTTAAAATGTTCTCTATTTCACTGTTGCAGATCACTTTTTGTCTGGTAATAAGTTGTCTTCAAAACAATAAGAAAAAGGAAAAGTCTCCAACAGAGCCCTGAAAAGCAGTAACACATCACAAGCACACCTTTTCCTGTTCTATCCAAAACCCTAAAAAAGAGTCTAAATGCTTTAAAATCCAAATTGACTTTCAGTTTAATTCAGTCACATTTCATCTTTCATCTTTCAGGTGCATCAATACAAAGAGTGTGCAAAGTCTTACAGTTTGTTTTTAAAAAGCAGCCACACCTTGTGACTGCATTCTATAGTGAGCAAATAGAAGGCTTTGTACACTTTTTTTTTCCGTTAAACTATAGTATCCACAGTGTGGATCAAGAAAATCAACTATATTCTGAAGATATACTTTAAAATTATTTGTGTTAGTTGCACTGTTATTTTTCAATCACCCTGCATTTGTTAAGTCTTACAGTCCCACAAAACCAAGTTTCTCTAAAAGAACTATGGACGGTGCATATTTCTCTGGCTGTTAGGTACACACTGCAGATTTATATGTGGTGTTTTAAAATAACAGATGGATATGTATTTTGTGCACGACACAAGAGTAAATATATACAGCATTGTAATAGGTATAAACAACCCCCGGTGACAATGCTGTCTTATTTATTACATTATAAAGCTGGAAGCGTGAAGTGTTCCCCATGGCACATTATTAATCAGACTGATACAGTGCCCACTTACCAGAGGGAGGGGGAGCCTTACCTCAGTTCTGTTTTAATTTCCTCGTAATCTGACTGATTTTGTAACTTCTCTTCCAGTTTCTGTGAAGAGAAAAATAAGTGCAAGGTCATGAGATTACATGTGCTTTGGTTTTGGAAATATCCGATACATGCAGGTTACACATCAATCAGTTACCCACTGCCTGTTACAAATCCATCCACAATTTATTAATTTGTTTACCCAGCACCATAATAATTTGTATACTGCGAAGCACAGACACTGTGTTCCTGATCATGACACTGCACGATTGTGATACTGGGGATGCAGTATGAGAGCTGATAGTGAAAATTGAATGGAACAGTGACAAGACTATATGATATGCTCTGCTGTCTTTCTTTAGTGTTGACCATAATTACTCATCCACATTTTGGCTTTTTTTTTCCTGAGCTAAGGATCAATGCAGGTTGAACTTCAGCAATGACAAACAACAGGATACAATCAAATCAGCCTCACAGCTTTATTTTTTTTGTTAAATCATATAAACGGAAATGTTTTTTTTGTTATTCCTACTGAAAAGATGGAACAGATTTCTGAAATTAAAGCTTCATGTCTGCATACATGAGCAACACTATGTACAGATACCTATGTAGCTATAACTGATAAAAATATACATTTATACTATATATTGTGTTTTTAGCTGTACAGAGGGATGTCATTCAGATATTGCTTTGCTGTAACACTTGGTAAAACAAGAATTTTGAGTTGTCAATACACTTCAGTACAGAAAGGGAAGGAATCTACAAACTGTAGTCTCCAACCTTTCCCAGATTTTCACATTTTCAAAATTAAATAAAGATAGAATATATTAGAAGAACAAGTATAAAGGAAGAAAAGTTGTGTGAGTTTCCATAGTTGTCACTATGGCAAGGTCTCTCAGTAACTGAACTAGGTTATCCAGCATCAGAGAATTGAGAGCAGAAAAAACAAAAAGGACCATTATTAAACCATATTCCATAGGATATAGATTGCAGGACCTTAAAAATACATTAAATTTGGTATAATGTGGGTTTTTATACCTGTCCGGAACTTTATTATATATATATATTTTAAATTCTAGGCACTTAGGAGTTCCCTATAATTATTACATAAGATTTTGGTTACCTTGAGGTATTTTTCAAGATTGGGTAATATTGGTGTGTTAATTTCACAGCCAGGAAAATATATCAAACAAGTATTGTAGTAGCCAACTAATTCATACAGAAATACTTTTTTAAGCAAACAGCAATAAAAGACAATTTTGCTTTGGCAGATTTTTGCAGGCTGTGGAGGAGGAAAAAACGCACATGGTGGTGATGGATGTCTGTCTTGTGACACCTTACACCTTTGTGTAAAAGGGCTGACATCATTTGTGATGCTATAGTCTTTTGCGTCAGTATATACAATGTCTTCGTAAGACTTTACCGCTATGGCTTCCGTCTTGATAACAAGCTGCTGCTCGAGCTCTGCTATCTGATTGGATGAAGACTCTTCCAGTTCTTGTATTGAGTTCTGCAGGTGTTGAATGTCTTTCAGGAGTCTTAAAATTTCTCTGTCCTTAACAGCTAAAGCTGCTTCCAGATGAGTGCCAGAACACAGAGAGAAGCTTGTTTTATCCTATGTAAAATAAAAAAAAAAAAAAAAACTTGTTACCATGGTTTTAAATAATAAAGAATTAACAGAAACTTCCAATACCATTAGATAGATTAATAATCCTAATAACTTCCCTGAAGAAATAAAAAGGCATTAAATGCCGGAACTAGCCTACTTTCATTACTCTGGAAATGAAGAGTAATGACATTTTCTGAGAACAGAAACACTTGCTGAAGCAAGAAACATACAAGTGTAGAGTTTTAGCTGCATTTTTTGCATATCAGGATTTAAATTGACATTATACTTATTGAGTTGATTGTAGGCATTTTTTTATTTTATTTAACTAGAAACTACATCATTACTACCACTGGTTAGACATAGTTTCCCAAGAAATACGTTCTGGTTTTTGAATCAAAGTATTTTGTAAATGTAGAACATGGAAGGAACATGGGACAGCTACATTGTTAAAAAAAGGTAATCGGTTTCAAACACACAAAGACAAAGAATTTCATAGGCAAGTTTCTTTCTGCAGGCCAAAACACTGTAAAATATAGATTATCAAAGAATACATCCACTAAACAAAGATGTACAGTAGGTAAGTATCTATTCATATATAAGAACACATTCTGCCTTAAATGCAGAAAAAAGTAATGTAACATCCCAATAAACACAGTGCTATTAATCTACATTTTACCCAAAAGATCACACAACCTTCTTTAACCTTAACCAAGTGTTGACTAATTTCTGTAAACACCTTGGGTACCTCTTCCCTTCCTCCACCTCCCCTTCTTCTTCCTCTTTTCTTGAACCTCTTCCTCTGCCCCTACACTGTTGTCTATACTATGTTCTCTATAAAACAACTACTGTGGAATTCCCCAAAAGCCTTGGATATTTTGATCTTATGGCCCTTGGGCAAGATGTTGTTATATGTATAATTACATATATAATGTGTATGTAATATGTCTTCACCCTTGTTTTTCAGAAAACTAGAACAAAGACTTACAGAAGAATTTGGTGTGGTGGGCCCTGGTGGAGAACAGCAGCTCAGTCTAATGGAATTATTTACAGATGATAATTGCTCCCTGAGACTCTCAACCTCTCTCTGAGCAGCTTCTGCTCTCTGTAGAAAAAATAAGGCATAATCAGCACATGCTATACATTAGTGGACTGACAAAATGTGGTTTGACATTGTATTAAATGGCTTGACCTTAATATCCTTAAAAGTTAGAAACTCCTGCTTACCCTTAGTTCAGAGAGGTAAGAGTTTATTTACATGGATACCTGCAGTATTGCCTCTCCCTAGGTAGGTTTTTTTTGAAGGAGAAAAAAATGATACAGATGTGGATTAGAGTAGGAAGGCATTTCAACCTATAAAGTATGTTTTCATTATAGCTGAATATCTTTTTCTTTAATTTGATTACTGGAAATGTTCCTGGTTTGCATTAAAATGGATTGTTCCCACCTTGATTTGTTCCCTAAAATTGTCAGATAATATTTATAAAATTTTTATATTTATAATGCAAGTAAATATTTAAATTACAGTTATGTAAACAGGTAAAATGAGGATATTAGGAGCTTGTTTAAAGAATGTGTATAATTTTAACATACATTTTTGAGGCTCTTAGTATACAGAAAGCTGTGAGTAGGAGAGGCAGATCTGCGGACATAAGACAGACTGTCCTAAATGTGATGTGCATGAAACATTATGTAGAAAATGCATTTATAATTTTCTGTCTCAGTAGGTCACCCCCATATTGCTAGTCAGCAAAAACCTCTTGCTGTTTAATGCAGTGAATCTAGCCTGACAAATCCTGAGAACTTATTCTGGAACAGCTTTGTAAACGCTCATATACACTGCAGGTGACTATAAAGTGTTGGATATCAGTAAAATAAAATAATAAAAAAAAATAATTTATATCTATAATCTAAATCACCATCAATGATTATTTGTTTTGTTTTATTATTATAGCAAAAGTTTTTTTTTCATATATTTACTGGAGTAATAGCAGAAATCCTCACTGTGGGGTAATGGCAAAAAAACCTGTCAGGTTTTCGTATGCATGGGTGTCCTATTAAAAACATTTCCCTTCATTTCCTGTCCTACATATAAAATAGGAAGCTAAAAGAAATCTCTCCAAAGCGAGGGAAATTCTGCTGTTTTTAGACAACCTATTGTCTTACCAACTATGACCTGGTAAATTCTCCCTTGTGCAGACATCTAAAAGCCCTGAGACTTTTGCTGTGTGCCACCATCTTGGATATGATCAGCAGCCCCAACAGGCTAAGAAATGTATTTTCTGACTGACTGTTCCATATCAGCACACGATGGGTTAATCCCTTTCTATTCTTACTCTCAGGACCTAACTAGATACATTCAAAGTGGCCTATACACCTATTACCGGTATTTCTTCTTTTTCTCCTTCCTGTGTACCCTCAGCACTGCTGTAGCCACCTACTTGACTGGATTAAATCTCTGGCTGCCCTCCGTCCAAGTCCCCCCTGTATGGTTGCTAAAGGTCACCTTGGAGTGGAGCCCTGCTGCTGGTTCCATGGGGCATGGTAAAGTGCTTGATAAATTCAAGCCACATAATGTTTGTGGCACAGAGGGATGGTAATCTCTCTATATGTTTGGATCTAAATGTGAATCCTGAAATCCACCTAATGGGTATGCTGGTGAGACAACACAATGAAAGCTTTATATTTTTTATGTTGCCAAAGAATACTTGTATGTGAAGCCACAGACACAATGGGCCTGATTTATTAAAGCTCTCCAAGGCAGGATAGCATACACTTTCATCAGTGAAGTTGGGTGATCCAGCAAACCTGGAATGGATCTGGTCCAGGATTGAAAACATTTGCTAACAAATAGTAAAAGACTTTTAGGAAATCCATTCCAGGTTTGTTGTATCACCCAGCTTCACTGCTGAAAGTCTATCGTCTACAACTTTGGAGAGCGTTAATAAATCTTTGCTGCAGGAGCACTGTGTGCAGACATGCAACAGCATGTGTTCATGTATGTCTTGTATTGCAGACAAGAGTGCACTAAGTCTGTCAAGTTTTGTGCTTGCAAGAAAGCTCACACCTGGTGAAGGATCTGAATGATACAAGTAGATCTGTTTAAACTCTGTGCTTAGGAGCCATTGTTCAACATATAATGTGTGTGTGCAATGCTGACAGTTGACAATGTCTCTCTATGCTAAATACAAAAAATTTGATTCACTTGGTGTAAAGAACGGGGCCATGTAGGGAAACACCATTTACAGATGGATACCCCTCTTTTTTATGGTTACCCCTCGTTTAGGTTGCTACATTGAAGCTTTAGGTATTTTTGAACTTCCCTTCCTAGGTGGTCTAGTTATTTCCCATCATAGGCTGACATGGAGTGGTCAAGAAAAAGGAAAAATGTATTACTTCCTTTCCTGATAAGCTCCATGTCAGCATATATACCCATTCTTTTTTTTTTCAGAAGAGCTAGTTACAGAATACTAGGTGAATGGGCCACCTTAAATTTATCTAGTTAGGTCCTGAGAGTGTAAGTGGTAATGGATTAACCCCTCATGTTCTGACAAGGAGGTTATCAGGTAAAGAAAATTACGGTAAAAAAAAAAAAAATTTCCTTTTTTGAGAAACACTATATTATTCCTTTGTTCTCCTTCTATTTGCACTCTATAACATTCACTCAAATGCAATTTCTTGAGGTTGGTGACAGGGATCTTTATCATAAATGTTTCCACTGAAAGACTTTCCCCTTTATAAGTTTTTCAGTGACAACTCAAAGTTTTGAATTTACCCTAATTTTCAGTTCTGATGACAATGGTTACAAGGACAATAAAAATGTAGCCACAATGAGTCTGATTTATTAAAGCTCTCCAAGGCTAAAGAGGATACACTTTCATCAGTGAAGGTGGGTGATCCAGCAAACCTGGAATGGATGTATTTAAAGTAATCTGCTATTTGCTAGCAAATGTTTTCAATCCTGAACCAGATCTATTTCAGGTTTGCTGGATCACACAGCTTCACTGATGAAAGTGTATTCTCTCGAGTCTCGGAGAGCTTTAATAAATCAGGCCCAATGATTCCACTCTCTTTGGAGATTTGGCTTTATATACACTACAAAGTTGGAGTTATACTTAATGTGCCCAGCTCCAGCATAAACTTTTCTTTTTGTTTTGGATATTTTGAATAGAGTGGAGAAGAGTTAGAACTCTATCCTTAATGTGAATTTCCTCCTACTTCCTTACTCAGTAACAAAGAATCGGAGGGACAGGAATTAAAGGGAAATTTCTGCAGTTGGAATTAGGCCAGACATTTAATGTTGTATATGCCTTCCTGTCCAGCTGACACCCATTTTCTTCATATCTTGTCCTGGTGTCATTGAAACCAATCTCCCCAGTGGAGTCACAGACAGCACTTCTATAAATTATTCCAGAAAAAAAATATGGCTGGATTTAGGCTTTTTGGATACCAAGTTGCATCTGTAAAAAGTGTGTCTTGCTAAAAAAAATTCAATGAGTTTTTTATCATGTTATTCATTTATTGTTTTAGCTCCCTATTAATGTAATAATGGTGAGGAAAGTATATTCTTTCTTTTGAGTAGACATTTGTTATTCCCTTAACTCATACAATTACAGTCACCCTTTCATCTTTGAAAACGTTATTTGAGTTTATGTTCTTAAACAAGGATGTGGTTTGGACTCTGTGCTTCGATGGCTTTAGGATGTACAAGAAACTTGGCATGCATGCAGTTATTTCAAATAAAGAACTGACATTGCAGTATTGTATCTCTGTATCGCTATAGAGAACAGAAAAGTTTCTGTCTTGCAGGACCTATATACAATGATTCTTCATAGGACCTTTACACAAAATCATGCATTTTAAATCAAATATGCTCAATATTCTACAATATAAATGTTATGTTTTTATTATTTACAAATGTACAAAGTGATATAAATCTATTGCTATATGTTTAAAGGGAATCTATATTTACTCAAGTATAAACTGACGGTTTCAAAAATAAATCTGTTTGAAATGTTGTTTTTTTCAAAGCAGGTAAATATAATTTATCAGTATGGCTGCAAAGTCACACAATCTACAGAGGCCTGTTAGTGTCAAGGCATACCGGTGGAATGTTTGACTAAAATGAAAAGCTATCCAATAAACAGCAGGATGTGTACAGAACACAATGTGTACTTACCCGATGGGCTTTTTCGAGGTTGGTCATGATCATGCCCACTTCATCTGCCCTAAACAAAGTAGAACATAGAATTTGTAACACCTTGTCATCTCTCATGCTTTTATTTACAAGTTATCTATCTAGGTTACTATATGTGTATTTCAAGAGTTTTGGTCATTTGGATTTATGAACCAATAACATAAATAAAATAGGTCAGTGTTTTTCAACTAGACTCAGTCTAGATAAACATTACTATAGATGATGATAAATAAACTTTTTTCAACACAATGCATTATTAAAAATAACTGCCCTGCAGCTTCCATGAACATTCTATTCTGCTAATAATGAGGAGCATGTGCAAAAACAGAAATAAAGAACAACTAATCAGTATCCAATAGGCTTAATAAAAATATTTCTTTTTAATCTGGATGTGGTAAGAACATTTCTCTTTGTCTTTTTAAATAAAGGCATCTTATATTTGATAGAAAAGTAGAAAAATCCTCACCCACAATCATCATTAGAGAAGGACTGGCTAGAAAAGATGGATAAAATCAAGCTTTTAGGAGCAACATTATAAATAGGAGGTCTTCTACATGCACTGATCATCCAGATGGGTTTGCAGAATCAATCAGCCAATCTTTTGCGAAAACCAATGTATCTAATAAAACTGATTGATTGATTCATTCAATAGATCAGCTCAATAAATCAATTGAAGGAATCAATCTACTAAATCCAACAGCCAATCTTTTTTTTTTTAATCAGACAGCAGCAGATCCACCGATTCCATCAGTAAACAAATCAATGTGTCCATTTAATGCAAAAAAAAGCAAACTTATTCTAGTTACTCCAGCAGAAACTTGCATCAAAACAATCTACTATTAGTGAAGTCTTTAAAAGTAGTCCACATTTCTCTCTTCTCTCTCATGATAGATGCTCCTGCATTAAAAGAAATATGAGAGCTGCCAGAATGGACATACTTATGACAATGCTATGTTCCTGGCTTGCCCTGACTCTATAACATATTGCTTCACTGATCTGAAACATATATACAGCAAGTAAAGTCAGAATTTTTTTTCTGCATACTTATCAAAAGCAGATGAGGCACAAAATATTAAAGTTAATCTTACATGACAGAAATAAGAGGCATGCCATCGCTAACCTTTACCTAAAAATTCTACTTGACTGGCAATCATGATAATATCTGGCTTTGGTCACTTTAGGCAGCTACCCAACATGCCAGGTAATTAGCATTTTCAGTAGTGAAGTCACTAACAGCAACCTTAATGACAAATTCCTTTAGCAGGCAACTATCATTTTCACAAGGAATATATGTATATAGCCTACCTAATTTTGCTATTGGACAGTGAAGCACACCAACTAGAAAAGGGTTTAACTCTTGCAAAATGAATGTTTTCCAAAGTTTACACATGCTAGATAACTGTCACGCTAGACAAATGGTTGTGATGTAGTAATGTTGTAAGCTTAAATGCCACATCTCCTCCTTAGCAACAGCAACTTTGCCTACAGATGCCTCACTCTGCATTTTACCTGAAAGCATTTTCTAGCTAATAAAAAAACTGAAGTAATTAGATTTCTGTAAGTAGGTTCAGAATTGCATCCTTTGGGGATATCAGGGTCGTGGCAGCCCCAGTTCCAAAGAAATTGATTGATACTGGGCACTTCCAAATGTTACTCCTATTTAAGATGAAGCCTTCATTGAACCTTGCCTTGTCGTCATAATTATACAGATCACAGAATCCTTCCTGAATGCAAAAATTGTGTGAGAAAAACCCTAATTTTTCTCATTAACAAACAAAAATAGAACAAGGTTATGAGAGAGAAGTGATGATGCCATAATGCTAAATTACAGCATTAAGCACTGCAGGTCCTAGGACACAGCAGGTATTCATCTGACATTGCATTTGGCTTATAAAATCCCTCTCTGTCATGACTTAAAATTTCAACATCATATCATGTCAGCAAAACCTACTAAAACAATACACTTTAGGGAGATGGCATAACAAAAGACAATTAATTATACCCTTATTCCCTGCAGTCAAAAATACTAAGGGAAAAATATCGTAAAGAACAAACTTTGCTCTGGAAGCCAGGAGGTTAAAACGTGACAGTACAGAATAAACTCATACTGAGTACACATATTTCTTTAAATCACCATCAAAGAGAAAATTATTTACAGCACATCTAGGTAGGAAAACCTATCGGATTATCAAAGAACATCTGTTTTGGTGTAATAAGATTAAGTGTTCTCTCCATGTTGCATAATGTGTGGAGGAAATGTGCTGCCATGTGTTAGTAAGACTGGCAAACCACACCAACAGCTGTGAGATTTGGCAGCCTCCAATACTTGATAGAGCCAAAGGGGTCCAGAGGATGTTCCAAACTCATAAAAATGGATGGCACCACACCAATTAAAATAACAACCAGCAAATGTACATTTAATGAAGTCAAGACGTTGTTTTAATACGATCCTCCCAAAGCAACAGCTGTGTCTGCATGTTAGAGGCATATTAGGCCACCGTTTCACCTGCACTGCACAGCTGCGACAGATCTTCAAAACTGTCAGGAAATAGGTCCAGTAAAATTCTGATTGGGTCAAAACTCAGATATGTATGGGACCAGGGGTACTGGAGCATGTAATTCAGTCTACAGTTACCATATGGAAGTGTCTTCATACCTTGTTTGGTCTGCAGTGCCATGCAACACAGTGATAGGTGCGCCATAATTATCTGTCACATCAACACTCGGGGCTTGATTTATTAAAACTCTCTAAGGCCGGAGAGAATACACTTTCACCAGTGAAGCTAGGTGATCAAGCAAACCTGGAATGGATTTCTTCAATGTTATTTTCTTTTTGCTAACAAATGCTTGAATCCTGGACCAGATCCATTCCAGGTTTGTTGGATCACCCAGCTTCACTGGTGAAAGTGTATTCTCTCCAGCCTTGGAGAGCTTTAATAAATCAGGGCAACCAAGTCCTTCAAGCTCTAAAAACCTGATTTTTTTTTCAAATTAGATATATTTTTAATATATAATTTAAAAAGCATCTAAAGTCGAAATGAAGCACATATTACAGTACTGAATACTAAAAACATGTAGTAGACACCTTCAGATGCTTGCCTATTAAAATGTTTTGTTTTTTTTTTTTTTTTAAACCAGCTTCCTAAGTTGAAAACCTGAATCTTGGCTCAGTTGACCCTATTAGATGAAAACCATGATACAAAGTTGCACTTCCTGAAAGTTAGGCTCATGTGAAGGGGTGCAGATAGGTTCTTACACCAATTAATAATAAATATTAATAAAATATGGCTTAATGTGTGCATACCAAACACTCCCATAATTTAAGAAATTGGGGCTTAGTACAGTTAAGGTTGAGATATCCATAAAATTTAGGCTGCCTAAATTAAAAATCTTTGGATCTTTGATCTTTGAGATGTCTTTCTCCAACATCAACCCAAAGCTGATCTTCAGGAAGACATAAACTAAACACTAATTAATGCAGCTATGCATTTAAGAAAAACAATTTTAAAATTGATTTTTGAATATAACCAATATGAATATCTGAGTTTGCCTTGATTTGAGACCTCTAAAGTCCCCTCTACCACTGTACTTAAACTTGGAGAGGGAGGGGCAGTTCTTGGGGGTCAGCCTGCTGCTGGTTTTGTTCAATCACAGGGTGGGAACAGAAGATGACCAGGCTGTATTCCTTAACTGCAGTGGTGAAAAGTCAGCTTACCCTATTGGCTGAACTGTGTGAAAAGGTTGTGCACACCTCATAACTGGGTGGACAGAGTCATGTGAAAAAAATTAGGACACCCTATGAAAGCCTGTGTGTTTTTGTAACATTCTTGGACATACCAATTTTTATTCTCAATTTTAACACTGCTGCATAATATAACTAAACAAATAAAACTGAAGTAAAGACTTTTAAAAATTTGCTGTACAATGAAATTCTACAAAAATGCTATTTCTGTTGTTCAAGGAGGAAACGTTTGCTTTCTAGCAGAAACATCAAGGCAAGACTAAAGTTTGCCAGAGAGAAAAACTTGTGAAATAATGTTCTTTGGAGTGGAGTCTAAAGTTTATTTATTTGGACACCAGAACAGAGGACATGTGTGGTGTAAACCAAATACAGCATTTCAGGAAAAGAACTTCATACCAACTCTGAAGCAGGGACGAGGAAGTGTCATGGTTTGGTTAAGCTTTGCTGCAGCAGGACCTGGCCAGCTCCCTTTTATAGAGTCCACCATGAATCCTACAGTGTATCAGAGAGTGCTTGAGAAACATGTGGGACCATCTGTAGGAAAATTCAAGCTGACACGGAACTGGACCCTGCAACATGACAATGACTCACAGCTGAATTCTGCATTAGGGAGTAGAGCAAACTTTCCTCAGACCGATGTCAGAGACTGGTAGATGGTTACAAGAAGTGTCTCACTGCAGTTATTTCAGCCAAACGGGGTAACACTACCTATTAGGGGGTAGGGGGTCCTCGGTTTCAGTTTTGTACATAGTTGTTTGTTTGGACTTCCCCTTTAGGTGTATGCATTTTTCACTATAGCCCCAGTTTCTATTAATGAGTTTGTGACAATAAAGAGGAGAAGCAGTAAAATATTTATAGAAATAAACTGTTTTATAGATGCCAATACGTCCAATAACTTTCTAGTAAAGATATAAAAATATTTTAAATAAATTAGGTCATGGTCCTATAGTGTGTGGCCCATTCTGTTTGACATAAATATTTTATTTGCACAAGGATTATTCTACACCTAGAGGTTACTTTAGAAGGTACCAGTTCAATTGGGTGAAACTGCTGTGTAGGTGTAAAAAGTATGACTTACTTGCCAATTTACTAACTCAAGCTGTAATTCTGACCAAACAGCACATATTCCCTTTAAAGGTTACAGCTCTACATTCCCAGAATCCTTTGCTTATATCCCAGCCTCACATAAAGAGGCCAACAATGCCTTGGGGGCCATTGGTCTGAGTCAGCAATCCGAAGCCGGCTTCCCTTACAGGGGGTAATAAAAGGGAAGCCATGCAAACTACAAAAATGATTTATTAAAGTATGAACACTTACCAATGCTTTCTTTAGCTTCTAGCTGCAGACAGCTGATAACATTAACAATAACCATTTAATGTGTAAATTCAGAATGTAGGTAAAACATCTCTTCGATCTTCCCATTACAGAAATGACTAATATTTATTACTATTTCAGCAGCATTACTGTGAGCCGCCAGAGCCATACTGTGTGTAACTGCTGAGGGAACAATCTATCAAACATTATTAGGTCTAATGTGAATCCAAGTGACCCTGGGTCTGGCTCCTTTGGACAGTAAGACAGACTGAATCATTGGCCATGTCAGAATTCCATTCAGACAGACACGGCTGCCAGGTTCCTAGACACAGACGCTAGGAGACATGCCAGCACCACATCACAGCTTGATCTTATAGGATTCCCTGCTTCACGGCCTAATCAACCCAGGGATTGTTTTTAGAAGCAAGTACTCTACACATATCTTTTTACACTTGAAATTGACAGTGTGATTAACATCAGTGGGGTTTATTCAGCTATTAGTATTCACAGCACAGAAAAGATAAAAAAATAGGAATTAGAGGCAGAAAATACTAAAGGACAAAATGTGGAGTTTGGTAGAACCAGAGACTTTTCATTATTTCCGCATGTGGTGCATTCACCATATTCAAATGTATAGTTAACTTTTGCCTAGTAAAATTTTGAATACACATTTTGAAAACAGCAAATAAGTGAGTTGTTACTAACAAATGTCAAATTATGTCACAAAATGTCCTGGGCACATGAAAAGTTATGATGTACACACACTGAAATTTTGGAAATTTCCAGTTGTAAATAATCCTTCACAAACATTTGCAGTGAAATTAGAATGAAAAACTGCTGTACACATAGCATTGTTCAGTTTTTTAGAGTTGGGAGGACAAAGCTGGAGGCACCCTGCTGCATCCTCCTTAGTAGCATAAGACAGCAGTCATCTGTGGCCAGTCATTTATTAATCTACCATAAGGAATTGCTAAATGGTGTTGGGCAGTGGTGGATGAAGCCAACAGTGGCACTGTGCAGAACTGACTTGGAGGCACCCTGCCTAATTGATTTGGGGCCCCTGTCGGTTGAGGAGGGTCCAGGGCCCTTGTGTAGTGGCACACTTTGTACCTCCCTATGTCCAGCCCTGGTGTTGGGAGACCACTGTCCACATTCAAGATTTTGAACCAAGATGATCATAATTCTCTGGGGTTGATAATTCTCTCTGCCTATCCCACTCAATACACTTTGTTGATCTGACAGTTTAAAGTTTGTGATAAACATCAGCTTTAAATTCCTGACAGTTTTTTTTATGCAATCAGCAGTGCAAAGATTTTCAGCACTTTTCACTACTACAGTTTAGCAATCCAGCCTCTGTGTGTTTGTGGAACAGCAGCAGACAAATACAGTCATCCGTCTCCTCCTTCCAACATGTTCTTTGTCAGAATTTGTTCATGCAGAAGAGCCTAATTGTCTCACAGTACTTTACAAAAAGCTAATATCAAGACAAATATCAATAACTACATTAGTTGCATAAACAACATAGTAATGCTTTTTACTTATAACAAAGCTGCATTAAATAGTGTTTTTTAGATCTGCCTAAAGTTTAATTTTATAGGATTGATGCCTTTCAGTGGAAAATCTTCACTTGCTGATATCTTTGCAGGCTTCAAAAAAAAAAAAAAGCCTAATGCAAAATGCGCATTTAATAAAGAGATCAATGTGGTTTCCCCCCTTCCCCCTCTGCATACTGCAGCCTTGTCTCTTTACTTTGCTGCTGAAGCCAATTCCAACCTCCACCAGAAGATCTTGGGAGGCAGTAGATTGGTTGCCCATTTAGCTTGTGCAAAACCCCTCCTATATCTCCTAAATGCTGTAGGCTTACAGTCCTATTTAGTGTTTTGCAAGAGTTTCTGAGACATCGACAGCTAAAGTATCTTCAGCTATTCTGAAACACATAAAATGATAGTACAGATTAAACACAGGATATGGCGGACAATGAAATTTCAGTTTATATCCTATACCTGGACATGTATGCAGTGCATACCTGTCATACTTGGACATATTTTAATGATTTGAATCGAGCATTTCAGGATCAGCATAAATGTGTGCCACAAACTGCTGACATCATCCCTCCAATCTTATTCTCATCAACATCAGTAAAAAAAAATACCAGGTAAGCACTACTGACCTTTAACTAGGTAAGATTTATAGAGTATAATTGAACCAGGTCATTTCTATCACTTGTCCACCTGCCTCTCTTTAAAGAATACACCATTCTGTGAAAGGGGCTTATTAAAGTTGATAATAAACAGAAAACACAACACAAAATAGAAAAACAATAAAAAACTTACTTAGATGCTGTCTCCTTATCATACTGACACCGTAGGTCCAGAAGCTCCCTTTGAGTTGTTTTCAGTGCTGTACAACAAGAGGAGAAAACATTGGGCCAAAATGCAATTTTCTTACCATTAGAGAAGAAATTAAGCAATACCCTTAAAGCATCTGTTTCAGAAGCCATTAAAATAAATCATAACTGCTTATTTGTTGTCCACATTTTTTTCAGGATTGCCAATTTGATGGCTTTTTGTTGTTACTATTGACTGTTTTTTGCCCACCATTTGTCAGTTTTGCCAGTTTGTTGCCCTAATATTTTTACTATTGATAATTGGCTGTCTACATATTATATATGATTGCCTGTTTAAAGGCTTTTTGTTTTCAGGATTGAATTTGTTTTCCTATGTATTGTCAAGGATACATTCTTTACTATTCTCATCTACTCCACATTGCAAAAGTTTAACCCCCTTAAGACTTGTCACTATAAAACCATGCTATTAAACACTTCTATTTAATTTTAAATGCAATGATAGTATGTACAACTTTTAGATACAGACTGTCTGTTTACTTTCTGGTGAATATGCACATTTATTTATTCCTACGCTTATTTCTGAAAATAATAGTGGCATTTAGGAGGGAGGTGTTAAACAAATAGTCACTTCAGGTGTCAAACAGGGGCATAATGTTCTCCAATTCTATGTATGGTTTGAAGTGTACCCTTTTTTTTCTACTTTTACCTTTGAATATTAGAAAGTCTTGTTTGCATTTAGAATACATGTCTGTGTACTCTTACAACTCCTTTCATAGCATTGTTATACTAGATTCTATACCATAAAAAACTTCAAGTTGTAGAGAGATAGGATTTACCTGAATGAAGAACTTTGATCTTTTCCTCAGCTTCACCGAGTCTGACTGCCAAAGTAATCTGTGCCTCCTGTAACCCTCTGTAGAAATGAAAAAATAATGCTGAGCTCATTTAAGGTATTCCCTAACAAAGACCTTGTCCTATGTTTGTCATTTTGGTTATGTTAAATATATCACTTTAAGCATTTTATTTTGTCTGTTTCCTACATGCCACAAAATACCTGGTGACCCAATGAGCTTGTAATATCCTGTGAATTCTTGCAGTCTTATCTCTAGAAAACATTTTAGCCCTGCCATGGTTAGCTCTTTAAACTGCAGAACCCCCTACGTTATGCAGATGAGTAGAGGGGAATGTTCGGTAGTCCTAATATACTTCTTGTTCAAAGTTGACAGCACTGCTCCTCTTATCGATATAGTATGGCGAGTTGTCACTTTATAACAAGAAGTAAGATACTTAAAAGCATATTACTTAAAAGAAAACTAAGAAAATTAAGAGCCACTGATTTGGCTGTACATGTAATCCCTGGATTATATACGAGATAGGGACTGTAGTCTTGTTCTTAAATTGAACTTGTATGTAAGTCGGAACAGGTACAATATTTTATAAATGCAACTAGGACAGATGTTTGTCTCAACATATTATTAGGCAGAGTGCTGTCAGTTACTGTATAAAATCCTCACTGTGAGCTAATCCCAAACAAAGCAAAAAAAAAAAAAAAAACGTTATGGAGCCTAGACATTTATTAACTTCTGGAGCAAGCGCACTGTGCTTTGATATGCAAAAAGAAACAACTGCAAAGTTTGTCTTGGTCATTAAAGAGTTAAAAGATGCTACAGATCAGCTCAGCTCTGATCTCCTACATACTCAGCTGTGTTTAGCAAAAGATTTCCTCTGCAAGTTATGCAAACTGCCTCCCCCCCCTCCAAGTCTCCATCCTGCACACAAGGGAGCAGGGAAGCCCCATTTGTATCTAGGAGTCGTCCATATGACAGATGTCCTTAACTCGGGGACTACCTGTATTTAAAGGTTACTCTTTGACGGAGAGCACATCTTAACCTTTCATAACAAGTACGTGACCCTACTTGTTGCAGTTGTAACAGCCAGATGGAGCTTGGGACTACTGAAAGGTAAATATTTGATTTCAGTTACTTCTGTAAAATTTACCAGACATAAAAAATGTTGTACAATGATTTCTAGAATGTTATTTTCTAATATTTCATAACTGTCACTGCTCTACTTATTTCAGTGATATTTCCTCTCTACATGTGTGATGGAATGTCCGATTCCCTGTTTTATAAATACAGCCCCTTGTGTGGTAAATAAGATAAGTCAGAACATTCTGGCCTCTACCATCAAACAATCCACCTTAGTTTTGAGCTACAGTGACCCCTAGTGGTCAGAGAGATTATTAGAGAACTAACTATTTGAATAAGAAAGTAATTTGGCTAACTGTGGTCCAGCACTGTTCTTTAGCCTAAGTAGAAACCTCTAATCTGTCCACAATGTTACATATTGAAAATACACTGGTACCTTAAATCCCTAATCCGTTCCAGATCCTTGGACTTATACCAAACAGAACTTATACCAAACAAATTTTTCCCATAAGAAATAAAAGGAAAATTGATGGGGCTGTATGAAATAATTTAAACACTGCTTAATACTAAAATACATAAATACAAAAACAATTTGATGAAATAAATGAAAATATAACCTCACTTTACCTTGCTGAGAAGAGTTGAGTGCCTACTAGGATGGTGCTGAGAAGGGAGAAGGAGATGTTCTGTAATTCACAGAGAGTTATAGCGCGGATTGTTCACTGAATGGTAGTAACTGGCGTACTGACGCTCATGGGCAGTCGTTGGCTTTGTCTCGAGGGAGGTAAATAAGGGTAGAGCGCGGTGTTATGACTCATTTTGACCCATACAAGTTCTAGCACAAAGGTTGTATACCAAGCAAATGATGAATGCCAAGAAAGATTTTTCCTGTCCAAACAGGACTTATACCAAGTTGGACTTATTCAAAATCAGACTTTTACCTAGGTACCACTGTACTTGTGTAATGGGAGTAATGGAAACAGTAGTGTGCTACAGCAGTGCTAGAAAAAATTAGAATAGACATTTCTTCAACATTGATCCCTCCTCAGTGTCAAAGGTTAGATATTCGTTCACCAATGATGACATCACAGAATGATAAAAATGAGCTTTAGCTGATAACAGAGGTAGACAGGAAAAAAGCTTTGTTTTAAATGGTGGTAAGAAACAGTACAAATAAAGAAAAGTGAATGCTATTCTTGCATTCAGCTTGAAATAATTTTAAGTTACAGAACAAGTATTGTATTAGAGAACATTATTGTTCTGGGTCAAAGAATCAAAAAGTGTTAAATCCAATGCTTTAGCATGCCAGCCAAGGAATGAGAATTTTTTTAAAAAAAGTTTATCAATGGCAGCCTACATATTTCTCACATAAGACCTTATTTATCTGCCTTTAAAATCACTGAGATATGCGCAGATAGGGTATCAGGAGTAGGCATGTGACCCTGTGAGATAGCATTGAAGGTATGGATCAGTTGGGGGCCAAGGGTATTGAAGTACTTTTTGTAATAAGTCAGAGTGAACCCATCTGGCCCTGGAGCTTTACCAGAGGCTGCTTGAGAAACAGCTGCCTGAAGCTCTTCTAAAGTAATAAGTTTATCCAATAGATCTCGGGTTTCGTCCGGGATCTTAGGGAGCTGTGATTTTTCTAAGTACTCTAAAATTTGGGGTAACCTGGGATCACTTTGATTTGTTGCGTCTTTTGGGGGAAGGTTGTATAAAGGGTGGTAAAAAGTGTGCAAAGAGCTTGCGTTATCTGTTAGCATACACCAATCTTTTGGCAGAATCCCTGATGCTAGAAATAAACATCCTAGCCTGCTTTTGCTTGATTGTTCTGGCTTACATTTTCCCACAGTGACCAGAGTGTTCATAATAGTGCTTCCTGCAATGAAGGAGTTGGGATTTCGCCTTGCTTTGATAAAGATCATTGATTTGTTTATGGGTGTCCAACAGTTTAGTCCCCAAAGAGTCACTGTGTTGGTTCTTATGTTGAGTTTCCAATCAGCGCAACCCTGCCAGAGGGGAAGTCAACTTTTCTGTCCTCTGTTTTTCTAATCTGCTGCCCTGCTAGATGAATAACGCTCCTATAAAGCACTTATGGGCCTCCATATAAGACCTTCCAACTTTATCATGTACCTTTTCTTGTGCCCAAAAACTGCCTCTCATTAGTCTCCTATTTTACAATTTTTCACAGCAAGTAAAAACACCTTATATATTTTAGGTAACAGAACACAGTGTTAAAATTCAGTAAAAGAAAAAACACAAAAAGAAAGAATACTCAATAAATCGTTACCCCTGCACCCAAGAAAACACATATTTAAACTAGAGAGGAAAAAGAGTAGCTTGGAAACTTTCTGCAGAATTCAGTAAGGGTGATGTTATTCAATATAGTCATAAAAATAGAATTACCAAATGTAGGAGATGCTTTTAGGGTCCTGAACATGCTTACCTTCCAGCTAAACGTGCTGAAGAATGTTAATTAGTCCCACAACGACAGTGTGCATAGTGCAATAGGTAGACGCACATCCAAGAAGAAGAGCAAACTGATTATAACGTTTGTCACTTAACAAGAGCCACACCTGGCAAGATCCATTGTCAAACATTGATGTTCTTCCAAGAAGTAAATCATGCATGCCTTAACTCTGACAGTGAAGTGATACTTAACCCCAGTAATTGTACAAGGAACCAGGATACAATTAAGTGAAAGACATTATTAGATGTCACAATAATAATAATTGTTCATAAGTGGTAAAATATTTAATGTCATGTGCCAGTGACAGCATAGAGAATGTGCATAAAAACTACAGTTTCAGCAGACACTGATCCTTACTACAGCCTTGTTGACATAGCAGTAAGCATCTAATGTCTAATACCACAAACTCCATATATTGTCAAAGGCTACAAGAATTGCTTTTAGCGGACCTTTACACTGGGGTTCAAGCTGTAATGGCATTATCATTCTGCTGCACGCAGAATGGAGCATTTCTTTTCCATATAGGCAGCATATGGGCAAGCACTACCTGCAGAATTTCCACCTACATTAGCTTAAAAAATACCATTTGACTTTTCCTCCGGTATACTTAGAGCCTGATATGTCAAAGCTCTCCAAGACTAGGGAAGATAGACTTTCATAAGTGAATTCAGGTGATCCAGCAAACATGAAATGCATATAGTCCAAGATTGTAAACATTTGCCAATTATTAGCAATTAATTTCAGGCTTGCTGGCTCCTCCAGGTTCACCCATGAAAGTCTATCTTCTCCAGTCTTCTCAAAGTTTTGATAAATCAGGCCCTAAGCATCTAATGCACATTTTGTTTGGGGAAGGGGTGGAAATGTAACAAAGAGGGAGAATTCCCCTGTTCCTTGGTCCAGAGGCAGCTGGTACTTCACCTTCATTCCCACTACAGCCTTGAACACCCTTTTCAGAACTGTAAAGATGCAGGCATCAAGAGAAGAGAAGCAGCTTTATGGAAATTTATGTTTATTCTGGGGCACATTTTAAAGCAGTGTTTGGTAAAAGTCACATTCACTGCCCATATGTTTTTGTGATTGCCTATATGCTATGATTACCTTGAAAGGCAATAGGAGGCAAGGCCTACTCAGAGGAACTATATCCACTCCCACCCCATATATAAAGCTTTTCTTTTTAACTCTTACATAGGAAGTGTGTCTCTAATTTAAAGCTGCCTAAATGTAAAGTCAGCCCACTAATTCCTATTGATCACTAATTTTTGTAAAAACAAGACAATATATTGTTTTTAAAAGATTGTGGCAGCTAAAGTAGAATTATTGTAGGTGTCACTATTCATCCCAATCAATCCAGGTAACAAAATTAATTTTTAGGGAACAATTATGTAGTACCATTAACCAACTCATCCCTCTTTGTTGAAATAAAAAAAAACTCCTTCAAGGAAACCCTTACAGAGAGAAATTTGTAGCTGGCCATTGCTGAATTCCTTCTTCAGGTCTGAGTTAAATGCCAGGCTTTAATGGTACCCTAACAACCCAGAATAAGCATTAAGGAGCTTTGACATGCTATGCTGTGTGCTTGTCACTGGTTAAATGGATCAGAACATGTTTCTGTTCATGTTATCTGCCAATATGCTATGCATTTAGTACAACCAGCCCATGTTTTTACATTCTGAACCATCAGTCATTCTTCTGTCCAATACTTATTTATCCAGCCAACTGACTTAATTTTGCATGTTGCATTAGCTGTAATAGTAATACACCTAACTGATAAGATTGGGGAAAAAGTGAAAATTGGATTAAATCTAAAATTTGAGCAAAAGACTCATTTTTTAAATCGTAACTCCAGAAATGTTTCTAGTTTTTTTTTTATAGAGTGGGAGAGGATTAGAAGGATAGAACCTCTGTCATCTTCTCACTTCCTATTATAAAGACACAGCAAAGAAAATGAGTGTAAATATCTCCAAACGTAAGAAATTGCATGAAACTGACAATATTAAGATGTTCCTTCATGTTCCTTCATGTTTTGTTCCAATGACAGCTGTCTTTCCTTCTCAATATGGACAATGACAGAAAAACAAAAGTCATAGCTTTTCCCTACTATTTATAGGCAGGATTCCACTTTAATATCCAAATTATTAGGAATTACAATTACAGTTTAGAAAAAAAAGCTAGCAGGATTTATTGATTAGTTTGCATAAAGTTTTGGCTATCCAATCTAAGAATGCCAAATTCCAGGAACTGTGATCAAGTTGATGTAGTTAATCAACTCTTGCTCTGGAAGTTCCTCCTTACTCAAACACATTTTTAATAAACTCCTATTCTATTTGCTTACAATCTAGCTACCCCCCCTCCCTGGTTGTCTCTATATTAATCATCTTCAGGTATTTCATTTAAACTGTGTTTGCACTTCTCAGCTAGCACACAAACCAGTTATTAGTTGTGTTAAGTATTAAAAAGTGATTTATTAAAAGGTGCCAGGGAAGATTTGGAGAGAAAAGATATATTGTTCATGCCCAATTCATTATTCATTATCATTGTTCATTATCATCTGTAAGGCGTTTTCCCTAAAGTTCACCTAAAAGACCACATCACGATGAACAATATAAAGAATCAACTTAAATAAAATAATGGACAAATAAATCTAAAATATTGTCTTAGCACATGAAAGATATAATTGCAGTAGAGGTCCCCAAAACTCGTATTTCAGCCAAAATACCTACTGCAATGGCAACTGAAATACGTAATAGCTACCCTGGGTCCCTGCCTGTGCCAACTTTGTGTTAAAACATTGAAAAAAATAAGACTGCCTATTATGTCCCTGAAAAACAATTTGGGGTTTATTTCTAAATGTACACAAAGGAAACCCTGTGGGTACAAATGTACAAATGCAAAGTCTTCATATGTAATGAGAAAAACAGGTTGATCCCATAGCTAATAACAACCTATAGTCTATAACAAGAATACTTTAAAGATTACCATACATCAATAAGATATGTCTTAGATATTATAATATACATCTATAATAAATAACGTATAACTAAAATATCTGAAGACAATACATTCTAAAAAAAAAAATCAAACAGAATTTGTAGTGCATTCCAGCACGTGTGTCTTCCATAGGGGTTAATGGTGTAAAATTGAATTCAAATGTATCACAATTGAATAAAAAGGGGCTGCAAATTAGCTACGCAACTGTTACCATGTAGCAGCTTGATTTACTTTATCAGTGTAAAACATGGTGCTGACCACTTGGGCCAATGGAACAGTGGCCAGTGGACCACTGTAAAGCTCTGCTAAGGAACAGGAGACTGCAATAAAACCTTACCACCTTACAGAGGGGCATTTGCTTACCCAAACAGTAATTTCAGGAAATTGAAGAAGGGTTAGAATCACAAGTTTTTTATTACTGTCTGTGGTTTTCTTTATCATTGGCAAGTGCTAAACTTTATCTTGCCCTGCTAATGTAGGGAATGGAAAGGAGCTGAGATATCCCAAATTGGATCAGATATTAATACTTACTTTACGGTAAGAAAAAACTTGACTTACTTTAAGCTACGAAAAAGCTTGACGGGAATTCATAGCGGTCACAATGGCAGACGAGAGTTGCTGTAAAAATACAGCAGCTATAGATTTTTTTTTTTATTTCTCTACATATTAACGTTCACTATTTTTTTTCCTTTTAATTAATGCAAGTGCTTCTAATTTTATTAACATTATTTAAAGCTTTGGTATGTTAATGGATTGTGAAAAAATAAATTAATGTCTAAAAAATGACAAAAGAATGGCATTGTTTAGATGCCAATGGCACCCTTTTAAAAAAAAAAAAAAAAAAAAAAGGTGCAGAACCCCCCCTCATTGCCTAAGCGATCAAGAATTATTGGGAGCGCAAAGCAGCCCGTGATATCTACGTCATGCATTCCGGGAGGCTATTGTGCCCCGCTTGTGCGCATGCGCGTGAAAAGGGAAAAAAGTTTTTTCAACCTACGTCACCCGATCTCGCGCCTGGGTCGGGTGACGTAGCAAGAAAAACCAGGAAGAAAATGCGAGGATGGTGGCCCCCAGAGCGCCGTCCTGAAGACAGATGACGGGACGACACAGGACCCGATGGAGGAGACCCCCGGATGGATCGGACTGGACCGCCCTGCGGAATTGAAGGTAAGTGGGTTTTTTTGTGTTTAGGGGGATTTTGAGTTTAGTTCCTCTTTAAGTAATACCAAAGGTACATCTGTAAAGCAATGTATATTGGTATGGTATATTTACTTGTCACTGAATTATTATTATTAAACTTGTTTTTTGCCTTTTTTATACATGAACTGTAATGTATTGAGTATTTTAGTAATGTATAGTAGGAATACAAAATTCAATGAATTCTAGAAAAGGGATAGTGTGAGTTGTCTGTCCTCAGCTTATACCAGGATACATTTACAACCCTTCAAAAACAGCACGTGGCTTACATCAAGCAATCGTTCAGCTTCGGGCGGCTAGGTTAGTTGAGAGAAACATACGCGTATGCTATAGTACAAGTGGACTGATTTGTCTGGTGTTTTCATTTTTGTTGCCCCGGCATTCCTTATTTATGCACACATTTATTTATAACTAGGTTTATTATTATTCATACTCTGCAGACATTCATATCTACCAACTGAAACAAGTATTGTATCATACAGTTTCAACTGATGTTACTTCAGTTCTCATACATGCATGTAAAGAGGTATTGGCAAATGTTGCATACGTTTATTCATGCATTATGTAATGTATTGCTTCACATTTACATAAAAATATAGAAAAAATGTGATTATTATTTTTTCCAGTATAAATTATATTGTTCTTTTTGTTAACCACAGAAACATGTACACATTATAGCAGCATAGCATACAATTGAGCAATAGCAAACCACAAACTTGTTCTTGGTAAAAGAACTGCTCATTGTGGTTGTGCCTGCATGTCCATGATAATTTATAACTAGATGGTAAAATCAAAAAATACTGTAACTAAGCAGTAACATTTTGGTCATTATGTTCGGGCTTACTTACCACAAAGCTCAATCATATGTGGCAAGTCATACAAAGGGGTCAATTTAAAAAGCAATGAATCTGACTGTGACAGAGTCATTCCCTGGTGGAGAATAATTTTTGCCAATGAAACACATGGACCTGTAAATGTCTCCACTAGTGAATGTAGGATTTACTGCTTTATAAATAAACCCCCCCAAATCTGCACACTAATTTGTTTTAGTAAGTAAAAGACAGTGTAGGACTGACAAGCTAGCGGGTTATAGAATATTCTTGTATCTTTACTTAACAAAACAGATGGCCTACGTGCCTACCAATTCCTCTGCAGATGGACAGCCATAATCTTAACAAGGCTGACTGAGCTATTGGCAAACCTCATTTCTCAATTTGTCTATGCCCCACGTTAACTAGGCCATGCCCCAAAATGTTGTTGTGGAATGCAAAGAAAACCTCAATTTTAGCTTTTTTTAAAAAAAGTTTCCAGATATGAATATGATTCTGTACTACTTGCAAATCTAATAACAGGGGAAAACTGTTCTTTGATGACACAGCTAGCAATTACATTATTACACAAAATGTTTCTCTACCTAAAATCTGACAAAAGTCTTAACCCTTCTCTTAAAAAACTACAACAAAAACAGTTTTTTAATGTTAAAAGATCAACTTACAATACAATGACTAATGGGAAAAAAATACAAATGAAACTTCTATTCACAATATTTTACAGACCAGAGGGCTACAAAATGCTTTGTGAAATACAGCAGTAACATCAGTAAGTAGGGGTTGGTAAAATTGTTCCCACAATGTTTGGTGAGTCTAAGCCTTAACATCCTGCTTACTTTCCAGACTCAAAAAATAATAAAAGACTAACCTTTAATCCACCCTTACTAAACTGTTATCCAAAGAACATTTTCTTCTGAGAAACATACCCACAAAAAGCATAACTGAACTGCTAAGGGCATCCTGTATATGTACTATATTTTTTTAATTAAATAGAGTATAAAGTATTTAATGTTGTTGTTATTTTAATAACTGGGACATTTGTTGGCGAGGAATAGTCCTGGAGCCTAACAAATGGTACAGTATGATTGCAGCTCCAGGCATATATCACAATTCAGAGAATCTTCTGCATTGCCATCCTGTTTGCTTAAGTAATAACATATTATTATTGTTATTATTATTATTAATAAACAGGATTTATATAGCGCCAACATATTACGCAGCACTGTACATTAAACATATTCATATAATTTAAATGTCAGAATAACTGAAACATTGATTTAAAATAATACCCGGTGATTCTGTTGTGAAGGTCCTTATTCAGACACTTCCTGTTAAATGTACATCACTCTAATACTGTATAATTTTTGCTCCTGTGTTGATAACCTATATTTGGGCTTTTGAGGAAGACTACAAGTGGCAGTTATAACACAAATTCTTCAGGTGTAGTTCCCTACTGTCACGATCAGGAAACCTGCCCTATAAAACATCACTGGTTGTACAAGGAAAACATAAAAAGTATAAAGTCTAGATTTAGAATCTTATGTAATAAAAAGCCAACATGTATCAAGGATCTGAAGTGAACTTCCTACTAATCACCCCTCTCTTAGTTATTTTGGTCCAGTATACACTTTGTTCAGCATTACCAACCCTGATGAAGGGGACCCTTTAAACCTCCAGAGACCTGTTGGGTTTTTATGTCATATAAGTCTAAATTTTGTACTTTCTTTTGACATGCTTCTTGCACACCCATTCCTTACTGGAGCACAAAGCTGGCTCTCCACATGTGAAGGTCAATCTTTTCTTCTATACCACTTAAGTCATGACTAAAACCATCTACTTCTCTAAGAGATCACAACACACCCTTCTTTTCCTCATGTACAATGGAAAATTGCTATTGCTGGAGTACATGCATGTAGGCAAAAAGTGGCTGCAATGGAGCTTTATGAGATGAGTAGCAGTGGGATGAAAAAAAAGGATACAAACTAAACAAGTATTTTTATAAAAAAAGGCAAATGTTTAACATACACAATGTTGTAGCAAACTAAATGTCATTCAGCTAGGGTTTATATTTAAAACAATTGGGGTCAGTGATATATGTTAATATAATAGCCAATCCCATACATCAGCGGTCACCAACCAGTGATCTGCGAGAAGATTTTCGTGGTCCGCGGCTCTGGCCGGTGCACCCACCAGCAGGATCAGAAGAAGGACCGCACTTGGGGAGCGGGCGCACCGGCCAGAGCCACGGACCATGTCTACTGTATAAATTGTAGGCTCAGGGCGGTGAGCAGACCTGCAATCGGAGAGTGGACAGGTTCTGGCATTATGACATTATCTGGGGGAAGTTTCTTCCCCTTTGAGTGACACAGGGCTCCCCAGGCATGCGCGGCTTGGAGTCAGTGCATTTAGTGGTCCAAAGGTCCGAAAAGGTTGGCGACCACTGTCCTACATGATATCAATATCCAAGTGTAATGATTAGAAACAACTGAATCATCTAAATTGGGATGTTTAGTTGGCACAATTTCTCATAAATAATAAAACAGAAAAAAATATATAATTTTATTTACCTGTATTAAAATAAAGGTCCACTGATCGGACTGATTGTTAAACATACACAAAATATTAAAACACAACACAAATATTACATAATGTATCAAAAATCTCAGGAGTAAATGGTACATCAATTGTATTTAGATGTACTATTTCCTCCTGATGAAGAAGTGATTTACACACTGCGAAACACTTGGGAGACATATTCAAGCCCCACATAAGCAACAAAACAATATATATTCTTTTAAGGCTAGGCTTAGATGTTGTTAATGTATTGGGCCTGATTTATTAAATCTCTCCAAGGCTGGATAGGATTCATTTTCATCAGTGGAGCTGGGTGATCCAGCAAACCTGGAATTTATCAGGTCCAAGATTCAAAACATTTGCTACCAAATTACTTTAAAGAAATCCATTCCAGGTTTGCTTAATCACAGAGCGTCACTGATGAAAATGAATCCTCTCCAGCCTTGGAGAGCTTTAACAAATCAGGCCCATTATACTATATACATTTGTACTTTATAGGTTTAATATTTATGGCTGGGGAGCTTGATTTGTTGTACATGTATACAGTATATGGCACATATGGAAATAGCCCCATATACATCAAAAGCATTCCCTCAATTCTTCTGTGGCTGCTGACAAATTGGTACAAAACACTGCAATTGGTGGACTCATCTTGTCTTAGATGTATTGTTTTATTAATTCTGTGATCTTATCCTAAAACTGCAATGCATTTTACCAAAAGCTTATTTCTCCAATATTTATATAATTATTATTATTTATATAATATTTAATAAAAAAGTAATAATCAATATACTCCAAAGAAAAATCTTGGACAAACAAATGTCTATTACATAGGGTCACAAATATATTTATACATATACTCTGCCTTTACTTCATGTTCCTGCCAGTAGCAATTAACAGTCTTTCTCCACAATATTCCAGGATGGGAGTCCCTAATGCCCAATCAGTCAATGCCTCACTACCACATCAGCCACAGCCAAGAGTTGGTTCTGTGTGAGACACAGGTTTTTGACTGGCTGCACATGCAGAGAGAACAAAAAAGTCTCTCTGTCACTCAAAGAGCCTGACCTAAGCCATAGCTCACAGGTAGAATTAAAGGTTAGGGAGCTCAGACTTCAGACTCTCTTATGGTTACAGGTAAATATTTTGGGGTTGAACTGCCAAGTTCTATTGGCAAGGGGGACCAGCAGATAGTATGCCAATTACTGACATCAGATGGGGTGGAAAAGAGAGTAAGCAGTGCTTATAACAAAAGATACAATGATTATGGTGCCCATAAAGCAAACCCAGTTTTTGGAATATACAAAGGCCTGATCACGTGATATTGGGGATTTTGTACACTGCAAATTATTTAGGAAGTAACATTTTTCTTTACCAGGTCCGGTTATCCTAAATTTAAGAAATCAAAGAAAATGATCATTTTAATTCCCTGTTTGGTATATTCTTGTAAATTAGCCTACTTCATGGTACTACTAATATTATTAATATTATTATCGTAAATAATAAACAAGATTTATATAGCGCCAACATATTACGCTGCGCTGTACATTAAATAGGGACTACAGTGTCAATTGTTAGTAACTTTTTTATCTTACATTTTAGATTACTAGCTAAAATTATGTGAGAAAGTGTTCTTTCAGAACATCCTTTGTTATCAGCATGCTAGAAGTAACTTCTCTGAAAGACAAACATTTTAGTTACTTAACATGTATAAAACCATAATGCAATTTTGAAAACAGTAAAAAGCTAAACACACAAGTAGAATATTTTATAAAGACAATACAACAGTTTAATAATATTTAAATAGCATTGCAACAACAGAAATAAAGACATCTTTTTTCCACATCTTTTGCTGCAGGCAATGGTCCTGGACAGTATCATTTTGGCTTATGACATTGGACTATAGGTATCCTTTTTACAGTAACAAATAAATGTAAACCACCTCCACAGCCTAAAGTACCTACCTTCTCATGGCTGGAACAGATATCAAGATTCTGACACACTAATTGAAAGATTTACCCATGTATAGCAACTTTGTCTATGTTTGGAAGTAACACCATCTATTTATCCTACGAGAGAACAACAATGCCAGACAGGAGGAATATGTGCTTTAGTTAGAGCTAAACTGACCTATATATGCAAATATAGGAAAAAAACAGACTGTTTATATTAAGTAAATGTTAATCTCTGTGCAAAGCTTGGTTTGAGGCTGGTATATAAACATACCAAGGTGTCAGCAGAACTGTATTGAACACAAAGATAATATTACTTGTGGCTACAGATAATAACATTAATTAATGTCAACATCAGCAGACATTTTCAGTAAAGCAGTAAGTGCAGTAATGCAGAATCACGATGTAAGAGGAGTTAAAAAAGTATCCCATCTATACTTTATTATTATAGGTAGAGCAGAGAAAACATGGAGTGGCCTACACCAGAAAATTGGTAAAGAAGGTGGTCGAGTAAATGTTAAAGCGTGCCTAAACTCAGAAATTTCACTTTACATAAAAGGGTAGACAACATAAAAGGGTAGACAGAATTCTGTTGTTTGTTCTTTTTAAGTGCAACACCCTTTTTTTTTTAAAAAAAAAAGGTAAGTGTATTTTTATTTTGGTACTTTTCAGTTTTGTTCCTCTAAGGTAGTGAAAGTTACCGGTAAAGAGAGTATGTTCTCCATTCCACCTTGAACGGTTCTGGAGTACTACTGCAAATCTCAATACTTTTTGTACCTCCCCCAATGGAATGCCTGGGGAGAGTGAGGGGAAGTGGTTTTCTTACTGTATTTTTCCTGTTTGTGTACCTAATTATAAGTCTTTATACTTTTAAGTCCTAAAAAACGTTTGTTTCTTTCTTCTGTACCTATTTTTTCACAAAATGTAAAATTAAAATTTATTGAAATGAAGAAAGAAAAAAAAAAACAATAGGTTCACTTATGGAAAATAATGTTAGTAAAATAGTGAACCTATGTATGTAGAGTTTCTACCTTTTTCCTACTTCAAAAAGCATTTTTTTTTTTCTGTGTTGTCTAGAACAGTGTTTCTAAGCCTTTTTAACACGAGGGAACTCTTTGAAACAAATTTCAGGTCTTCAGGGAACCCCTGCAATAATTACTATATCCACGGATTACATTACATTAGTGTGGTGGCCAGTGGGAAGAATGTGCCCCTTACAGATTGACAAAAAAATTGTTGGGGGTCACTTAAACTAACCTGAGAGGCACAAACTGCTCATTGCCCAGGAGCTCCGAGCAACCTCTAGATGAACCCTGGTTGAGAAACACTGGTCTAGATGCCCTGGTAAAACATTGTAAATGGACAGGCCTGTTTATTTAATGCAGCCCCATATATCAGTTTAAAATCTGACAAAGGTTATAATCTTTCCCTGCTTTATCCAGAACAAAGAAACAATGTTTTGGCAGGACATCCCTTTAAATACAGCTTTATCTTATATACGAAGATTAGTGTTCAGTGAACATTTAATCAATTATTCTTCTCAAATGTCTCAACCTCTTCAGCACTACACCCCGATATAAACCTTATAGGGCAATTTTTTTTTTTCAGACAGGGGCTTACTGATTCAGCATTACCTTTGTCATTACACTTATTTTGAATATATGTATTTATTTCTAAACATAATTAATGAAATAAATGAAAAGTTTACATATGGTACAAAATAATGTTAGGGGAAGAGGCCAGAAATAAATTATAAAGGGTTAAAATTGGGATTACAATTTTTTAACAAAACTATTCACCAAAGTCTGTTTGAAAATGCTGGTTGTCTAAACGCCACTAGCCATACTACTAATATACTAATAAAAAAAAAAAAAAGCATGCAGCAAGTAATGCCAGTTAAATCAGAACTCAGTAAAGGTACAGTCATGTTAAAAAGTATGCACATCTCATGGATATTATTGACACTTTAACAGACAAACACTAGATCTTCATGCAAACACTACATACTGATTAAAAACACAATAAAAATTACTTTTTAGTCATTTACTCAACCACAATATTAATAAATATATTGATATACTTTAGAAAATGCAAATAAACCCTCGAACAAATAAACTGCCCATTTGCAGATATTAATTTGCATTTGGCATAACTTCTAGTCAGTGTCTGATGCTGACTTGCTAAAGTTTTTGACTTTTCCTCCATCAAATTTATTTGTGTGTTTCCTTCCATGAAGTGGCTAATAAATAGGGTTCAAATAAGGGATTTGACTAGGACCTTGGTCCATTTCCTTGATGGATTTGCTAATGTGTCATGCATCTTCATTGTGCTAAAACATCCATTTCTGCTTAAACCTAAACCTTTGGACAGATGGCTTTACATTCTCCTCAAGCATCCTTTAATACAATGCAGAATTAGTATATGGCTCATTGACAGCAATCTACATGTCTGTCATGCAGCAAAGGAAACTCAAACCATAACATTCCCTTTACTTTATAGTTGATTTGGGGTACTTCCTCTGAAATGTTATTTTTGGTTTGCACCAAATTAACCCAGTGTTACTATAGACCAGGGGTCAGCAAACTTTTATGGCCACTAGGCCATTTCAGGGGTGGGCGGGAACACACTAGGCCCGCCCTAATGCCCCCCCCCCACCAGGGAACGCCCCCTGAAGTGAAACCCCTCTCCTCTGTATGCATTGCGGAGGAGAGGGATTTCCCTTCAGGCAGCGTTCCCTATATACCGCGGCGGCAAAAGTATCGGAGCCGTGAGTTGCCGGGCAGCATTAGGCCGGATCGGCCAGGGGGCGTTAGGCCGGAACGAACTACCGGCTAGGCCAAATCTGGCCTAAAGGCCGGAGTTTGCCGACCCCTGCTATAGACAAACATGTATTTTTGATTTATACCTGAAGGTCCAAGTTCTTGGAGAGTTAATAATATCAAATATCTGCAAATTCAAAATAATATAAATATCCTTAAAAATCCCTTGCTCAACTTGCATGCCACAACCTTTTTTCTCGGCGCTTAAACAGTGTTTCTCAACCAGGGTTCCTCCAGGGGTTGCTAAGTGTTTCTTGAGCAATTTGTGACTCTCAGGTAAGTTTGACAAATTACAATGATCTTTTTAGCTATCTATAAGGATTGCAGGCTTCCTACAGGCCAGCAATTTAAGAGACATTCTTTCTACTGACCACCATACAAATATACTGTGAGCTGTGGGTGTAGTAATTATAGCCGGGGTTCCCTGAAGACCAGAAAGTTATTTCAAGCCCCCCCCCCCCCCATGTTTAAAAGGTTGAGAAACACTGGTTTGGACAGATATTTTTATCCTGTCATGATCACACCACACACATCAATAGAAAAGATATAAGCAGATCATGGATGTAGAAGTTTAAAAAAGACAGGTTACACCAGCATTCTGATTTCATGGATTTCAAATGGTGGTAAATGTAGAACGTATGGTAATATTTCTGCTTTCTCATCAATTTAGATTATGAAGATGATTACACAATTTAAACGCTATGTGTCATGAGGTGTATCACCTTTGTCTGTAGGGACAATTTCAATGAAGATCTGATTGCCTGTTCAAATATATATTTTTTTTTAAAACTTTGCATTTTTAATGAGGTGTCTATACCTTTCCAAACAACTGTGCAGTTGCATCTAAAGTTTAAGACAGACTCCTCCAAATGGAGGTAATTTGTATAAGCTTCAGCTGCATGATAAAATGAGTGAGACATTTACAAAGACTCCAATGTTTCTAAAAGCTTGTCATACACATCCAACTTGGTCCTTGTGACCTCACCTGTCTTCAGGAATCCACACTATCCACACTGTTTTGCTTGCTTACAATCATAATATTCCAACTAAGAAGTTCACTACTAGCACCAATCATCTAGGCTAGGGTGAGGTGGAATCATGAAGCATGTGGTAAGTAAACTAAGTAGTAAACTATGCTTACTATATGGATGAGTATTACGAATGGGAACTAGTGTACACATTGACCAATTATTAGGGTACATAATGGGCAAGCTTCCATTAGCTTGTGTTTGTTAAAACTACTAGCGCCTGCCATGTACCTACATATCTTGGCCAATGTGTATATTAGTTACCATTTATAATACTCACTTTCCACCAATCTATATAGTAATCATATGATACTCTTTTAACGTGTGATTTTGTTCAGTGCTGAAATCCCAAACACATGATAGAGTACAGCACATTACACACAGCACAAGTACAACATTTACATTTTGTGTGTAGTGCATTTCTCAGTACATTCATCTATGTCTACTGAAAAAAAAGTATATATCCCCTATCTAGTAACCTTGAAGTGCATTTGCCAATGTGTACTAATCCCTTAAGGTATATTCACCCATATCTAGTAACTTCCTAAATCATAAACATCTTTATTCGCCCAGTACAAAGAAACAAGCACTTTTAAACTGTTTATAAATATATCCTTTAGCGTTTTAAATCTCTCATACTATTCCTTTGGTAAACATCTGCTGATCTCAATAAGGCTTTGGCAATATTTTATAAAAATGCCCAGCTATTCTTGTCACTACCTATTGCAATATACACTAGTCCTAATGTATTCAGTCTATCAGTCTTTTGTTCCCCAAACCCTCTGGTATCATTTATGCTTCTCAGAAATGTTAAACTGATAGTAACCCTCTCAATGGGTAGAATATAAATGCCTAATTCTAACAAATTATACAGGATACCCTGTAGCAATAACAAAGATAATCACCATTAAAAGCCTTTAAAACCATAAAGGTAAAACATTTACATAAAACACATCTTCTACAATAGAAAAGATAAGAAATAACTTCTATAAAAACAAAACAATCTGTGTTAGTAAAAAACAAAGAACTATTTCCCAAGTCCTTGCACACTGCATACATACAGGCTTATTTTATAGGGCAGCAAAAACCTTCAATGGCGTGCAAAGAAGAGTTACATCAACTAATCGGATTTCACCTTCAGCTTTACTATAGAACCACAACTGCAGAAGACAGCTGGTGTTGACCACACTTTACACACTTTTTTGGTGATGAGAACAGAATTAAAACTTATTTCATGAAATACATTTTCTGATTGGAGGATCTGGGCCATTTCATTATAGTTTATGATCCAGGTACCTAGTTCTGGTGTGCAGTAAAAGTAGTCAGTTTGCTGCTAGAGGTGCTCCAAGGTTCCTGAAAAGCCTCTTGCAGAACATGGTAGTCACTGCATAATGTTTTACAGAGTGCTAATAATGATCCCGGTTATAGCTACATGCCAGCTCAGTAAATCTCTTCCAGCATTAGAAGCCAAAATCTATTTAATGCTCACCTACCTAAAAGATCAGAAATTTACACCTTGAATTAGAAATCATTGGATGAAAATGGGTCGCTACTCACGTACTTTTCACTATCGCCTTCGTTTTTCTGCTGATAGGTGTCCACTGAGAATAGTTTGCTGGTAATGCTGCTGTTCCAAGCTTCTTCCCTCTGCAGAAGCAGCCCAGCTGGAGCAGTTCCCTCTTTTCTCTCTGTGGATGTAAAAATTCACAGAAGCAGCATGAAAGTCCTGCAAAGAGCCAGTGCCTCTCCTAACAACCTACTACAGCGCCAAGCATGGGTGTAAAACCTTCGATTGGTTTCTAAGATGTAAGCTAGAGAGTTAATTCAGTCAGTGGGGGAGCTGCAGGTCAATGGTGTTTGAGCGTCACAGCTGGATGTGAAATAGTGAGTTTAGCCTAAAGCCTGTGAAAGTGGCAGCTTCCTGCATGCATTACAGTTGCTACCAAGCTCTGCTTGGAACATGCCTGGCTCCTAGTGGATGGAATGCCTGAGAACTGGCTCAGGGACTCAGTGAACAGGAGGACAATGCACTTTCAACCCTAACCAGCATTCATTAAATCTGCAATAAACTGTGATTTGTCGACTATGTCAGACTATTTGTCGATTGTCTTTATGTCAGAGTTTTTTTTTTATTATTAAAGTGACTATATACCTATACTTAAGCAAGTGACTAGGATATATTTTACACTATTCAGATCTAAAAGTACTTCTTATATTTATACAAAATTTCCTGCAGGCAGCTCAAGAAGAAACTTACAACATATAGCTGTCAAAACAGTGTTTAGAATACCTTAAATATCACCGTAACATAAACATAAAACAGCTAAAACGTAAATCCAAAACAAAACAACACAAAAAAATAAACATTTCTACATGCAAAAAAAAAATTCATGTTAGCACTTTGGAGCTTAATAAAATGTCTAAGCATTTCAGTAAGTAGGAATCATTTTGTCAGGAGAATCTGCATTTCACAAATGTTTGAATAACAAAATAATCGCCTGAATATTTGCATGTAGATTGTTCTCATCTGCAGGGGATCATGTCATTCAGAAATCAAGTGAAATATGAAAACTTCACTACAGCAAATGAAAGGACTTTGTATTTAGTATATGACTGGTCAGATAATTTATGACTGACTTTTTTTTTTATATCACCGATTGATTGCTGTTATAAAAGTCCATGTTAATAGTTAAACATTTTTTATGAGAAATTTAACAAACGTTACAATAGTGGCATCAAAATATTCTTTTAATAAATGTTTTCAATCACTTTATAACAGATTATTGCAAATAGTGATTTTACTGAGCAGCATCTGTGCTGTGTATGATTGTCAGAAGCCAACAGATCTAATTGAAATATGAGGTACATGGCTGGGCTCACATAAACCTGATAACTAATCCCTGGCAGTGTTTACATTCTGGCACACATGCGGTTACAGGATTGCTTCTATTTCGGTGGTAAACGGGATGATGTTTTAACAATATTAAACATTTTGTTACAATACTATTTTTAGTGTCTTTGTAATTAATTAAAAAACTTGGCAAGCAGCTTTAAAAATTATGGTTTCCTGAGTATATTTTCACTTGAAATAAGAGAAATTACATTAGTTACCACTGCTAAAACAACATCGCTGCTATGTCCATTTTTTGATATGAGGGCTGTCAGGTGAAACCAAAAAGTGCAGAGGGTGACCAGGCTTCTATCTCAACAGAAGAACTAATCTAAGGATTCTTCAGCAAACTTAGCTTTAAAATGATCAGTGGCACAGGTGGTGGGATAGGAACTGTTAGAATAACCAGGCTGGACTATTTTGTCATGGAGTAAAACACAATTTGTCAATTATTTTGGTTAAAAAATATTACATTAAGAGCTAGCAATACAGAGCCAAAAACTACTGAAAGCAAGTATACTGCTCTTAAACAGAAATATAAGGGTCAGTTTTAACAGGGACTACCTAGTAAAAGTTGTAAAGTGTTCCACCTCCTCTACTTGCCTAACCAACAAGGTTCATACAGAGATATTATCCCATAAATGGAAGTTGTTACTCTAAAGGACATTCACCTCTTTCACACTTCTAAAGAGAAATGTTTTTAAAATGAACATAAACAGCTTTATATTGAAATTGCATAATAAATCCTGAAACAGGAAAAATAATAAGGTAAAAATTTTTAACCTGATTTTTCTTTTTGTCAATGTGGACTTCCTCATGAGCTATCCAGTCATTTGCCAGTTCTTGTTCCCCAGAGATGATTCTGCAGTATTTAACTGCCTTTAAACCCATTAGGTTCACAGGGGGGTTTACCACAAGGGCACTTGGAAGTACCCAGTGTTTTCTTAATGGTAATACTTTTTAAAGTAGAACTAAAGTTTCTCAAAGTTTGCGAGGCAGAATTTCATATTAGAAAAAGACAAATGATATTCCTTCTGCAATAAAACATACTTTCCTGCTTGATTGTTCTCTACATTTGTCAAAAATCATTGAGCTGCATATGCTTAGCATAGGAAGTAAGGATACCCAGCGCATCTCAGCTTCCGTTGTGGTTGCCAGGACTGAATGAACTCCATCCTAGCCTGGACAATCAAGATGAAAAAAGGAAGCGAAGAAGGAAGAAGTAGAGGTCACAATGGAACAGGCACAGGTTTGTGTATTTAAAAAAAATGTGATTAGGTTATAAGGTTGTTTTATTGCAGAAGGAAAGAAGGGACATCGCTTGTCCCTTCTGCAGAAAAAGGACCTGCTTGATTGCACTTATTTCACAAATAGGTTTAGTTTTTAAAAAAGGGTTTATTTGATTTTCATTTATAATCGCCACGTCCCACAATCTGACTGAATTATTTAACAAAAGTGACAAAGGCTGAAGGATCAAAGAAGGGAAGAGGAAATTAGAAAAGGAAAAAGGGAAAAAAAGAATGCAAGGTGTATGTGAGGGGGATTAAATCCACCAGCACGCACAGTGTGACCAAATCAATGAGCAGGAGAGTATTTTAAAGCGTATCCATACTGACTATGTGACAAGGTATCTTGTCATCATCTAAGTTGTCATCATCTGCCACAACTGTTATATATGATGTATACACTCCAATTGTTGTAACCACTCTCTGAGAAAAAGGGACAATAGTTGAACACCAATGTCTAGGGATAGCCATCCAAACGCTGTTAGAAAATGTCGAAGGATGAGCTTCTTGGCAGTCTTAATGAAGACAAGAAAAATAGTGAGCAGAGTGATTCCACCAAATATGCACCATAGAGCCCCAAATGTCGGAAATGGAGGGAGAGAAAAGGAATAGAATTGGTGAATATCAACCAGGCAATGGTACCAGCTGGACAGCATTTTAAAATATGCGCCTGAACAGTAGAGGTTAAGGACAATTTATGTGTCAGAGTAAAGGATGTCTCTCAATCTTCTCCAGAGAAGGAGACTTGCGGCAAATCTAAAAGGTTCACAGTTCAACCCATTTAGTAGTGTATTGGGGAGCATGAACACACACTTAGGGCAGTTCTGTTGGTTCAGAACTTTGTAAAAGGGGATACATGTTTTGACCAAGGGTTCTAAATTTAAGATGGGAGGCCAGGAAGGAGAATAACTGATGGTATTGTATCCAGGACAGCAGCCAATCCAACTAAGAGAGTTGTAGGGAAGCTACAAGAGGGCCGTCATAAGAACATCTGCTAGATGATGGTGGTCAGCAGTGTTGCAAGACGGAAGCTAAGAGGTTCCCATAGCTGGTGGAAAGGCTGGATTATCAAACAAATGGGTCAAGGTCCAAATCGAGTGGATAGTCCTCCTGAGATTTTCAAGATCAAATAAATGAAAGTTAATATTATTCAGTCATTAACCTCTTTCACACTACTAAGGAGAAACATGTATATACTGTTATTTTGAATGATAAAAGGTGTTTAGTTTTGCCTGCCCTGTAAAGATTTTCCATTCATTTTAAAATATTTACAGAACAAATTTTTGAACCTATATTTCTTTTTTAAGCAGAGACTGGAATGATAAATCCCCAGCTTTTTGTTTCTCCTGTCTTTTTAAAAATCTTATGTAAAGGTCTCTTCAAACGAGTCACTTATCATCTCATAAATTACCTAGGTTTGATCACTGTAATGCTCCTCTTTGCTGCTGCATCATCACAGTGGCAGAAAAACTTTTTTCTGCAAAGGAATGATCCAAAACCTTATATCATTTCCTACTGAAGCAGGGAGTGCCGCAGAGTGCTCCCCAATGCAGTGCAAAAAAATGGCAGTGAGGAAAAAGAGTTATTAGGAATGATGATCAGTGTACCGTAAGCAGCCAGTCCTGTAGCCTCGGGCCTACAGTGGCCACATGAGGTACCAACACTGCAATGATTAACCTGAAGGTGAATAAATGTTCTTAATCTATTTGAGAAAGCACCTCTTTCTGTCAAATTAACCATATATTTATTCTAAAAAATAAAATACTTCTTCTATTACCTTTCCCTGCAGAGTAGAAATCAGAGTACTTCTTCCACTGTCTGCTGATTTCTCTCACAGTTTTATTATCTGGATCTACACACTGAAGTTGCTGTAATCGGTCTTCCAATCCACGTACTGCCTCCAACAGGGGGGCTGGATCTGCAAAGATACAAAGAAATATTTACGGGCATGAAATTACATTTGTTTCTACCCATTTTGTTTTTACATTTGGCAATCCATTAAAAAGTCACAGTAAAGCTGTAAGTGAATTATTTCCTTTTAACTTTGTAGGCAGGATCAGGGACATTTAAAACTGAGAGAATGATATTCAGACATGCCACTAGAAAGGTTAGGGATTATCAGGGTGTGTATGTATGTATTTACTGTATATGTATACCATGTGCATTTGTTTATATACATATACATTATATGTTTATGTACTGTATGTGGGGTACTGTTATAAGAACAAAAGGTGGAGTTGAAATGATTTATAGGGACTGTATATACCTTGAACTCCCTGCACTCAGTATATTACATCCACCTGATTCTGCACTATATATATTACATACATCTGACTACTGCATTCAGTATATTACATACACATGAACCTTGCACTCTAATGTTAGAAACATCAGACATTCTTGACTCAGGGTAAAGTAGGCTCAGGTTTTATGTAACCATACATCTTTAAACTCATCATGGTTAGTGCAGCTTGGTCCCATCTAATCATCTTCTGCAGCATGCTTAGCATTATTACTCCCCTCATTTTTACCAATCCTACCAACACCTCTGGTGTGGGACCATGAAGTTCACAGGTTTCTTCTGATAGCTTCTGAGTGCCTCTTACTCGCTAAAGAATCAAGCCACCCAAAAAATTGGAGAAGCTAAATGATTGAGGCAATAATGTAAAGTAAGCCTAAACAGTTAGAATAATATATTAAAGGACATTTCAAATTTTTAATATACCTAATTACCATTAGTTCTCTATAATGCTATCTTACAGCTACCACAGTTTGGAATGACATGTGTACATTTTATAACCTAAAATCTAGTACTTGTTGCTAAGAATTTGACCCTTTACTACACAGTAAAAGTAATACTATTGTGTTCAGTGATTACTTCTGCTCCCAGTAAAAAAGGTTACGATTTAAAAGGACAAGAAAAATAAGCCTCAACAGAGCAGACAATATGACTCATTTGAGCAGTCTAATAGCTATTCCAGGGCCAGCCGACCCTCTGTGTATCCAAAGAAATGATTTAATATATTATTACTTCAAACAGGAGAATTAGAATGATCTTTACCAAACTCTACATGAATGCAGGATATACACACTTACTTCTAATTATAATTAAATGCTGATTAGATGGTAAGATAGTCATAAAAATCAGCCATCAATGGGCTTGTGCTGACATCTGGACAATAAATTACAGCTCCTTTCCCTAAGAACTAGTTATCCATGGACAGAACAACAGGTCTGTCATTAAGGTAAATTAACGTATAGCATCTATCTCAGTGCAAGTAAATGAACAAACAGCACTAAAATAACGCATGGGATATCTGTCTTGTTTAAACCTCAGATATATAAAATATATAATAGTAGATTGTCCATCATGATCTAAAGACCTCATCATATACCTAAGATATGTTGGTGATGCTTATGTGTTTGATAAAAAAAATCAATCAATCATTTCACTTTATAGAACATAATTAACAGGTTGTAATTGACTTCAATAGACTGCTTCTTTGACTAGGGCTGTCCAACAAATGTTGTTCAAGAGTTGACTGTTGGAACTAAAGTCCCACTTTGAAAAATCTGGGATCACGGAGGTTGGTGTTGCAGAAGCGGATAGGCGATGCCCTCTCTGTAAGAATACATCTTACCTGCCTGATCGCGCTGGGAAACTGTGTGCATTCACAGCTAAGCAGTGGATGCCAGGGAAACCCGGCAATCCTGGGTTCCCTTGTAAGTGCCATGGGTTGAATGAACTCCTGTGCGCCTGCAAGGGAGTTATGTTATCCTGGCATGGCCAATTAAGGTGGAAAAAGCTCAGAAGAAGGAAGATGAAAAAAAGGAAAATAGAACAGGTATAGGTAAGTAGCATGGGTTTTTTTCCACTTTATTGCTAACAGACATATACAACAGCCCCAAAAAGTGCTGCTGAATCTGCACATTGCTATTGTAAAGGTTACTGTCGAAATACATGCATTTACAATGTAGGAGATTATTTTTATTATTAGCCAGTATTTAAATAGGGCTGACATATTTTGCAGCACTTTACAGTGTTTATAGTAATATCATTATAGAATATGAAATAAGGTAAAAAAGAATATATATAATATATATATAGTATAAAAATAGTATAAGTAAATATGTTGTAACTGCAAGAGGCATATGTATTACTAATTGGTGTGATTCCTACTTGAATCTTGGTGTAATTTGTGTATTCTTTCCATACCTATGTAGTAATCCAGTGAAAAACTTTGCTTTTGTGATAAAGACCCTTCACTTCTGCTCTCATTTTTTGTGCCTGTGACTGGTCTTGAATCAGTTCCATGTTGATTTCTGCAGGTAACTTGTAGTGGAAGGACTGCTGGGTCCCTCGGAAAGCTCTTATCTTTGCACAGGTAATAACTCAGTCTGAAAGAATTTAATGCTCAAAAAGTGAATTTATATCTTTTGTGGGTAATTAAGAATACATAATTTATTGAAGAATATATTTAAATGTGTGTGTACTAAATTAAGCTTTATTCTGCATTGGAGATGCTATTTGAAGACATATTTTAGGAGAAAAATGTAGGCATGGTATAAATGTTATGGTTTGGGTTTGTTTTTCTGCTTTGTAGTCTGAGAATGACTAATTTAAATATGAATTCTGCATTGTATTACCTGTGCTTAATGGCAATGTAAAGCTATCTGTATGAAAGCTGAACGCGAAATAGATATTTTACCTTAGGAATGGAAAGTCCAGGGAATGGCTAAGTAGGAAATAAATTGAGGATTATAGACCAGCCTAGGTAAACTCCTGATTTGAATCCCAACAAAATGAGGGATGAAAGGGATGAGAACTTCCAACTGGAAATATCTTTAGATGGAGGAATACCATGTTAAAGTCAGCTATGCAAATCACCAGTAGTAATCCACCAATTCAAATACATAAATATATAAATACTGGCTTTGATCATGGCTTGGTTATGAAGAATAGCTTATATTACAAAACATGGTGTCTGTTGCTGTTAGTGATCACATTAGTTCTCACTGTCCATCTCTAGTCCACAAAAGATTAGAATGCACACACATTTTTAGTATTTCACTAACAGACAGTAGTACATTTAGCAGGGTAAAGTGTACAAAGGGTCTGGATTATCTGAAAACTCTTGCCTGTTAGTGAAGATTGGTGTTGGGCAACCCTGATATACTTTCATGACATTAACAACTCTTACATCTCTAAATATTGTAATTGTTAGTAGAATAGAGACAAATTTGTAGAGTACTAATCACACCATGTATGTATACAACACATAAAAAACAGGGGTCTTTTTATAAAGCAGTGACATTCACATAAGTACATTCCCTGGTGGAGAATAAATTAATGTTCTGAAACACATGGACCTGGAAGATTCTCCACCACTCAGTGAATGACAGATTTACTGCTTTATAAATAGACCCCAGTGGGTCACAATAAAAAGCAGAAAACACCTCATTGAATTGGGTGACAAACATTAGATCTTATTTCACAATGTGACTTCAGATCAAGTCATACATTTGAACAAATGACACACAAAATATGACATTCAGATTTGTCACATAAACAAGTAAGTACACTACTACATTTACCACCATTTTGGTTTAGGATTTGGTTTAGGATTAGGACCTAGTTTGGGAGTATGCAAGTGAAACAAGTCTTATTTAAATTTTAGATATCAAGGGTCTGGTGTTTTGATTTGCTATTGACCTGTGATGTATCATCATAGCCAAGTCAACAGAGCTCCCTAGGGCCTCAAAAATAATGTTGTGGATGCCTATGAATTTGGCAAGGGCCAGGACCTAAAATGGTTCAGAAGGGCAATACCAGTATTTATTTATTGCAATCTTAGCTATAGCTATAGTATTAAATTAAAGAAATGTTGTTTTTTTTTTACAGGTTTAAAAGTATAAGTACAATATACAAATTATAACGTAAAAGTTTTGGGAAATTGACTATAATATTGTTTTACACAAAACTTGATTATAAACAACATTTTTAGTTTCACCTCCAGGAGCAAGAACAAATAAATTCTTGGGCAATTCCACCCTTGAGAAAGCAACTTAAATTTGTACATGGGAGAAAAAGGGCGATCTCAAATCCACTTCGCAGTACGTAATAATCTGCCCCTGTGACTTGTTGATTGTGATAGAGAACGCAAGTCTCACTGGAATTTGTAATCTCTTAAATTGAAAAGGGAGATCCATGGGAATGAGTGGTATCCATGGGATAAAAACTGCTTCAACCTCTCCCTTTCCTGTTAAGATAGTGGCTTCAATTACATTGGCCAGCAGCTTCTTAACACAAAGCCTTATGCCGTTGTAAAGTTTTGGTGGGTCCAGGTTGCGTAGTAAAATAGTTGTAGAGCCAACTTTAAGTAAAGAAGATGTGGTGGTAATCCAGCCGGATTAAGTGAGTTTAGGAATTCTGTTGGGAAATTGATGATCTAATCGGCATATACTACGGTATCGATAGAATATAGGTAGGTATCGGTGACTATGCCTGGTAACATGGCAAGTATTTAATTGTTTATTTTGTGGACTTCTTCATTTTTAGCAGCAAGAATGGCCCTCTCTCCCAACCAGTTAAAATTGTGATACTTTTGTAAAACTGCTGAATAGACTGCATCCATTAGCTCTGCAATGGACAACACCAGATTACAAAAATCGGATGGCAATTTTATCTTGCCAGAAGACTAAACTGGTAATCTACCTTCTCCGATTTCGAGTAGTTTTTTAGAGAAAATTGGAGCACTTTCATCCTTCAGATGTACTGTCATTTTTTTCTTTAAAGTTATCTGTTGCACAACTCTCCAAAAACATGCCTAGATCTCATCAGCCACTGTTGACTTGGATATGACGGGCAGAGTTTGACGAAAGTCTCCACATAGGAGTACCAGAGCTCCTCCCATTAGGCTGTCATTGCCTCTCAGATCTCTCAGAGTGATGTGAAGGGCCTTGAGAGCTTTCTTGTGAGCCATGGGATGAATGACCGTCTGGCTCTTTCGCTCATTTCGTGTACTCGGGTCTCACGCTGTTGTACTGTTTCTGAAGCTCTAGATGTAGTGGCTCAATCTCTCTTATCCTGTAATTGGGCCTTATGCTGTTGTACTGTCTCTGAAGCTCTAGATGTAGTAGCTCTTTCTCTCATTTCCTCTGCTCGGGTTTCACACTGTTGTACTGTCTCTGAAGCTCTAGATGTAGTAGCTCTATCTCCCTTATCCTGTAGTCGGGCCTCACCCTGTTGTACTGTCTCTGAAGCTCTAGATGTAGTATCTCTATCTCGCTTTTCCTGTACTCGGGATTCAGGCTGTTGTACTGTCTCTGAAGCTCTAGCTGTAGTATCTCTTTCTCTCATTTCCTGTAGTCGGGTTGCAGGCTGTTGTACTGTCTCTGAAGCTCTAGTTGTAGTAGCTCTTTCTCTCATTTCCTGTAGTCTGGTTCCACGCTGTTGTACTGTCTCTGAAGCTCTAGATGTAGTAGCTCTATCACTGTTATCCTGTAGTCAGCCTCATGTTGTTGTACTGTCTCTGAAGCTCTAGATGTGGTAGCTCTCTCGCACAACGTGGCAAGTGTTCTACTCCTGTCCTCAGGATTTTTTTGTCTATGGTGTTGTTTCATTTTGTTTTTTCCTCTGATTGCACTCGGCCAATTGCCTTTCTTTTTTTTCAAAGGCATTATTACAAGCCAGAAATTTGTAAAAGAGTCCAAAAAAAAAAAATGTAAGCAAAAGGCACACTGTTACTGAGCAATACATACATACATGTAAATATACCTCAGCGCTATACAAAGATCAGCGGTGCACTCACATGAGTCTCAAGTCATATGTATAGCAAGTTTGGTTGAAATGTCTCCATGCGTTTTCGAGTGATGGTGAAACATACATACATACAATCTTATATATATATATAAATATATATATATATATATATATATATATATATATATAAATAGTGCATATAAACTTTTTCCATGACACATCGTGACACATGATTGAATGTATGATTTAAGTCACATTTGCATGCTTGAATTTTATACCACCTCTATATGTAGGCACTGTTTCAGTAAAGATCTAATATCTGACTGTTCAAATATGTTTAAAAAGTCAAAAATGTTCTCAGGGGTGTATTATTTATGACTATATAAATTATCTTTTTCCAATCAAGTTTCAAGCATATTTCGCAAAAGACTTTAATCTCTTTTAATCAAACATCACAAAGCAATTGTTGTTCACATTTTCCTGATATTTATTTGTGTTTGAGTTAAGCAATAAAAGTCAATGGAAAGCATCAACGTATTACTCTAATATACTCTGTATTTATCAGCACAGATGGATGGTATATTTATGGTGGCCATTTCCAGCTAATCAGAGTGTGACAATACTAAACTACTGGCAAGGGCCCTACATCAGAATACAAAGATGGTTAAGCATTCAGTGTATTGCAGAAGATCAAGCAATTCAGATTTCTGTGCATGACCAGATGGAAGGGAAAAGAGCAAAGCAACTCTCTCAATAGGACCAGAACCTAAATAAATCATTTACTTTTATTGGCCATATCTAAAACAGCCATATCTAAAACTTAGATTAAGATTAATAAAATATAAATTAGGATTTAGAATATAGCATAAAATATAATGTAAATATCCTGAAATCCTAATAGAATATAATTGTCATAGAATTCTAACTTTTTTTATCATTTATTTGCTTTCTGCTTTTTGTTCTTAGATTCTGATGTTAGCATAATGTCTACTCATAAACCAAATTAGAAATAAAGTATTAAGGTTTATACCCCAAGTCCTAAAGAATTCTTTGACTTGCTGTCCAACTAGAATAGCTCTGGTCGTTGACAAATTTGGATTACAATTAACTGCATTAGGTAGAATCTATGTAGTTTAGGGGCCTAGTATACATGTCCTATATATATTAAATACATGTTGTATAATACCTGTGCTTTTGCTACTCAAGGAAAAACAATTAGAAAATATATGGGGTACCACAAACTCTGCCTTAACAAAAGAGAAATCAGATTTTTGCAATTTTTGCATTGTTTGTTTAGCACCTGTAGGAACATTTGTTGTTTAGATGTCAGTTGAATCATGTGAAATGTACTGGCTAGTCTGTATAGAAAGATACAGAGCAACTATGATGCTTCTACTCTAAAAATAAAATTGATCTTTAGGCTAGACAGGAAAAAGGGGTAAACTGTATAGTAAAACAAATAATGCAAATATAGGCAAGGGGAAAATCTTTTACTCCCATGCCCAAATAATTTAAAGTTGCCCAGGCCAAAGGGAGATGGAATGGCAGAAGATATAATCTCTGGTCAGTTAATGTTTTCTTTGAAAAATTTGGGACTAGTGTTATGAAGAGTAGCCTATTCGAAAATCACAAAGCTATTCTTGATCCAATACTGCCATTATAGACCTATGCTGTTATGGGGTTAGCATATAGAAATCACAAGAGAAAGGTGCACATAGCTGTTCACATACACCTGGAACGTTTCTAATGCCTAAACTACAGTATTTGTATACACCAGTTTTGAGTAATGTCTGTTTATTTAAGCAAAAGACGAAACATGGGCACAAGCAGTTTGTGCCGAGGTAAGCAGGTGCATGCAGAACAGTATGTCTTCTCTCTGTCAGCATTACACCATCATTAGCTAGTGTCTGCTCAGCAGGGTGTGTCATTATGTCTCCCAGGGCTGGTGTAATTATACATTGACATAATTAACCCAGCGAGCCCATTAGGCAGCCCGGCACAAAATTCATCTACAATTATTTGTTGTGTGCATGCTAATGAGTCCATCTGTACTGCCATTGTACAACAGGAACAAATTAATTTACAACTCTGTTTTTTTAATAAGCTCACTTGAATTTTGGCAAGTTCTATATGTATCCACACTAAATGGATGGACAGGTAAGGGCCGAGAGAAAAGTATACATCTCCAGGCCTTCAAAAATGTACAGACAGGTGCTCATCTGCATGAGGCTTTAGTAATGGGCAATAATTGGAAGTTAATGTTCTTTAAGAAAAGACATCAGATACACAATGAATGATACTCAATGGTTGGAAAAGATAAAGAATAGATGCAGAATATTAATAAGGAATGTAAACAACTGTGCTCTCAAAATGGTAAGGGTCTATACTGTTTATTTAAATAAAGACCATCCTAGTGTCCAAGTTGTGCAAAAGACTCTTTAAAAAAAAACATACCACTCGATCGAGTCAAATCATGATCCAGCAAATGACATCAAAACGGAAATGATGTTCAAAAACGGAAATGATGTTCCACTAGGCTTAAAAACAGTTTAGATATGATTGGCAGAACACTTATTACAGGCCTACAATAAAATTCCTCATGGAGCTATCAGACAGCGGTTTAATTTATTATTCAAAAGAATAAACAATGTTTAACTTTCAGTAGACACAAAGCCACTGAATTGAACACAATTTTAAAAGTATAAATAACTCCTATGCTTATATAAGTTTGTCTAAAGCTGTAAATTCCAAAAAAAATAGCTTTTTCTTGCACAAATTTTTTATTTCCTTAGTACTAAAATACTTTGGATATGGTAAAATGAGAGAGAGCTGCACGTAATAGAGTATGCCTGTGAAGGGTAGGAGCTGAAAGAGGGGTAAAGCTCATTTAGGATACTGAAGAATAATAATAATCATACTAGGTGCTACTGAATCTCAAAAGTGGTATTTTGTACCATCATACATGACTGATACAATATGTTTTTGAATGCAAAATTCCAAAACATAGTACTTTATATCCCCTTAAGTTAAAAACCTTGTCATAAAGAATGGTAACAAAATAGTTAACTCATTAAACCAGCAATACAGTCACCTCAATTTCTAGAAAAGGGAGAATGTTTTAAAGTAAACATACCTCTAAAGATTAGATCTCTAAATACTTCCCCTTCTCAAATATAAGCTACCCAATTTGCTACAGATTTTGCCATAATACATAATTCATAATTACAGCCAACAATCTAGATGTATTAAGCAAATGCTTAAAATACATCTAAAGCCAAAACATTTTTAATAATTTTGGATAGAGTAGGGAATAGATAAAGCTGGTTATACATTTTTTGCTTGTGTCCCTTTGAGGAGCTTTTGGTTATCTACCCCTTCCCATCTCCCCTCTTAGATGGCAGTCCGAATTGGAAGTTTATTCTTTCCATTTCTGTAAATATAACATTTTGGATTTCCTATCCCATTTTGTACTGGTAGCAATGTACATGTAATGATAGCATACACTGGCCACAAGAAAATAGGAGTAGAATGTCCCACCTATGTCCATACTGGCCAAAAATAAGTTAGTGAGGTTTCTGCAACACATTCACTGAGCAGAAAAGCAGACCCAAAGACTAATCACAGACTCCCTACTTCATGTGCAGTGATATAACTAATTGTCTGTGATGGTGATATGACTCAGGTGGCTTCTGTGCATGACAACAATAGAAACCCCCCTGCAGATGTCCTTAAAATTTTTTTTGTAACAGTCCTGTTATTTATCACAATCACATGTCTATATAAAATCATAAATATAAATATACTTACTCACAGAAAAGTAGTTAAAAAGATAAAGCATATATATTAGTAGCCAGATTTTCCAAGGGACCAAATAATTGTGACATTACTGCAGTGGATGCAGTTGGGTATACTGAAACTGTGAATGCTAAATTATGACCTCTTCCTAATTAGCTTGATTAGCTTGCAATTATCTGTGGGGCACTTACTCGTATACCCTTCACTGTCAGCATAGCTTTAATTTAAAACTGAATACATTAGTTCTCTAAGTGCTTCCAGGATCACAGCAATGCATTTAACTCACAAAATATATTGGGCATGATCTTTAAATACAAAATTTGTTTTCTTCAGTTTAACATACCTGAGCATTTGCAGTGATACACTCATAGCTAGTTGTGTTTGGAAAGTGCACTTGTCAAAATAAACAATAAAAACATTTGTACATGACAAAAGTACCCTGTCTGTCCGTAAGGATAAGCCCATTGGTTGCAAAATATACACATACAATTTCCATAATAAGGCTTATGCCCTCTTACCCCATTTGCAATGCACATATAGAAAACAAAAATGATGGAACCTGCATATGTTACAGCTTTGTCAGAAGTGTGATGACTGTGGTATAGGCAGAACAGTGGTTTCTTCAGGATAGGGAGAATTGTGGCATGTTTGAAAGCGGAGTTGTAAATACCAGTAGAAAGGGCGAGGTTGAATAGTTTGGTTAGGGAAGTGAAGGAATGGGTACAGAGTAGATCAGAGGGAATTGGGTCAAGCGGAGAGGTAGTAGATGGAGATGATGACACAACATCAAAAATAGAGAGACCTTCTGTTACGTGCACAATCTTTTTAAACATTATATTTACATATGCTGTGTTAAGGTACTCACACTGATTTTTCAAGCAGGGTAGGAGTTTTGAACATCTTGGAAAGCAAAACCCAGTACAGATAAGCAGCAGATGAATTTACCACACATTTATGTTTTTAAAATACAAAGCTTAGAATGAAAATGTTGCTTTATTTCCACCACGCACAAGAGATTTTTTCTTCTGTTAATGTCACAGTTTAATGTCTTAACCGTGGAAAAAAGTTGTAGAGGGTCCAGAGGTGCTGTGATGATGACAAGCACAGCCATTAGAAAGTAACTGTGATCTAACTGAACAGAAGGATATTATCTTAAACTCATTAAATATCACTAATTAAAGCTTTTACTTCCTCTCCTCACAATAGGGGATGAGCAAATAAGCAGTCAATGTGCAACCTGGCAAAATCTATTTTGCAGATGTATTTTGCCAGTCTAAATTAGTTTTAATTATTTTCCAAATATTTTATCCATAATTTATACCACCCTTTCTACTCATAATATATGTTTTAGATAAAAAATGATATCTGAGGGAGGTAAATGTTTAAAGGTATCAAATAACATGATATGCACCACAAACACACACACACACACACACACAAAAAGCACATGGCTATATATATATATATATATATATATATATATATATATATATATATATATGGTAGATGTTTCACCCATCCATCAATTATGATTCCAAAACCTACCAGACCACACAGGCCAGCCTGGAGACCTGACTTTTATTTGCTGAATTTAGGCAATACAACAAGGTTGCCTCCCCATATTTACCATGCACTCTACTCCTTTTAGCACATTCTGCATCATTTGCACTGCAGTACATTTTATTGGCTCCTGGTGAAGAGAGTTCTGCATAGGGATGCACAATAGGCTGATATCAGGTCAAAGTCATGTGCTTAACTTAGATGTTTTAAAAAATACATTTAGTTAGGAGAGCAGATTATTGATTTGAATATATTTGCATT
>NC_092863.1:55007180-55052764 GCF_032062135.1 Pyxicephalus adspersus | reverse complement strand
TTTTTTTATTATAGGGGAACTATTAGGTTACTATTGTATTGTAAGGTATCTGTTAAATGGTAACCCACACAACAATTTGGTTTTAAATTAACTGTACTATCAGCTATATGGAATGAATTTATATGCAATTAAAACACCAAAAATCTGAAAATAATACCCCAAAACATCAAAGATGTTAAATATGACTGTCAAATCAATAAATAGGATAATTAAAATAAACAAAATATTCAACTAAATTTAAATAATAGCTATTGTATTTATAAACTAAAGTATTAACAAAAATATTACATAACAACACTTGCTATTCATTTCCCTACCAAATGAACAAACCTGTTTGGTATGTTGATAAAGCAATAAATCTGACATTAATTAAACAATGACTGCTGGTGTGTATCTTCCAGGTGCATGTCTTTTAATGACAGTGATTGATTCACTACAAGTGAATGTTTAATGAAAGTCACATTCACTGCTATAAAAATATGCCCCAAACTGTAATCTAGATAAAACTAATTCTACCTTCCTTTGAATGGGTCTAAAGAGAATTCGGAATATGATACAGGAGAAACTGTTATTACTGTATTTTAAAGTGTACCTAAACCCCCAAGAAAATGTAGGATATTGCATTACCTTATATGAAGCGGCTGCATATTTGTCAGGAAGTTTTCTGTCATTTGCATAAGAATAAATGAAAACTAAATTAAAGCTCATCTCTTGTCTACTCCTACAGAAACACACCTCCACCCTCCAACTGACCTAAGACAGTTGTATAAGGTTTTTACATGTCAGAGCTGCTCTGTCTCAATGACTGGTGATCTGATGACTTTTGGAGAATTATTCAACTTGCAGCAGGGAAGGGAAAGAAAGCACAGGTCTAGGAAATGAATAATGCAGCACCAGGCATATCCTTCCATTGCAGCTTTTTCTCCATCGTGGAGAACAATAAGCAGAACAACTGTGACATCAAGTCTCACTCTAGATTCTTTGGGACTAGACATCAGAGACAATTGTATCTGACACTGGATATATATAGCTAGGAGGTTGAAGGTACGGGAAGTGCACAGCTATTTTTTTTAAGAAGCATTTTAGAAAAATGGTAGATATTTTTGGTTGCTCAATTACCATTTCTAGATGTCCACTATAACATAGCAAAACTTCCATATTTTCAGCTTAGGTTTACTTTAAAACAGCAGGTCAATGCATTCAGTGGGCAGCATGCATCACTTTCTTCTTGGGCACCACAACCCAATGTATTGGTGGAAATAGGGTCTATGCCTTGGCTGTGTTGTAAAATGCAGCAAATCACATGATCTAGTTTATCTAGTGAGAAGAAGTCCTTAGGGAACGTCTTACTGAGTAAGTCAGGTGTGCAGTACTCATCAGAATTGTATAATTATTTCTAATATTTTAATGCTGATTGAACATTTATGAGCTGGTGCACACAATTTCTTCCACTGTTCTGCAGAGAAAGTTGTCTAATGTCGATCACATATTGAAAACAATTGTTTAATACAACACAAACAATACAATTGCCTGTGTTGATTGTACTGCTTTTAATGGCATAAATCAATCAGGATTGTTAAAAGAATAATTTTGAACTTTTGAACAATGGTATGCTCTGTTGGAAATGTTACCAATAGTGCTTCCAAAAAATTTAAAGTAGTAGTTGCCACATTAGTTTTCTTTTTTTTTTTTTCTTCGCCAGTAATGCTTTCTGTCGCAGGGTGACAAACTTCACTTATTATAGTGTATATGTGGAGGAGCAGCAATGTCACCCTGGGCTGTCTGCATCCTGGATAGGACTACACCTCCTCCTCACCTTTTTTCTGTAACATAAGGGGAGGATGTTCTTTAGTTGGTTGATGTCCCAGACAGGCCTTATAACCCTACTTATTATTATTAATATTACACAGTATTTATATAGTGCTGACATTTTTTGCACCACTTTACAGTCCATAGTCATATCACTAACTGTCCCTCAAAGGGGGTCACAAGCCAATAAACCTAACTGCATGTTTTTGTTTTGGGAGGAAACCCACACAAACATGGGAGAACCTGTAAACTCCATGCAGATAGTGTCCTGGCCAAGATTTGAACCTGGCACCCAGCGCTGCAAAGGCCAGAGTGCTAACCCCTGAGCCACTGTGCTGCCCACTTGACAGGAGGATTCAGAATCAGCTGGGTTTTTTTGATCCATCTCCATTATACTTCAGCTCTATAAAAAAAAGTCACAAACAACTGAAACAGTGCTACAATGTGATTGTGAATGTTTGGATAAAAACAAGTATGGCCACTGCAATTTATTTTATTCCTACACTTGTTAAATGTTGTCTTAATACTGTGTTTAAAGCATCAAAGGGTCACAAATTTAGGTAATGGTTTGTTCCATTGCCAGGTGCCAAAAAGATATAAAAAAGATGAATTTATGCATCCAGTCTACTAATAACAGCACACAATTTCTAAGAAATTTCTAACCCTACTGTGACAATAGTATGTCACTACCCTAGAAGGTATTCATCAATGACACATTCATCCTAACTACTGAAGCCCTATGAAGCCCAGAAATATCAGTTTTATTTATTAAAATAGTAAAAAAAGATTTTTCAATATTATAAAAGGCTTGTAGACTAGAATATGAAGTAAGACTGTCATTGAAAAAACTGTAGCTGCACATTCTCTGTTTCTTATCCTCATGACAGATTGAATGGCACTATTTTGTTATACCCATTGAGAGTAAAGTTTTTAAAACAAAATCTTACTTTAATGATATTTAAAAAGTTATTCAAAGCCCAATCAAAAGTTTATTTTAGAAAGACCTGGAGTTTTTTTCAGGTAATTGCTGTCTGTGCCCCTCATTGGACTCTTAGTACCCATCAGGAGGGAACATGAGGGAAATTTGGGACCAAGACAGAAAAAACACCCTTTTATTTTACTATAGTGGAGGGTTAGACTAGACATTCTGATAATGTTTTGCATTTATTAAACAGTAAAGTTTGATAAGAAAATGCTTTCAATTGTATACTTATATGAAAAAGGTGCAAAAAAGTGAAGTTGAATATTAGGATTTATAAATATTTTAAACATGTGCATGACCCAATGCTGAGGGGTCTTCCTGCTTGTCAATAGATAATTAAAAAAATGTTAGGGATGCTACAGTGGTCTTTTGAGGGCACAAAAATAAGCATAAAGGAAAACAGAAAATAACAATGACCATTCCTTTTGTTTAGTGACTATCATTGTCAAGTGTTTAAACATAATCTCAAACAATAAATTGCTATAGTTGCCGGGTTATTTTGACTAAGCCGGTATGTGAAACCTGTCCCAAGACATTTCACATCCAATCTGATTTTGTTCCAAGTTCTGATTTAATGAAAGAATAATTCAGGTAAACCATTCAGATTTATTTTACATTAACACACAAGTGTTCAAAGCATTCAGAGAATTGTACAGGAATGTGCAGTTTCAGTACCAGCCACTAGCTGATGCTGTTGTATACTCTGAGATTTGTATAGCTTTCCATAAAACACAACCTTTTTAACCCTCCATGACATACCCACTGGGCTAAAACTGACCACAATCATTTGCAAGAACACAAAACAAATTACATCATTAAACCCAATCCTCACTGCTGGTCTTTAACAGCAATTAAAAGTGCAGGTACAATAATGCACGATAAAGTGTTACAGACAAATGAAACTCAAGATGAAAAACGTGTAAGGACATGGGTAACCCTGCAGGTATATGTCCCTATTATAACTTTTTTTCATATAGTTCAAATTACTCCTCTTATTCCTGAGCTTCTCTCTACCTTTCTGATCAAATTCCTTGAGTCTTTTTGAAGAGACTCTCCACAAGGTTGTTTTTTTTATAAATTACCAAAGCCCATGCAATTTGAAAAACACCATTCACAAAGCTCAATAATGTCAGACCAGTTTCATAAACGTGATAATACTTTCAGTGTACTAAATGGCCTCCACAGTCACCAGATCTCAATCCAGTAGAATAACTGTGATGTGGTAGAATGGGAGATTTCTATTATTGAAGGATGATGACAAATCTGAAGCAACTGTGTAATGTTATCATGACCTAAAATCGCTGTTTTGAAGGTAAAAGGGGGTCCCAACCAATACTAGCAAGGTGTTCCTAATAATGTGGCCGGTACATGAAATATATTCATGTATTTTAACATGTTTTGGAGAACATAAATGTATATTATATAAGAAAGGTATACAATTTATTAAATAGAATGCTTAACTGAAGTGACTGTTTCAAAACATTTATTTAAATCTTGGGGAAAAAACATGTTCATGTGCAGATAGCTACAAAATGCTACTAAAAGTGTACTGATAAAATTATGGTCCATGGACCTTCTTAAGCAATTCACCAAGGTGTGCTTAAAGGCAAAAGTGTGTGTGTTCTGTTGTCAGTACCACAAAAAATAAAGAAATGTTGACATATTTTTATACCTCTAAACCATAATTTGAAAATTCAATTTGATCTGCAACTTTCATTAAAAAAAGATGAAACTTATTATAATTTTGAGGATACTTTGATCCAAGTTGTAGTAAAATACAGGTCCTCCTATTACAAAATCAGAGGACAAACTTCTTAAAACCCTTAATTTGAGTTTCTACCTAGGTCTGAGATCAAGTAGATGAGGTACTTACACTTTAGAGCAGGGGTGTCAAACTCTGGCCCCCAAAAGAATTTTGTTTTGGCTCCCAAAGGAATTCTAAATATGAATTGCAGCTGGTCCGCTACTGCATCATCACTTGCGTCTATAGACCAGCTGGCTCTCTGCCTATGCGTGGCCCCGCATTGAACTGTTTTATAGACGCAGGGAATTGTAGCAGCAGTGCTCTTTCTCTAATATAGGATTGTTCAAGATTGAATGTTGAGCAAAACCTCTTTGTTTCCATATGAAAAGGTTTTATATCTAATGAGAAGGAAAAACTTCCTCTGTGTATTTGAGTTTGACACCCCTGCTTTAGAGGTTATAGAAGTCTAAAAATCCCTAAACCCAACACTGACCATACCTCTGGGAGAAATTACCATTATGCATATTTCTAATCAATATTGATGTCAAGCTTGTAACTAAAATATTAATGTTCTTACTAAACCCTCTATTGAAAAACATGATATCCAAAGACCAGATGGGCATCATCTGGGGATGACAAGTTGGAGGCCATATATATACCAATTGTATTTTATTGCTCTTAACCCCAAAAACCTCTGCCTCTAGTTTCCTGTTCTAATATCAAAAGAACCCCCCGAAAAAACTGACAGCGCTTTTTACAAATGAGTGAGTTTTGTGCCTTGGGAATTCTGGCTTGTATTTCAATGCATCCAAATTAAAAGCATTGGACATCTCCTTACCTGACTGTACCATGTAAACACTCAGTCAGACCTTTTCTTTTCCATGGTCATAATGGATTTTCCTATGCCTAGGCACAAAACTCCTTCGTAAAAAGAGCTGTCAGTTTTTTTTTTTGTTTGTTTGTTTTTGGGGGGGTTGATATTAGGAGAATTTGTCTTTACTTCCTCTCCTGTAGCTGCAACAGAAAGTGGGAGATTTTCTTCCCAATATGAGGAAAAAAACTCCTAAAACAGGAACTCTCAGAAAAGATTTCCCCATTCCTGCTCTGGAGGTAGTTCAAAATTTGGGATTTGCACTCACTTTTATTTCAAGGTAAACGGTGATCCTGAGAGCAAATATCTAGCAAGGACACTGGCAGCAGTGGTTCATCCTATCCAAACTAAACAAAAAAGTTCTGCCTTTAGTTATACATTAGGCTTTATAATCCCTATGTTTATTGCGACTGTACATTTATTTGAAGGTTTATTCTTTAGAACCTATAATTCATTTATTGGCATCACTGCTAATAGATGCTAAAACATGTGGTGTTTATACTGGTTGTCAGAATTTATAGAAAGTGCAAGTAGCAATATGGACCATAATACCCTCAGTCATCACGATCTCTAAAATGAAAAAAGACATGAGCAGCCAAATGCCTTGTTAAGGGCCACTAAAGACCATAGAGTTTAGGTTCCAGATTTTGAGGTGTAAATATTAAAATTAATTCTACTTGCTCTCAGAGATTCTAAACAGAGGATCATCCTATGTAATCTAAAGCTATTAGTCACGACCAGTCAATCAATGTGTTTGTGAGAGATGTAAGCACCATTAGGGAACATTCTATGTTTCCAGCTAGCACTATAATCTGTTAAAACACTAACTGGATTTGACAAAGCAGATGTGGGAATGCTAATCAAAACCAAAGTGCTTCAAATATAAAGAAGCTTTAAGCATTTCAGCCCACATTGCTCAGCATACGCCAGAACTTGGCAAATACAGTAGAGACTGTTAGTCTTTTTCAGTCAACCATCTGTACACTGAATTTTGTCAGATACTGTTGCTACAAAGTTAGTTATTTTATGTAAAAGTGTCTTGTCTTTTCTGGACTCTCATCTCATTCTGCACACTAATCAGGCCCATGAGGCCCTTTTATCTAAGGTATTCTGGATGAACACTTCATACTCACAAAGTTGTTCTTGTCTTCATACAAGGAGGGACTCATGTCTCAGATATTTCCCCAAGCAATGGATGTGTTTTTAGGCATTGGTTTATGGTACTCATTGATCATGCATTCATGGTATTAGGTTTTTTGTAGGGAAAAGAAAACTCCAGAACTCTCTTTTCTGTGACACATTTAAGCCCAGAAGGTAAGTTAATGTGGTTTGAAGTTTTGATTTGACCATCCTGACTATTAAATCACCATGGCAAAGCGTTACTAATGTGACATCACTACGAATAAATCACAGCAACGCTGTATTGTTCTCACTATGGCAGTGATAATAGTTTATATGAAACATAGGTTCTGCGTTTTATTTGAACTGCACAGTTGCTATCTACTGCTTTGTATCTATGCTACTGCAAACTGATGTTTTCATCCAACTTGTGTGCAAACACTTGCTACATTGATACAAAACTTTTTTCCTACATTAACAACTTTTTTTTCTCAACTAAAATGATTAGCCTCTTAAAAACAAAATCAGCACATTTAGTCCTAATTACCATAATCTGCAAGTTTTCTGCATGGTAATAGGCTTTGTTAGCACCTAGCAATTTTACTAACACATGAGAGTGGCAAAGTTTTCACTGGCAATGTAGAACATATGATCTACCCATCCTTAAACAGCTTTTGCACTGCTGGAAAGAGATGTCATTTCTGTGAACCTGTGTGAATAGAAATATGGTTGTTCCTTTAGCTGATTTGTTCTTAAAGGGTACAAATTCCATGGCTGTCATCTTAAGGCTTTGGTTTTACTCATTACAGAGTCATGAACCTGAAAGAATGCATCCAATGGAATCTGAAAAGTCTGTAGTCCTATCCAACATACTTATGCAATGTCAGTGGTTCACTGAGTAGTGACGTACCAGGCTGATCATAATGGAGATTGCGCCTTCTAAAGTCAGCAATGGCAACTTTCATATTTCTATGATTACAGTCTTCAAAAAAAAAACTGAATTCACAGATAAAACAATTTAGTTACATAGACATTCTACTGACAACTCTTATTCTTGTAGTTGTACCCCTTTTTGCAGTAGTGCAGTCCAGTAGTGTCCAAATATGACTGTGCAGTCCAATAAACACCAGAGACACTGCCCCTGATTCATCATTGAAATCCGCGATCGCTGGAAGCGCGAACGTACGCGCGGCCAGCGATCGCGGATCACCGCGGGCTGGGCTCCATGATCGCCAGTAAAAAGCTGTCGGATAAGCGCGGCTCCGTGCGCGAGCTTTTTCAGTTGTTGAATAGCGCGATCGCGCACGATTCCGGATCGCTAATACGAATGCGCGACCGATAATCCGATTTTGCTTGATGAATCAGGGGCACTGTGTCAGTATGCAGCATTAAAAGATGAATCCAAGTGGAAATCAGACATAAAAAAATTTCAAATGGCAAAAACATGCAAGCCTTTTACTGGGTTTTAGGTACATGTGGGGACATACACTTGAATTGCTTCTCTATGGAACCAAAAATTTGGAAGCAACTTTTACTACTCAGTTGTTTACTTGTACTAATATTAAAGGTCAGATTTGCATAAATATGAGTGGGTGAAACTGCTCATGTCTTACACATATACCAAACATTCTACTGAAATGCATGTAGCTGTGCGCAAATTTACCAAGTGCGTGCACTTACAAAATTGTAAGCTTGATAGACATAAAGATTAAAACTTACAAATAACTGTAAAAGTACATTTCACTAACAATATTTTTTTAAACAAGTACAATCTAAATTTTTCCATAAATTAATCATGAAATTGTAGAGTTGGACTGTGATTGGCACCTAACCAAACAGATAGAAACTGCATTTCCCACAGCTACTATTAGTGAACTTTCCGTTTGTCTAGGTGTACATAAATAATATGTAAATATTAACACTAAAATTTCCAAACACATATTACAAAATCTGCCATCAAGTTTGAACACTGGCAAAGAAATTGAAATAGATTTGTTTAAGACTGACATTAATTATACTATTTAACACATTTTGCTGTGTTTTTGTTTTCATTCCCTTCACAACACATCTGTGTGAACAATATCAAAAAGATTTACAATTCTCTTATTCCAGGCACTGTTAAGGACACTGATTAGCATTTGTGCTGAGCTATCACAAGCCAGGCTTGATCTGCGCATGATTTGTGTTGACAGACGGTTGGAGACCCCAAAAGGTCAGGAGATCCTTGCAAGACTGCAGTAGGACATCTACATTTAAAGTATAACTGTAACAAAATATGTTTTCCTGATATTGAATAGATTGGAGTAGGGTTGAGTCCTGGCAGAACGGCTATTTGTGGCAACACTGGGGATATGTTCCCTCACTTGCTGTCAACACTGTTATTGCAAGGAGTGTAAACAAATCTCCAAAATCACACCACAGATTCTAACATTTCCCTACCCTCTCCAAAAACTAATTGAAGTTTTCATAGTATTACACTTTGTTGTATATATAGGGCTTCTTTATACAAGTCTTAAAAGGCTAAAGTATGAAAGCAGAAAAATATTTCCCTAAAATATACGTAAATTCTAAATCTACTTTTTTAGGTAAATTTGCCGATATGCCTGACAAAATACTGTCTATTAAAAGGGGTGACAAGCACACCTTGCAAATAGGAAGTTTTGTCTGTATGTTGTGAGCTCCTTCAGTTAGCCATTAGCTTTTTATGCTGCTGTTGCAGTGGCTTAGCATTGTCATCCTGAAAAAGTTTTTTTTTACTGTCATGATCTCCAGGGATCATACTATGCAATAGATTAACCTGTTGCTAAAATATTTGCACTGTAAACTGTAAGACACAGTCCCAAACATACTGAAAAATAAAGTGTGAGTTCACATACAGAAGTCTTTTATTCAGTAATAAATATAATTATTAGTTATATAGTTAGTTATAGTAATAAATATAATTATTTATAGGTAGTATCATTTTTAAATTGAAATTATTTCTATAAAAGTTGGGTGAAACTGGAAGGTTGCTGGAAAATTACCCACTTTCACAACATTCATAAAATAAACATTATTACCTGCAGTGTCAGTAATAATTTGAATGAGTGGAGCATTGGGACAACTCTTTCTCACAGCCTTTTTTTTTTTTAATGTTTTTTTCAGAATCTGTAAAGGAGCCTTTAACCACCTGGGCGTTACACTGATGTCTAGATTTCTGTACCAAAAGCGTTACAGGTTTTCATGAAATTTTTTTTTTGCTGGAACACGGACCCGACGCTGGATGAGCACAGCGGGACCAGGTAAGTAAGATTTTAATATAGTGAGAAAAGTACGGGGTTAACGACAATTGCAACTTTTTTTTGCACGGAAAAGTACGGGCTTAACGGTTGGGAGGTTAAACATAACATGACCATATAGTACAAAACCATGGTAATGAAAAGTAAGTCACCTGGTGCTTCAATTAATTGCTTGTATACACTCAGGAAGGCTGCTTCTGCTTCTTTGCTTCGTTTACTAAGTGCAACAACCTGTTGGACAAAGAAAGAATAAATATAAATATAGAACATCACAACACATAAAAGGACATCTATTTTTGAACTTGTAAATAGTAACTGTCTGTGTCTGTTGATTGATTTCAACATAATTTGAGACTGAGAAGTCCTTAAGACTGGATTCACTGAGAAGTCCTTAAGACTGGATTCACACCACCAGTGTTTATTGCATGAATTCATAGGTGTTTTTCAATACAATTGTGTTGATGTGCATTTGTTCCCATTTCGCCATATAGATGAACATGGTCTAAATGGGTAATTAAATAAGGAAATTAATGTAGTGGAGCAGTGAATTCATAAAAACACATTTGTGCTTGTATGAACGTGCCAAATCTGAGAACAACACTCATCAGTAACTGAAAAAGTGACTTTATGATTTTCATTTTAGTTACCGTAGTAGCAGAATGCATACAATTAGTAAAATATAACTAAATTGTGGACATATAGGATTGCGAATGTGTCCTTTAAGCCTCAACTTTCTGTTTTTGGCTGACAGGAGTGAAACCTAACGTGGTATTTTGCTGTTGTAGTCCATCTCACTCAAGGTTTGATGTTTTGTTCATTCCCCTATGTTTTTTTGGAGTGTTACTATGGCCTATTTATGAGCATAAAGAAGTCTGGCCATTTATCTGTCACCACCAATTCACTTTTATTCTGCAAAATAATAAGGGATTGTTCTGATGAACAAAGGTCACTGCAATGTTGTAGGATATTCCTGTTGCATATTGTCCATGTGCTGTTGCAGCTCTAGAGATGTCACTTTCAGAGCTGAGCGGTGCTCAACAATTCCTATACTTTTGGAATCTCCTCAGTCTATAATGCAAACCTTTAGGAAACACCTTTGCACTCCTGAATATCACTGCCTTCTAGGGGCTTATCAGAAGTGGAAACCAATATACAGAAAATAATAATAAGGATTTGGGACAAGGTAAAAACTAAGCTGTAAAATTGAGAGTTACTGGCTTTGATTGAAGCATTGATTGAACTGTGCTGAAGCCTTGGGGTAATGACAACTCACACTGACTTTTACCACTGATTTATTTCACTACTCCTGTGTCTCCATTCTTATGGGTGCAGGTAAGTCATTCTAGTCTGTACTTTTCTATCTTTTATGTAGCTTTCATTATAAATTTGACCCCCTTTATGTGTAACACCTAGTTCATATCCCTGTTTTAGGGCCAGTTAAGACCCACAGTTCACAGCAGTGTTTTGCTGCAGGATCACAGTGCAGTTATGGAAAGTAACAAGATGGCTTTGGTTGTGTCGTTGCTCTGCATAGCTGCCACTGTAACTGCTTGCAAATGTAACTATAAGTGGTGCAGTTTGCTGCTCCCAGGGAGACAGTCGCAGTTTTCTATGAGCCTGGAAGTGACCAACCACACAGTTTTCCACCACAGGTATGAAAGGTCTTTTTGGTATTGAATGTTAAGACCCCAATTTTTAACATCTCTCTCTCTCCCAATCCCTCATCTTTTTTTTGTCTTTACGCTTGCATGATTGCTTTCTTTGTTTATGTATTAGGCCTGGCACACAGAGCAGATGGAACACTGATTTGATATTATAGCATTAAGCATTTAGAATGATGCCTTTCACTTTTTTTCAACTCCAGACTCAAGTGATGGAGAGCTATGTGACATCAATACTCAGCTTTAGGAGTATATCCCTGTATCACACCAACCAATCTCCCAAACCACAGTTTGCCGTTCAATGACTTTTCTGTTCTCCATTGCTAAACTTCTCAATTCTTGATTCAGGACACCCCTAGGTTGTGAAGGCTGTTCTGCTGTAAAATACCAATGATAATGCTGTATGCTAACACGTGAGAATATATTGAGGGTCTATAAGAGATGCACAATGCACAGTACCTACGTGGAAATGATAGTGGAGGTCATACTTTGGATATTTTGAGCCTAAAGATTAGTTTTTCCAAACACAGACCATTAAGACAGAGACTAGTTAGAGCCATGTTTACCAGGTGATATTAGAATATATTTTATGGAAGCAAAATAATGATTTACAAAAAAGGGCAGAAGGCAATGAACAATGTAATCCTATACAAAGAAATAATTTAAAATAATAAAATATGATGATTTGTGGACCAATAGATATAATTGCCAAACAGCCGTATTAGTTATTTAGATCTTTATAGAGTATTATTGTACATTACAGACCACCTTCTATTACACAACCCAAGAAACATACCAGTGAAGGCTTGAACATTACCAACATACTCACATAAGCTGCCGAAACAAAAGCACAATGCTTGTGGACCTTTTAGTGTAGGCTGCACCCACACAAATCAAACTGGCTACTAGAAGTTATGAGACCTGGGAGGGAAAAGATGCTCTATATTCCAGGTATTATAAAAGATGCACAATTCTCGACACATTCTGAGAAGATTACTTAGAATATTACGATCATTGTTCAAATCTCCCACATACCACTTTGGTAATACATAGAGAGCCAATTAAGTAACAACTTACTTACATCTCATGTCAAGCTAATAGTTATTTCATAAATAGTCTGTACATTGCCCATAGCATGCAGACAACACTCAATGATTTGCGTCTTAGTGGGAATAAAACATCCATCTAATATACCTAAGCACAGAAAATTAGCTTCATTTGAAATGGTTTCCTGCAGAAGGATGTTTTGTGAGTTATATAAACAGCACTTATGATCAGCTATCCTGTTTACTTTAGTCATAGCTGACTTCAATGATATTGATTGTATAGTGTGTTGATAAGCAGTCTGCCCCAACTCCCATGCTAATCTTCCAACTCCCCCTGTCTATTTTTGCTCTCAGGCAGCAGCTCTCCATCTGGGAGGAAGGGTAGCAAATATAATCATAAAGAATGTAATTAATTTGCTAGTGTACAGATCTGGCGCAGTATTTCCAAGTAAGCAAGAGATGTGTGGAGGGGCACACTCAGATATTAAACACAAAACAGCCAAAGTTTGAGGCAGATCAGTCTAATAGACGCCACTGCATGGGAGGACAAGTTTGTACTGCTATGAGAGAAACACAGAATTACCGTAAGAAAAAGTTGGTATTACAACCAACAGATACTTAACACACCTAAACCTAAAACACACTACAATGTAAGCAAAGCTATCACATTGTAATAACTAAATTTTATAGGAATTGCAAAATCAAAAAAAGTATTACCACGAAACAACTGCCATCTTGTCATACAGCTTGAAACCCCACTCCAAAATTTAAATAAAACGGGTAATACCTTTTGAGGGCCTATGGACCGACCATGATAAATAAACATATGCAATTGTATGTAAACCTTCCGAATATATTCCTATCACTGGGCCCTGTAATTCTGTCTTCAGTTTGCACTAAACCTGTTTGCAACTGTGGCCAAACAAATCTCTTTGATTTATCAGTGTACATTACGTCATTTCTAAGGGTCTTTTTGCCTGTATGTTCCATGATAAATTGTAAGTATGCTCCTATTTTTTTTTAGAAAATGCTTTTTCCTGGTTTTCCCTCCTTCCCACAATAAATTTGGATGTTCTTGGAGACTTTTTTTAGTATTAAACTCCTGGGCTGAATTTTTGGAGCGAGGTAGTCAGTAACCTAACATCTATGTCACTACAAATGAACATTACAAATTAACTATTACTTTCTAATAATTTTATGATATTTTTAAATCCCTTTCATGCTCATAGATATCCACAACTATCTTTCTGAGAGCCCTAGCAAGCCTTTTAGATCTTGGCATGATGGGATTTTATTAACAAGCTGAGGTTGCTGATGACAGTTAAAGTCTTCTTAGAAAAGCACAAAGAAAAAAGGAACGTACTGTCACTGCCATCACCTTTATTAGACTTGTGAGCCCCCACATTGCCTCCTACAAATAACCTACACCACAACTTTTTACCATTAATTGACTGAAGAGTAAGGCTGCCATAAACCCCCTATTATTATCCTATTCAACCAATACCTCTACTTGTTCTAGACTGGGATATGAAGCCCTATACGCTTCCAGATTCCATTCCATCACTGCTTCTGTCCTGTTCTGTACTAGACTGGAAAAAGAGGCGAGCATACTGTCCCTAATCTTTTCTGTGCTATTCTTTATACACTGTATATCTCTTAGTACTACTGAAACTACCTCTACTACACTAGAAGGTAAGTATATCCCCCACATGCAAAATCTACAAGGAGAAAGACATTGTAGACTATCTTTGTCTAAGTGGATAAAATAATTTATTCATGATAATAAAAATAATCTAATAATGAGTGATTATTCAGTTAGACTCACTATAAAAATACATTACCATGCTTTGAAATATCTACTATATCTATTCATAAATGTTTCAGAAGTTGTAAAAAGAAATCACACTGCTATGTGACAGATTAAACAGCAACATAAAATGAGAAAAGAGAAAACATTAAAAAGACGATCATCAAACATCAAGATGTACCCTAGCGCAGCACACTAGCAATTTACAGATGAATGATTAGAGTTTAAAACACACTGTCAGCATTCATGTAGAAGATTCCAAGGGTTTTAATGATAAAGATGTGAAGGACTTCAGTATACTTTTTTCTTCTTGCTTAAAGATGTATTCTATGTGTGAGTCTAGTTATGGCAAATAATTTACAGAGGATCTCTGTGTCATTCTGTCCCTACCTTTTTTAGCTAACACATTCTAATTTTAATCTTCTCATGGAAAGGTTCACAAAAAATGGTTGCTGCAGTAGGTAGGTGCAAGATGGTGACCTCTGACGATCTTTTTTTTTACAATATAGTGCATAGACTCTATATACACAGTAGGGTATTACTTGCTTAGTTTGCCATTGACGTCCAAATTAAATAGTCTTAGACAAAAAGATATGTGAAAACAAGGATCATACTAAAAACATCAACTGAAGCTAAATTGCCCTAGTCATATTAATATAATAGTGAGGGCATGATACAACATTCTATATTTAACATAATAGGGATGTGCATTAGGTGCCATCACCAGTAACCAGTCAAATGTTTCAATAAAGCACAGCCACTGTTTGGTTCTGTCTGTGTGTTTGCTGGGTAGTGTTCACCATATCTTTTATTAAAATTCTTTACTATACTTTTACATTTTACTACATATCAAAGCTTTAGAAATATACTGTACATAAGGTATAACAAATAATAAATCCACAGGCTTTATTCAGTTTCTAATATGTGCTATTTGCAGAGGGCAAATAATTGTGCTTGCTGATTATCAATGATTTTCTAATGGTTTCCATAGAGGATCTTCCACCCTTGCAATCCCTTGCTGATGCAAATATTTGTCATCCTACCACTGAGGATTCTGACTTCACATATTATTAAATACATTATAACTAGAATCTGCGGGGCAAATGTCAGCTGCAAGTTCAGGTAAATCTAAGCAGTGCCCCAAATTCTTGATCTTTCTAATAAATTGATGCCATATTCTATGGTTTAAACTTTAAATGATTCTCACTGCTTGCAAGCATGGTAGAAATATGAGCAACCAATTGCATTTTCTGTACTAAGTGGATATACTTTAAAATCTTCTGGGTAACTGACCATGACTGGAAAAAAAATGCACAGTGACTACTTTTGTACTAATACTGAATTTGGGGGTATGGGTATATTAGACTCTGCAGGTCCCAGAACATTTAGGCTGGGAATTCATTCAGTGATTCCTTGCCAAGGATAAAAATTTCCCCAACCCCCTGGAAACTAGATATTTCCCAGGACATATTAAGTAATAAAATCACTCCAATAAATCCAGTTCTGTACATAGGGTAGACATTTCTGCGTCCAAAGGTAAGAACTATAGCTATAGTTTAAATACTTCCCATTAATACAAATAGGATGCAGACCATTGTTTACACAATTGTTCTTGAATTCGGAACAGAATTAGAAGCACGAAAGGATGTCTCTGGGATCCATACAACATAACAGAACAAAAAAAAGCAATTCTCTGGCAGAATATCCTTTTTGACGCCTGCTGAGGGCTAAATTTAAATTGCATGTCACTCAAACCAAATGCAATATAGGCTTTGGTAATTCTCAGGCCTCCTGAGCAGAGCTGATTCTTCTCCCTTCTCTCAATATGCAATGGAGCATATCCATTTTATTTTCTACCTTAATATTGTTAAATAATCAAATTTATGGAGGTTTATCAGTTTGAAGGTTTTGCAGCCAAATGAAAGATAAAATAAAGCACATCTTCTACCCGCAAATAAAACCACATTTAAAGGTTTAAAGTGATAATACTGTTTTATATAAAAAGAAACTCTGGTGATATAATGTGTCCCCATTCCCTGGACTGAGAAGTGTGAGAACAGAGAAGATATAGAATATTGGAAATTATAAACACTCCTTGCATGTGCAGTGGGGGCATTTTTTTCTGAATGGTGTGTGTTTTAAATCTGGTGCTCACCTGGCAGTAAATGTGACCTTCAAGAGAGGTAAATAAGCATAGCTGGAGGTAAATACATACACCAATTGTTTGAAAAGCTGGAGTACATTTGACAATAATAATACAAATTTTGTCCCACCTCTTTGTGCAACAACATTTTTAGGGGAATCCTACCTCGACCCTGGGTTCCTGCGAAAGTTGGCAATCTGTACCTAGAAAATATGGAGGCTGCCACTACTGACCTACTTGATCTACCGAAGCTGGGAGGTTATGATTTCTGATACTCATTAGTCAATTCTGACGTTTTCCACTGATACTGATACTTTCATAACTCCATAAGGAAGCTGGGATGAGGTGGGGCATTGTTTTCATACATATTGTGAAATCTACTACATATGTAGAGTTCCATTTTAAAGCACAATTGTTGGCAGCAATTAAAAACAATTACTGAAATGCTAATGATATACAGCAACAACTGCAACTAAGGTCAGAAATTCTCACTCAGTTTATCATATATGGAACAGGAGGATCTGCCTTCTGACACAATTTTATTACTCTCGTCCTGCATAGTCTGTAAAAAGCTAATTTGGTGAGTGGGAGAAGCAACAAAATGCCCCTGATTTATTTAGGCTCTCCAGGGCTGGAGAGGATACACTTTCATCAGTAAAGCTGGGTGATCCAGCAAACCTGGAATGGATCTGGTCCAGGATTCAAAACATTTGCAAACAAATAGCAAATTACAATTAGGAAATCCATTTCAGGTTTGTTGGATCACCCACCTTAAATAATGAAAGTGTATCCTCTCCAGCCTTGGAGAGCTTTAATAAATCAGGCCCAAGGAGTGTGTTCCTTCATCTTTTTCACCGAGAATGTATCTGGAATGAAGAAGATGAAAAATGAGGATAAGCAGTGATACTAATTCACACAGAAGTAATGTCAAAATGTGTTTATCTAGGGAAGGCTGAAGCTTACAAAACTGTAGATGCTCATTTGTTTTCTATCAGAAATGTGTCTTTAAAATGTAACTTAATCATTTGTTAGGTTAACTTGATAATGTTTTGTGGCTATGTAGCAATTAGGATGGATAAACAATTGGTGCCAAAAAAATCTTAGGCAGGCAATTTAGGATCAAAAAACTAGGAGAATATAGAGACTAAAAGATAAAAGGATGGATCACTTTACATATGCTGATACAAATATTTAATTGGATCCAATACAGCACCCAAAAATTTAGGTAAATGTATGACTGGAAATGTTTTTGGAGCAATATACTTATTTACAAATAAAACCAAATAAATGAAAATCTCCGAAACTTCTCAAAATGCCATTTTGGTTTAAAAAAAAAAAATCTTACAGAAACTTTAGCATCTATATATATATGTATTTATTTAAATATTTGTGTGTGTGTGTGTGTGTGTGTGTGAAATATTTCCTTCCCATTTCGGAGAGAATGATGTTGAAGTGCATGTCATGTTTTTAATAAAAGGCCTGATTTGTTAAAGCTCCCCAAGACTGGAGAAAATCGACTATCATTACAGAACCTGGACAAGCCTGGAGACTTGGAATAAATCCCTAAAATAATCATTTGTAATTAGCAACTTTTTTTTCAATCCTGGGCCAGATAAATTACAGGTTTTCAGGATCACCCAGGTTCTCCCTTGATAGTCTATCTTCCCCAGTCTTGGAGAGCTTTCATAAATTAGGCCCACTGTGAGTGTTCCAAATTTTAGAGTATCATAAGAACAAAAGGAAAAAAGAAGGGATTATCCCCCTTTCTTCAATTTTTCCTCATTCTTCAAATAGTGCATAACTGGGAATGTGGAAGGAATGTGTTCTTTGCCAACATTTTTTTTGCTAAAAGGTAAACCTAGGGAAGGTTAACAGGAAATGTATTTAAACCCAAACATTAAATCTTGTATGATTATAAACAAATGCAACTTTAATTTCTTCTTCCGGCACTTCCTGCTTTAGGGTGACAACACTGTTATACTCCTGTATTGTCACACCATCACATGGGCATTTTCTGGAGACTACTTGCCCTAAAAAATAGCATGAAGTATTTTATTAAAAATTATTGTAAATTACTATTTGCTTCAGCAAACTAAAAGTAATTTTGTTAGTGTTTCTTCCACTTCAATACATACTAAGGGACTATGTGATAATACTAGCAGCTAAAGAACTAATAGGCTTATGTTTAATTATCTAGAAAACCAAACTGACCATTAAATATAAGTAACCAGGAACAAATGCTAGATGATAACATCATGTTTCAACCTTTACACCATAGCTAATTATGCTAAAGACCTGCACTAAGAATCTGCCAATGATCCACTTCATAGTGCGGACATTACTCAAATCTTCTCCAGGAACAGAAATAATCTAAAAAAGCCACAGAATTAGCTACTGCATTGTGAAGGATTTGGATAAATGAAGCTCCACCATGCTTAGTAAAAGGATGCACCCCTTCCACTCATACTAGATACACAACAACACTACCCAACACCAGTAGGGAAGACAGTACTATTGGAAACCTTAACACTAACTTCAGGTATAAGTAAAAACAAAAGTAAAGATAAAAAAAAAAACACTTTAAAATTCCAACAAGTTTCCTGGAAAGCTGTCTGAAAGATTTTTTTCTGGAATAATGAGACTATGAGAGAGTGGCTTCCCGATAAGATGTACATGATACAGAATTGCAAATGATATATTTATAAGATGCATGGATCATTTCCTCTTTATTTTTCATCATTCTCACAATGGTGTTCGTAGACTCAAGGTGAGAAAATGCAACTTAGCCTTAGCAATTCAGATTGATAAATTACATTTATGTGCTGAATCTTTTTCATGGCTGGTGAGTTTCCAGCAAAGCAATTATCACAGCTGAATGCATAATAGCCTAATTAATTACTATTGTCAGGACAGCCTCTCTGCAATGATCATACCTTCTTGTAAAGCTTGCTTTTCAACCATTTCTTTGTGAAGTATTATCCCAATTGACCAGTAAAATTGTTAAGCTATACTCTCTTTAATCACATTCAAAGAATATCTCTAAAAAGAGATGGCTGTAATTAGAGCAACTGCTTTCTCTTCAAAATAAACAATTAAACAGGCCTTTTTTAAAACGGAAGTCTTTGAGAAATAATATAGTATTAGTATAATCTTCAGTATAATGCCACCTGAAACACTAGGGGCCATATTATAGAGCAGCAAAATAGATTTATTGTGGCTATACTACTGCACTACATTTGAGACTCAGATTATCTAAATAGGGTATTGCCTCTTGGAACCTCAAAATTAATAGTAGTCATTAAAAGCCATAATTTTTTTTTTATATACCAACAACTGACAAAGTTTATTCCCTCTGAAAATTAAAATATGTGAAGCTACATGATCTTAAAATAACCTACATCTAGTACATAGTACAAGGTTAAGAAATCTAGGTCCCCAAACTGGTAGAAAAATGGAAATGGAAACATACCTTGCTAGACCTTCAGCTGGCAGGACACACTAAAACTTGAACTTTCTTCCCAAAGGATGGATTGCAACTTGCCTGTGCTGCCAAACAGTCCATGCAGCATCAAGTGGTAATAGAGGTCTAAGTTATTTTAGGTTCCAAAGTACGAAGATCACATTTCTACTACATTTTAACATCCACTCAAGAGCAAACATTTCTAACATTTAATTAAATACCATTTGCATTCATAATGTCAAGGAGTAATGAGTTCTGCCAAATGTTCATTGCGCTGCTTCATTTTCTACTCCACTGGTTTAGAAATCAGGACCAAAGAGCCAAATAATAGGCTAATGTGAATATGCACAGGTTAATAAGTGTACGGTTCACTACCTGCCCATGCTCAGCCATACCTGGCATTGTAATATATTGGGATAATTACTGTATATATTGGAATAAAAATGGCACCACAAGCATTAACTATTTTCAGCAAATGTTTGCGATGAACTGAGTAATCATCAAGAACTGTCAATGAGTATTTACACACTAAGAACCTATAGAATTCATATTAGTTTGAATTGACTTTTGCTTTGGAATCACAGATTTAACAAATGCCTATTTTTGAAGGTATAAAAAGATATTTTAAAAATTAATGTACAGTTAGAATAATTATATTTAATAAGCATTTTTATTGACAAACTATCATTGTTTAGTTTAACTTGATGTGTTTCTCTCTATGGTGATCCCCTGGCAAGGGCAATGTTTCTTATAATAATGGAATATGGAAACCCTAAAGCTTAGTAGCAATAGGTCTATACTTGATTTATTTTTTTCTTTTTCCCTGATGTGCTTCAAAGGGTACTGTAGTACTTTGGATAAATATAGGATATCTAGACCTGCCTACATATAACTTTAGAAATCATCTGTTTGGTGCTGAATATGGGGAGCTCTATTATACAAATAAGTTTATCAAATAGGAAAGTTGATCTAGGGGCATCTGCTCCTGTTTAGCGATACTGATCATTATACATAAGGATCAACAGTGAGGTGTTAAAGTTTATTGATATATAGTTTATTGAAATGAATAAGTTTATTTAATGAGTTATAGTCACTTAAGTTCTAATGTGGCGCTATATAAATCCTGTTTAATAATAATAATAATAATAATAATGTATTTTACAATTGTCACATGTACAAATAAACTTTCTTTGGCCTCCTCTTCCCAGTTGTAAAAGGTTTATGATTCTAAAAATATTATTATTCTACAAAGATAGGTTATTCTACACAGTAGTAAGAAGATTGCATATTATAGAAACACACAAGTTCAGGCAATTTTTTAATACAATGGACTTTTCAGCAGCAAAACAGGCAAGGAGGCAATGTGCCACAAGCAGTTAAATGTAAATGAACCAAGCTTTCTTTTTTTTTTTTTTTAAGCACCAGGTTTTATAGAGTGTCTGTCTTGCCTGAGGGAAGCAGGATGGAGATATGACGAGGTGCTGATAGCAGTGGTCAGGTTTTCTGCACTAGAAAATCTTCATGTCAAAAAAATGGAATATTTAATCATGAAGCAGGCAATAGAATCAGTGCTTTCTGACTCCCAGGAAGATTTACTTGGCAGTCACGAGCTAATCGGACAGCTACAGCTGAAAACTAGAAACTAAAGATGACAGAGAAATCTGTAGGAATTTCAAACTAGCGAAATATATATTCCCTACATCAGAGGTCCCTAAAACATAATAAATGCCAATGGCACACAGTTAAATATTAGGTGTATTGTATTTGCCAGCCCCTTTCCCTTGGGGGATATGGCCTGGTCATGGCAGTGTGAGCACACAATCCTGGGAAGCTACTACTGTTTTCTCATTAAACTCACCAACCAGGCATCCACATACTTAGCTTTAGCATAGATCGGATAGAAGAAAGAAAAGGTGTCCCATACAGGGAACAGCATACCGGTTACCCTTTAGAGCTGACATACAGATACAGGCTATGACAGTATGGCACTGGAGCTGAAACTGATGAGACAGAACTAGTTTCCAGACATTTATGCCAAGATCTGTGAATGGTTGATAGTTGCTATCTGGGACAAATGCCCTTCTAGTATGGGGACTCTCCGTAACTCTACAGGACTACACTGCTGGGGACCCTTTCATGCCCAGTAAGCTTCCTGATTCTCTCCTATTCCACATGTCAGTGTAAGGTCCAGCCTGGCAGACGAACATATCTTTGCACTAGACTTGTTGGTTTGGCTTCCATTTTCTTGCTTCCCATGGACGGTGACTTTTTTTTTCCACCCCATACCACTACTGGTATCTCAACACAGGTCTTCTAGGGGGGCCCTGATTATCAGGTCCTAATATAACAATAAGCCTTGCCCACTAGATCAGGCATTCAATGTATAGCTAGAGACAACTCATCAGACAGCCCTTCTTGTGGTTAAACAATACATAGGAAGTCAACAGTATACAGGCAGTCCCCGGGTTAAGGACATCCGACATATGGAAGACTCCTAGATAGGAACGGGGCTTCCCTGCTCGTTCATGTGCAAGATAGAGGCCGGAACTGGGAGGGGGCGGTTTGCATGACTTGCAGAAGAAATCTTTTGCTAAACACAGCTGAGGTTGAGGGTGATCCTAGGGGGATGAGCTCTTCCTGGAGCCTTTTGTAACTCTTTAATGACCAAAACAAACATTTTATTTTTTTGCTTTGTTTGCGATTAACTTACAGTGGGGATTTTATACAGTAACTGACACCACACTGCCTAGAAATATGTTGGGACAAACATATGTCCTAATTGGATCTATTAAAATAATGTACCTGTTCTGACTTACATACAAATTCCACTTAAAAACAAACCTACAGTCCCTATCTCGTATGTAACCCAGGGATTACCTGTAGCTGTGAAGACATCTGGTCTGACACTGAGAATTTTGCAATTAGAAAGGGATAATTGGTTTTAATATAAGCAGCTGGTTTCCTTGCAATAATCAAGAAGGCCTATGATGACAAGCTGCAAAAAAGTTATCTTGCCTGCTGTACCCCTGAGGACATTGGTGAAGACCCCATGTGGATAATGTGGGGAGCATTTTTTTTCCCTGGCCTATTCCTTTTCCTATCCAGCTCCTGGGAGATACCATGGACGTCGTAAGACAAGATAGTTATCCTGGGGCATGCTGAATTTTGGGCCTTGTGACAGGTCAGGCCTAAAGGATTGCATGATTTGAATGTTAGAGGATCCTTTAAATGGTCAACTACCGGTAGGACATTGTCAAGGTTGTTGTTATGACACAGGCATTACATTTTTTTCTGCCCTGTTGATGTCAACATTAAGACGTCTTTCCTTTTTTTTTAACTAGCCAGAAATGGTGCCACCCGGAATTTTACTTTTTTTAACATAAATGACATTGAGAATTCCCCAAGTAAAACATACAAAGCTACAGATGCTAGACACTAGGAAAGTGGATCTTGCTTACGCTGTCCTACTCAAGAATTTATCATTGCAATTGTGCAGGATTCTCAAACTGCTAATTGCCAATTGCAGCCCTTTCTGCCAAAGGGAGAGAGTCCTATTTTACACTCAGGGTTCTAATCCAGATGATGGTACTGATGTGTGTCCCTGTTGTTTGTCACACATACAAGGACTTCCCCCAGGGCTGGATTCATGTTTGAAAATACTTACCTCTAACAGAAACGACAACACTTCTTGGACATCCCCACAGAATTCTTCTCCTTCCCATGTCCTCATGAGGTATATAAGTTTTGATACAGATGCAAGAGACGGCACGATTTTAGACAGACACATTCCCTCTTTTTGTTTTCTCCATATTCCTGTGCTCCTCCAATCCTTCTCTTTGCTTACCTCTTAATTTCCCTTTACCCTTTATTCATTCTTAACTGACTACTTTCACCTGATATTTAAACATTATAATCATTATTGTAAACAAAGGAAAAACTCTAAAAAGTGTTATTAATAAACTGAGAATATAAACTGGGACTTGATGTACAATTTATGTATCTTGAGGAATGTAATTCCCTCTTTTTTAACAACTTCATAAATTATGCTTTTTAGAAAATACAAAGAAGGGTAAAACATAAACAAAAACTATATATGAATAGTACATTGTTTATGGGAGCTGTTATAATTAAAACATGTTTACACATGTTTAAAAGCGATTCAATGTTTTATGAACCAATTTTAGGGGAGATGTGAGAGGTTGTTCAAACCATTATCATAAGTAAATAGAGTGGATGGATAGCAGCCTGAAACAGATGCAAATTATTTGGCTGGCCATTCTCCCTGTAACACACCCACAACACAAATAAAGGGCTTAATTTGTTTAAAAAAAAATAAAAAAGAGGGAAATACACTCCTCAATATACAAAAAATTTTATATCCGGTCTCAGTTTATATTCAACATAATTCACATCTAAACAAGAGTGTTGAATATTCTCCCTGTAACTCCTTTACCCATACTCAGCTTAATAATAATATTCAGGCCATATCAGTAGGAAGACTTAATGTGAGTTGTACTTTCTAGAATGGTAGGATTTACCATCCTGATCCTGACTGTGTGCAATTTTTTTATGTGATAAAAAATGTTGCTAAAAAATAAAATGTACTTCTATTTCATGCTCACAGTTTTTTTTCATGTATATGCTTCAAAGAAAATTTTTAAAATCTTATGTATCATTCACCTTCAAGCCCTAAAGCCTGTTTCGTATTCTTCTAGTTGCTTCTCTACATTCAGTCGCTTTAGTCATGCAGCTATAATGTTAAATGAATATTTGTTTGCAAAATTTAACAGATGTTTTGGTATAGCTTCTACAATCCAAGGGTTCCACTACAATCTTTAATTCAAGGGGCACAAAAGGAAGACTAGAAAAGAACCAACATTTTTTAAAGTCCAAAAAAGAATAAATACAAAAAAAAACCTCCTATGCAAAAAGCCAAGAGGAAAGAATCACTTTAGAGAAAAAAAATGCCTCACTCTTCACCGAGCAGATTAAATAAGATCTGAGTTGTTCTGGAGATACGTAAACATCAGTCTGTGACTGGAGGACACCTGCCTGTATGATCAGTAGATTACACATTAAAAACTCGACTTCTAGGTAACACCAGGGTCTACCCATCTGGTGGGTGCATATCCAATCTGCTCGTTGACTGATGGAGAGATTCCCTTCTTCTCTCCAGTAATTCTATCCTTTTGGTACTTTTTGGGAAATACATTTTTCAATTCATTCTTTTGTGACTTTAAATTAGGTGGATTCTTGTTTAGGGTACATTCTTACCTGTGCTTTTGCAAGCCTTTTTAGCTGTTTTTAATGCCTAAAAAAGCTTTAAAATATTTTCTACTATAATGAGTTTGTTTTTATAGCTAATATCACAGGAGTTTTCAGGTGTTTGCATATTAGCGGCAGTTCAGAACTTCATTGATTCTTTGGCAGTTTTTGTGCAGGCTTTTTTGGGTGTTTTCAGGGTTTTTATACAGACATTTTTTGGCACTTTTGAAGCCTGGAATTACCCTCCTTCTTACTTTTACTTTCCCTGATGCACTCTGTGAGGCAACAATGATGGTGCTGTGCTTGCTAAACTCATGTGAGATACCCCAAAGCTTTGGGACATCATCAATCCCAACTACATGAATACCGCCTAAAAAGCTAAAGCATGGAAAAACCTTTTGACAAATTTTTTACCGACCACAGAAAATTGCCAGGCAGCAGAAAAAAAGTAAGTGTTGCATACCCATTTTTATGTTTCAGCAAGTAAAGGAAGCCAGGTGAAGCTGTAGTGTATCAGCATGGGAGTTACATGTTAAAAAGTGTGGATTTGGGTGGAGTAGAAAAGGAGGTCAGGCAAGCCAAAAAAGAATACAAATTACCAAAAAAGCCTGCAAAGGCATTGGCCAATTTAGATAATTCTTGAGGTTTTTTTTCCAAAACTTTCTATAATGGAGACAAGTATATGCAGGACAGGAGAATGATAGGTATGACTGGTCTAGTATGTGCAGCACAGAAAAAATGTTGATTACTACCAATTTTCTTTTAAAGGCTCAATGTTATCTTACCAAATCATGAACTTTATAATAGCAAATGTAGTACTTTACAAATGTTTATAGACAGCCTAAAACCCATGATATTGTGCAAACTGGACAGGACCACTAACCATTGCAGCAGAACAACTATCGAATGTAAGGAACAAATTTAGATGCCAATTAGATACCATTTTTAGTGATAAAATCAACAAAACAGTTGTAATTTTAATAACACAGAAGCTTACCATATTATGCACAACCTCTAATGTACATCCTTCATATTTCACGAGAGGAAAGGAAGGTTTTCAAATGACAAGGCAGGGGAAGTCGGAGAACGCTTTGCATCTACAGTGCCAGTGACACAGGAGAAAATAAATCCCGTCACCGCCTACAGATCTGTCTTCTTACAGGTCCCTCTTACATGGACATGGACAAAAAAAGTCAAGGTATTATAATGTCATATGTGATACAAGTTTAGATTTGTGCTGATTGCTATGCATTAAACATAATATGACTTTCATTTCTTTGTCTGAGGTAATTTTATTTTATTTCCATAGACTTTTTCAGACACCATGTCTTCTACTAATGGATTAGCCTATAACTAATTTTATCATAAAATGTTTTTTCACATTCAGACTCAAATAATTTTTTTCTCTTGTTCACCTTTTTTTTACCTGTTCTATACATCTTTTTGGCTTGTTGATCTGTAAATTTGCTTCTTTCTAGGTTAGCACAGCTGCCTAGAGAATGGAGGTCCCTAGGCCAACCCTACTTGTCTGCTTATAGAAACTACTTGCCTTTCCACATTGATGCATATTTTACCTGGATTTAGGAAGTTTACCATTTTAGGGAGTGTGTCCATATAAAATGTTTTTCTTAAGTTTAGACTGTCACATTTTGATGAAAACCAATTATAATAAAAAAACATGACGTGTCCTTTCATAAAATTTTCTATTAGAACAATGGCTACAATACACCACCTGGAACCTTTGAAATATGGCAGTTAAAACATGGCAATGGAAACTTATAATAATAATACTATAATACACATAATTCATGGCCGCAGCCCTTTAGAAAAAAAACAACCTCTTCAAACACCAAGCTGAAAGTATTTTCGCAAGGACAGAAAGCAATACACATCAACCAGATCAATATTATTAAAATAAAGGACGAGAACACTAGTTAAAATGAAATGCAATATAAGCATGCCTTCCACGTTCATTATTTGATGATGTATAAGAAAAAAAAAATCAATATTTTTTTTAGATCGAGTTATTTCAAATGTATACAACAAGAGCAATGCAAAAAAGGAATGAACAGAATGAAACACATTCATAATTTATTGCACAAATACTGAGTATATGAAAACAAAATCTTAAAACAGGGCAGCTGTAGAAAAGTCTTGGAGCCTTTGATTGCCACTATTTTTAGCTTTATCAACACTTTTGAAGGTGGCGATAAGTGCCTTTTGGAGTTATATTGGGACCACCCGTCCAACCTTTGAAAAGTTGAAAAAACTATTCACCAACCAAAAGGCAAGAAGCTACTTTAGAGTGACAGTTGTTGATACTTGGTTGGTTTGAAGTTGCTATCCATAAGTGACAAAAACTTCTAAATTTAAATTTTTAGTTATTAGTGGTAGACTTTGTGTCCATGAAATTAGAAATGTTGTGTGTTTTTACATCTATACGGCTCTGCCTGTTGCATTCAGCTAGAAAACCCTTGTCAATGCAGAAAACATGTATTTGACTAGGCTCTCTGACTAAAACTCTATGAAACTTTTACACTGCGTGCAATAAGTAGTCAAGTACTTTAGAGATTAATGCATCTAGTAGTTTAAGCAATAAATCCTTTTTGAAAGCCCATTTATATATATTGAAGTTTTAGGTACTAAGATAGATCAATCAATCACTTGATCTCATAGATTTAACTTCCAGGTCTAATATACCAAGCAACATTAATTTGACACAAATTAGAAAGGAATATGCATTTCTTGACTTGTGACAATGTTGCTTCAGCAGCATATAAGCTAAAGCAGTGCACTTTGGAACCAGTTTCCTCTGACTATTAAATGTATTAAGTAGAGCTGCTGTCTAATGGAAATGCATTCTCCCAGCACCATTACTCACTTCTACTTCCAATAAACAAGACCAGTCTGAGGGAAAATGAATGGCTGTCACTCAATCAATAAGACTTCCTTCGCAACCGTGATCTTATACAGAACACACAATTGAATGAGGTACCTCATTCCATCTTGAGATTCCTACTGTACACGGCCCACTCTGAAAAATGCTTCAGTTTGACGTTCTCCCCAGCTAAAAACCATTACACATAATACTTTGCTGTGAAGACATGTGAACTGCACCAAAACTACTGGAATAGGTTTTCTTGGTAAAGAATACCCTTGACTCTTACAAAGTGTATTATGAGAGTGGAAGACATTCTGAAAGATTTAATTGTATTTAGGGAAGCTGTATATTGCAACCACCTGTCCCCATGTTTCCAGAGTGTGCCACATGATTCTGAATAATGTAGTTCTTGTTTATTTGAAACACATTAACAATTGTCAATGCATAGCATTCATAGTACTTGTTTTATGTAAGGAAATGTAATTAGATTTGTATCTGTTACAAATAAATGAAGTTTACCCTGTACATACCACCTTGTTGGTGCCCATAAGCAAAATCTGTCCATAAAAAAGTGCTGATGGCCCTATGATTACTAACACATTAGCACCGATTGATTAAAAGGGAACCTGTCAAGAGAAATGAGAGATACCATTGCTGGCTGTTAGCCTTATACATTTTCCACTACTTAGTTCAGACTAGACAGTGTTTGTTCAGGCCAGTGACTCCTCAGTTACTGAATAATGAAAAAGAATGATTTTGGACTTTGCACCTTTAAAAACAATCAGTAAAGTTTGTAGATTTTTAGATATCCTGCACATGGAGATCAATTAGGAGCTACAAAGAGAGGTCTGTCTGCTGTTGGGATTACTAGGACAAAAAGTTTACACTTAAACAATTTTCTTCCTGAGTATTACCCGGTCACCTTTTGTGCACTGAGATAAAGTAAGGTATGTATTGTTAAATCTGTATATAAACAAAATACAAAAAGACAAAACTAATGTGACACAAACAATATTTGTTCACTAAGGAATTAAATGAAAATGAATTGCTGTGTGGGTGGATATACACAAGTAAAAACGATTAAAATCACAATTTGAAATTTGCCTTGGTCAAAGCATGCATCTTTTATTGCACATGTGATACCAACAGCACAGTCCACCATCATCATTTTAGTAGTATTCTTTTTTTTTTTTTTTCAGATACCGCAAACCTTCCTTTTTCAAGTAAAAAACCCTTAGCGGGAGTATGTTTGGAGACTGGAGTGCACTATATTCTCCATATGTACGCTCTAACCCCAGTCTTTTTCAACCTTTTTAGAGAGGGAAGAGAGGTATCAAGCAAGTCATATGTTTCAGGTCTTGGGGAACCCTTGCTATAATAACTATATTCACAACTCTGAGTACATTAGTCTGGTGGTCAGTGGGATGCCCCTTACATTGCTGGCCAGTGGGAAGAATGTCACCCTTACGTATAGCCAAAAGCATACCTGGTGTCACTTAAACTGACCTGAGAGTCACAACTGCCTATTGCTCAGGGAACCCTTAACAACCTCTGGAGGAACCCTAGGTTGAGAAACACTGGTCGAGCCTGTACATGTGTATCCATGCTCATTGGATTGCCTGCAAGTTGATTTCAGGATGTGTTGTGTATCGCTATATAACTCTATGTACTTTACAACATAAAGCTTGTTGCCCAGTACCAGTCAGGATCTTATGTTCACTATACAGTGAATTATTTGAAGCCTGAACTCACTTAAGGCTATTAAAAGAGCAGATTTAATGGCAATGTGCAATTATACAGTGAATAAAAAGCAATGTATTCACACTGGGAAAACTGCCTTTTTTTAATATTTCTTCTGGCCATTTTTCTAAAACTTTCATGTGTGAATTAACATAACAAAACCTATAATTCTGATGTTTTCAATCACGTATCGAGTAGAAAAAAAATTATGTTTAAAATAATGATTATAATAAATAGAGGTAATTAATTGTATTTTTCCCCTTTACAGTCTAGTCAGCTTAATTTTACCTTTTCAGCTAATAATGAGAAAATAATTTTTGTGCTCTGGGGGTTAATGATATGTAACTGCTAGAGCCGCTAATTGCATGTTGCAAACCATTCATCAAAATTCCCATCTGTGCTACTTGATTATGTTTGCTAAATTATTGCTTTGAATTATCTTTTGTAAAGCAACTTTTATAATTAGCCGGGCTTACGTCTTGCTCTGGTTTTCCTATGCAAGGATATTCAAAGTTTGTCCATTTTCAAGCAGCCTTCATTTATTCTGTCAATTATGCAGAGGCAGAGTGTTCCTTTTTCCAGTGCCAGGAAAAATACACACTTGTCTTTTATTTTGACAATCAGCAAAATGGGGCTTGGTGTGCCTGCATGTTAGCGCAAACACTGCCTCTGTGTGTTAATGGCTCTAAATATCCAATGACTCCTATTAGCGACATGCTGAGAATACAGCATTTACTGCTCTGCATCTTTCAATCAAACTAATGTCATTTGATTTGCTGGTAGGTTAGACTCTACTTAATTCTTACAACTTAAAAAGTGTTTCTAAAGTCAAACTGGGGAATACTGGGCTCAACAGAATATCAAATAATAAGTATCTTCCATAAAGTTGCAAATTTTATATTCAAAACAAAAAATACAAATTGTTGAGTTACAGATGGAAAGAATTAAATTGATAACAACATACAGGCTCAATAGCGTTTATTTCCTGCAAAGGAGTGATAAAATGCTAGGTGCCTTTCTGTAGTTCTTGTATTTTTTCTGAAACACCGGCATTAGAATGGGGTGGATTTCATTGGTTTTCTTTTTTTCAAACCAGTGTCATATTATGTGTCACTATCGCTGAGGAGACCTACTTTAAAAAGTCAAATAATTTGTGCATGTGTTTCTATGAATCCCTGTATAGAACTTGGTTGAAGGATTTATTTAATAACACACCACACAGAATGGTATTGATAAGAACTCTACCAGGGTACATATATTTAAAGTCAACACTCTATTACACCAAATAAGCAAGATCTGAGCAGGCAATGGAAGAGTGGGCGGGTTGTGTCCAGGGACGCCCACTTCCCTGAGCCTGGGATTTGTACGGGGAACGAGGTCCGCGGCACTGGGTGGTGCGCCCCACCAGCACCGGTGGCGACCGCTGTTCTAGTACGCCATAAGATCAATAAAATATTCCCATTACAACCAAAAATATGCTAACAGAATGGAACGTTTTGTGAATACCATTCAAACACACAAATACATATGGCATTTTTAAACAAGATAATCTACACCTCATGATGCAGACAACATTAGACAAGAAAATGGAAACAGCATAGGAATATTTAATGTATGGGTGGCAGGGACATTCTTTTAAAGTCCTAAAAAACATAATTTAGGAAGACATATGCAATCTTTTTTTATTCTGTGCCTAAAGAATGTTCATGAAAATAGATGCCATAATATTTAATAAAACTCCTATAGTTTTCATGGTTTCAATTCCTTTCAGTGTAAATCACTAATCTAAAAAGCATTTTTTTTAAATTCCACACATGCCAAAAATACCAGCCACACAAAGGTATAGTACAAAAAAGTGAAAAAGATTGGTTGCCCAAAACAACATTCTTGATAGTCTTGAGCCAAACTCTAGCACACTGGTCTCACAATTGGTCTGGATCACTAAAAAAATCAACAGAAAAGACAGCTGTTCTTGCATAATAGAAAGAAGGCAGAAGAGCACCAATCATTCATCCTTTACCCTCCTCTCTCTGTGGAATAGAACAGCTCTGTCTGAACAGTGCTCATTCACTCTATTGTCCATGGAAATGATCACTACTGAATATTTCCAGTGACAATTATTGAGTTTATGTGTGTGGATTAGGATACATGCAGCGCATATTGTCGGATTCAATGGGTAAGTCCGTTTAAAGTTAATATAAAACAAATGACCATACATGGACAAAGTTCTATTGTTGGAATAATCATTGTGTACTTCACACAAAACCCCCTGTAAACTGAAAAACTACACACCTAAATGGTATTATTCATGCTTTATACCAGGCCAGTTCTTGTCTTTTAAAAATCCAAACACCTACCAATACAAGATTTTTAATGTACTGTATGATGAATACACTCTTACCTCAGCCTGAAAGCTTTTTAAAACTGGAGCAACAACTTCCCGGATTTCCTAGAAATTAGAAAAACATCACTCATAAAGCTATTCACAAACATCCTAAAAGGCAAAATGAATAGATAAAAATACAGCAGCATGCATAAATATATAAAAATGGAGCAGCATTGCCAACCTAAATTTGCATTTATCTCTAGTTAAAATAAGGAGCCACCGCTGTAACTAGACCAGGATTAGAAGGACATCTTGCACTGGGTACTCGTATTTTAGTGACAGGTGTCTAAAAATGGCTTTGCCCTCACTTTTAGAAGAATTCTTCTCACTTCTTGTTTTGTCTGCAACCAGACAAAAAGAAGATGAATCCCCAAATGAAAAACAGGTAAGAAAAAAAACATGTTAAAAAGACTGTGGGCCTGATTAATTAAAGTTCTCCAGGATTTTTGGATCACCCAGGTTCACTGATGAAAGTATATCCTCTACAGCCTTTGAGAGCTTTAATAAATCAGGTTCTTTACCTGATCCCTTCTGAAGTATTAGAAAAAAATAAACAACTTGTAACTTAAGTATTTTCTTAAACTATTTTTCTTTATGCATGAAATGTCCTTTACTACTTTTGGTGATCTTGGTTAGAAAACAGCTCTAGACACAGTATTCAAGCTCTGGATGTAGCAAAACATCAAACCAGTGCGTTTTCATTGACCAGATGTATGTTGCACTGGCAAAGCTGAGTGGTTTGGAAGAAATAGGTGACTTTTTTAACCTAATAGTGGAAACTGAAACAGCCCTTTAAACACAAAGGTTTGGTTTCTGTATCTAATAAATAGATAAATAGTACAGTGGTACCTCAGCTAACGAATGGTGCTGCTAACCAATTTTTCGGCTAACAAACTTCTACCCTGTTTTTGGGACTCGGCTAACGAATAAGGACTCAGCTAACGTAAGTATAAAGAAAAAGTAAGACACCCAATACCATTCTGCATGTGTCAGTACTGTGCACACTCGGTGTGGCTGAGAATTTGAGAGGTAGGTGTGATTTGTAGCATTTATTCTTTACAAATTAATGAACTGGGCTTCTTGCTGCTTGTGTGCAGAATGGAGGCCTGATGGGGTAGGGAGACTTGATGACTTGCAGAAGAAATCTTTTGCTAAACACAGTTTGTGGGTGATTTTAAGGACTAAGCTCCTCTGAAACATCTTGTAACTCTTTAATGACCAAGACAAACTCTGCAGTTATTTCTTTTTGCATCTCAAAGCACAACTTGCTTCAGAAGTTAATGAATAAGTTAATTAATTAGGTTAATGAAGTTAAAAAACATATCTTTAAATTGTAGGCAGTATCCAGAACGAATAAAATGATTTTGTATAGGAACTTATGGGAAATCACGCTTCGGCTAACAAACGTAATTCCAGAACGAATTATCTTTGTTAGCTGAGGTATCACTTGTACAGTGCTGCAGACTACCAATAATTAACCATTCACTACCATTAATTAAACATGCATTAGGTTTTAGCAAGAATCAAATTCCACTTTAGCACTATTTTCTCACAATCCCCCAGCCTAGACTTTCCCTGAGAGGGAAAGTTGATTGTCATCACTAAGGGCTGATTCTGTTACTGTAACAAAACAACAGTATAACTTTACTGACCCCCTTCCAGCAGCACATGTTCACCAGTAGACAGCAAAAGACTTCTTCTGTACTCTTAACATTACTGTAGTCACAGCTTACAAGTCCATGACTTTTTCTCCACACCCATGTGACAGTACCGGGCCATGAACAAGCAGCAGTGCTGTCACATGAGAGAGGATACAAGATCTTCTTTACAACTAAAAGTACCAGGTATTTGCTCTTAAAGGCTGGATCGAACATTTGGCAAGTGAGGGTGAGTATGTGCTGCTGAGAAGAAATGCATAAAAGCCAACATTTTTCCTAGGAATAAAACAGGTTTGCTTAAAAAAGACAGATTTACAACATTCATACAAAATCTTCCCAAATTTTCCTTCCCTTGTTTTTAATTTGTGAAAAATTTTAAAAGATAGGTATACCATTAGAAGTCTTTGCCCCTGAACTATTTTAATTATGTCTTCAATCAATAAAAAAGGCTAAAAAGATTAAATAAAACATAGTATAGAAAAAAAAGTCCTAAATGTTTCTCTACCAAAAAACAAATTACATCAGCAATCAGCAGGTTAAGAGGGACTTGTAATGTAACATACAATACCTCAGGGACATTTTTCTTGAACTCCCGGCTGAGTTCAATAAGACGCTTGTGGGAATGTTCGCTCTCTTCCTGCCGCGCAGCCAATTCCGATGCAAGAGAGTTCAGCTCTTTCTGCAAAAAGAAAATGGGGGGGGGAGTGATTTTTTTAATATCATACATAACCCATCTCATGTCCAAGTTTGCTAACTACCAATTCTGAGAGCCAGCCGCAATATCGACTATGAGCATGAATTATTTAAGGAAGAAAAGTATGTATTCAATGCAAAATCAGGACAGCTTTTAGATAATGAGAAGCTGCTATAATCAATATCCCTCAGTGAAGTTTCTTTCAAAGGGTTTTTCACTGGCCTTAGTTCACTGGTAACTTTTCTGAAGCATTGCGTGATGCAATAACGTGTTCTCAGGGATTTAATGTAAAGAAAGTGTGGCTGCCAGCTGACATATATCAGCACCCAGGGAATGGATCCAGGCTAGACTTACTTACACTTAAGAGTTCATAAATAAGACTTTTAAACATACACATGGCTTTTTAATTTCGGCACAATACAGAAAAATGAATCTGCCCACATTGAGGATGCGAACCTTTAAGCCCCACAGACTCATTCTTAAGCAGTTCACTGGAAGTGCAAGCGCCTCTAAGTCAAGACATTTTCCAACCATTCTGCCAGGCGCATATTATTCAAAACTAACCCTGAAATTATATATGATGAAAGGGGGGGTTACTTACATACACAACTTTTTTAAGTGCATTAGGACCCCATACTAGTTGCTACATATTGTATGAATTTATGCATAAAATAGTTTAATAAAAGTTTATTTTTAATATGTATAAATTCTAAAAAAAAGACCAAAACCATTTATATAAGTGTTATGCCTTAACGCTAGAATACTTCTTCGAAGCCAGTTTGAGGCTGAGAGACTTTGCAATGTACAAAAGTCTGTGGATAGGTTATCTAATCATCTGCAGTTGTTTGTGTTGCAGCAGGGAAAGACTAAAATTACATGCTTTACCTTCTTTATTTTTACACTAATCAAATTCACAGCTTACTTTGGGTACAGGATGAGAAGTCTATATGGAACCACATAGACCACATATGGACAACACTGGTATTTAGCAAAGTGGCATTCATGTTAAAATCCCTGCATTTCTACTGGTACTGTTAGTATTGTAGCCAATAGACTCGCTGGACATCAAGAGAGAATCATCCAAAACACAGAGGGCCTGATTTATTAAAGCTCTCCAAGGCTGTAGAGGATACACTTTCATCAGTAAAGCTCGGTGATCCATCAAACCTGGAATGGAGTTATTAAAGTCATTTGCTAGCAAATGTTTTGAATCCTGGAACAGATCCATTACATGTTTGCCTGATCATCCAGATTCACTGATGAAAATGTATCCTCTCCAGCCTTGAAGAGAATTATTAAATCAGACCCAGAAAGAGAACAGCTTAGGGTGGTTAATAGTTATCTGTAAAAGAAATACCTGTATACTAACCTTTCTATTGAATCATGTCTTTAAATTCTAGTTCTTTGCTAGTCTTGGGACACTGCAGGTATTCAACACTTCCAGATTTGTTGAATACCAGTTGCACTCGCTGCTGAATGCATTCTCAGTGATCACATCATACCTGTAAGTCAGACCTCCATCCAAATTCTAGTATTCTTTGTATTTGAAACTATATCTGTGGTATGTACAGTACATGGCCTGATGCTGTCAACTGAACAAAATTTCTAGTAATCTTTGGGACTTTCCTTGGATGATAAAGTGAGCAAGCATGGTCAGTATGACTTGTTAGTTTCCAATGATACTTTGTACTCATATCATTGCATTATAATTTTCTTTGGCCTCATTTTGTGGCTAGGAAAGAAAACATATCTGAGCCAAGAAAAGGGAAATGAGAAACAGCATTTATATAAATTAAAGAACCTGACATACAGTATAAACCATGACTAAACAATACATTTCGGGGGACTAACATTCTTGAAGTGCTATACTAGCAAATAAATGTCATGTTTCATAAAAATAAAACATATAAACATTTTTAGGAGGACAACTGAGCAGTGCCAGTGATTTCTTGAATAAAATAGCAGACACACTGAATTGTTATGACCGACCATTAGCCTACGCACCACGGCCTGCACACATCTGTCTGCTGTTTAATGTAACCTAATTGGGACATTAGCAATTAGTGGTGAAGATCAAAGCAAATCACGTGCATACACTTTGTATCACTCTCAGGATTATGATGCCTGCTCTAAGAAGGCTCAAACAAGAACCAATATTCCTGATATAATTGGCTGCATTAGACTACTAATGTAAGATGACCCCGGGGAGGGAATGGAGAGACAAGTCGGCAGCCTCTTATACCAAACAAATGGTAAGAGGAGAAGGCAATAGAAAATGTTGCACTCTAACTCCATACACAGTTATCAGTATGTGTTAATAAATGGGCTCTCCAGGGACCTTATAGAGTAATCGACACATGTGAAGAAGAGGTGCGTTAGAACATGTGTGCACTGGCTCGGCTTTACAGCTGATCCCCAGTGGGTAAAAAGCTCTACTGAATCTAAATATCCGGAATGTGACTTCTATTAGTAGGTCTAGAACGTCTGTATAAAACTATATGAAGGCAGCATGTTAACCAGTATAGGCAGTAGACACCAGAATAGCTTGAGGGGATTTAAAATATTGGTTTGAATACTGATAATTAGATGTACACTTTGCACCTTTAGGGATAAGTAAAGAAAAGGGCCGAAGGTGACCTATAAGGCAACATCTTTTGAAAGAAAAAATTGTCCTTTATAAGAGAAATTTTATGAAAATAAAGCCTGGCTTCAAACAACTATAGAGGCCACCATTTCTTAGCTTCATGATGATCAGATGAGTGAATTATAATATATCTCCATTTGTCTTATAGTAATACCTTCTTTTTGACATGGAATAACTCTTTTTGACCAGGAAAATTAGCACAAATTGTAGCTGTTGCCATTGTAGCCTGCCATGTTTGGACTTTACGGAATACTTCATTAAATATTCTGATAGGTTGCCATAGCCATAATTCTAATTTAACATCTAGCAATAGGGGCCACTTCTACATTTCTAGCAGCAGCAAGGGGGGGGGGGTTGTATATTAACTAGCAGTAAAGGGGGTAGTTAATTGACTAACAGCAAGGGAGACATTTCTACACTGACCAGAATCAAAGAGAGCACCTCTTAACTGATTTAAGCTCATAGACAAAGAGAAGGTGATGTACGTGCATCCTTGTAATGAACTTAACATGCAAGAAAAAAATCATCCTGTAATTAATTAGGTGGAATAACCTACATATTTATGTTATGAATGTAACATAGTTACCTTTAATAAAGCTAATTCATCTGGTGCCTGAACACACTTAGTGATTTAGTTGGTGGGAGGCAGAATTTACCTTCATTACAGTACCAGAATACATTTTTGTGCTCCTTTTTAAATTTTTGTTTTGTTAAGGTTATACCATCTAGTCAGAAGAATGCAATAATCTCTTGGCTATCTACAGCCTAAAATTATTAGCTTAGTAAAGTTGTTTTATAAAATAAAGAATCCCGGTGGAAGTGATCATTTTTTATTTAAATTTGTTTGTGCAGGTTTAATTCTCTTGGGTGCACTTTTAGTGGCTTAGCTCTGTGGTCTCTTGGCCCAAGGAAAGTTCTACGGCTGGTAGTGTGTTGGCAAATTTTTTTCACAACTGGCAGAGCAAGTTAAGCTTGACTAGGCAGCTGGTTCTTTGTACTTTTTCATATGGTAAAATAACTGGATTACTAGGTTAAGTCTTAGATGTAAAATACATTCCATTGTTTATAGCTTTAGATTAGTAGTTGGTGTTTTGAATTTGCTTTAGTTTTAATATCAATGTTTGAATGTGAGGGGAAGCTATGGATATACAGACACGGCCTGTGAGGTGTATTTGATACCCACTGCTCCATAGGATACATACAGTATATTATAAGGTACTCAGAAGAAAAAAAAAGGTGGCGATAAAAAGAACAGCTTACATGTAATGCCTTCGGGGACTGTTGCCTACAGGCAAATTACTGTTAATATACAGAACCATGCTTTAAGTGCACCAATGATAGTAAACAAGTCTGACTTACTATCAATGTAGCCCACACCTCATTTACCAGCATTTTAATAAACCCTCTATACTTCTCTGCGTTAGCTTTTAGAGAATGACGATATTCAATTACAGTAAGAAAAAAATCTCTGCCAAATGTTCAATACTTAGAACATTCCCTATAAAATATACATCCTGGTAATAGCAATTAAGTGAATCCAAAATAGAGCAGAAGTGATTGATTGAATGTCACCAAATAAAGCATTCTGTAGCTCAATGATATTTTGAGTTGTAGAAGCTGCTAGATATACAAAAAAACCTCACCAAGATGTGTTTTTTAAAGGTTTAAAATAATAGCATGGATGCAGATGGTTTTATATTTTTTTGTTTTGCATCTAATTGCAATCAACAGCAGACATCTGACACATTGACAGCATCAGCAAAATTGCTGCTGAGAGCACAGAATCTTTGTCTAAAAATAATCAGCCATTCTGTGCACCACTGTTTGTTATAATGGTAATCGATGCTGGAGGCTTTGAATTCCATCAATGTATAGATCTGTTCTGTTCTGCCTGGTGATTGTGTTCTGCACACACATACTCTCCCCGCTGAAGACAGAGCAGACGCACTGTGTTATTAAGATAAGCTCAGATTCTTTTCATACATTCCTTATCAGTTCTAATTCTCCACCAGCCAGAGATGTTTCACAGTGGTTAAAGATTAGTTCAGCTTCTCAGACGCCAAATCTGAGGGGTATTGATCAATAAATCAAATCAGGGACAATCAATGGCCCAATAAGGAGAGTCTAGCCAATGCATTATTAGTGGCGCCCACAGAACAGGAGCTTTCATCAAAACATTGCTTTTCTGGCTTCTTTCCAGAGGCTGGTCTGGCTAATAGACTCCCACAGCAGTGGAGCTTCATCCCAGCAGAAGAGCAATAAATTTCTCATCAAACAGCCGATAGAGAAACAAGATGAACATCTGTTTTGCTGCAATGAAACCCTGTGCTCTTCGGAATAAAATGCTACCTGCAAACCAAGTCTGACAGACCACCCCAAAGGCAGAATCCGTTCTCGCTGAGCATGGCTCTTTGTGCTTGCCAGTTATTTCAATCGGTTAATTTAAGATGACTTTGTATTCTTCACAACTGTCCGTACAGCTTTATCAAAACATATTCCGACTTGGTCGATATTAAGAACCATCCAGGGAACCCATACTATGAAGGCAATTTTATGATACACATTATGTGGCAATACTACTTCATTAAAAGCTGTTTATTCCCTCTAAGTATTGTAAAGTACTATCCCTCGGCCATGAAGGATAGTCCTCCTGAAGATCTGAGACTGAGAGACTATTTTTTAAGAGATTTCCTCGTAATGTGTCTTTCGCTGCACAACAAGTAATGACTGTGCTGTATTTAACAAGTATGTGATGGGCGATTTCTTACAGTCATCTAACTGATGGTTACAACTCGAGTCTCTAAACCATAAATCTCACAAAATCCATGGTTTTAGCTAGATATCTCTAATTTAAATAATATAAATCTGCAGCAGAGAAAAGTGAGAAATAGAGGTATGAAAAGGAAATCATACTTTGATTAATATGGTTAATTGTCCCTCTAATTTTAAATTGCAAGCTGAGCAGTTTAGCTACTTTAAATGAGAATATTGCAAAGCCCACTGGTGAAGCCCATGTCAAAATGGAATATTAAATTTGTGATGTTTTCACACTTTTTGTATTATGTTGATTGTAAAAGCTAAGACTCTAAGTAAATTGCATAGTTAATAGACAGTAAAAAATGTGGTTGTATGTATTTTACACAAAACCATTGATTACATTGATTTACCAAACAAAAAAGGTTGAAATGTAAAATATGTCTGGAAAACAATTATAAAAGCAGAATCGCCTTGTCTTTCTGGTTACCTACCATGTTTACTTGGCTAAACTACAAGGCCGGATTTAGTAAAAATAAATTTGGAAAAGCATTGGTTACCACACCTGTGTTGCAAATTCAAAGTGCATGGTTGATCTAAATGAGAACTTTGAAGGCCCATAAGCAGACACAATCTCACCCTTCATCTCATAAACAGTCCACCCTCTTAGACACACACACTCAAAACAACTTTCATATAATGGAGTTGCAGTTTTGCAGGACTGGTGAGCTCGTGCTGCAGTCTGTGTCTGCACAGATTTGGCCCCTCTCTATGATGTCATCACACCGTGCTCTCTTCCTAACCCTTTTGCTACCAGGACACTTTTTCAGGTGGCTGGACCATTGTGTAAAATCTTCATTATTTGAAAGTATATAAAATACCCCCCAAACCATAGATTTTCTGAAATCACAGAACATGTAAAATTTAAAGATGGTGCTTTTTTTTACATATTTTCATGATAGTTGTGTAAACGTTTTAAACATATTTTATTGTATGTACTACAATTCAATTATTTTTATTTCATATTTTTATATGATAGATATATATATATATATATATATATAATATTTATACATGGGTTGTTGTTGCTAATAAATCCATTCACAGTTTCCTGCTGAAAGGTGAGTGTAGTCACCACTCCCTCACTTCACCTGCTTTACACTTGTATAAATAAGTTCTACACTCAAGTTCTAAACTCATTCATACAGTATGAAGAGGTCCATTGACCCATTCATACCAGGGATCAGCGCTGTCTTCTGGATGGACGAGGTTGTGGAGAGCTGCTGGGAGGGAAGTGGATTCACTTTGTTTAGTAAAAGTTGTCAAAATCTATTTTGCAAAGAAAACCAAAGAAGCAAAGAAGATTTTTTGCACATGATTTGATAACTGAAGTCACCCTAGCAGAGTGAAAATTCACATTGCCAAGTGAATTGCCCATATTCCTTCAATCAACCCGAGTTTTAAGTACAAATATCCACAATAACATGCAGTTATATGCATGTGTACAGGTATACAGGTATGCCTTTATTAGTGGCTTTTTTACTTTTAATGGTCTTTTAATCACTTTTAGTGATATTGCTGCACAGTTCATAAAGATTGGTCCCTAAATTAAAATCACCTAATAATGTAAGTTAGAAACAATTTTAGAAAAATATGATCTGAATTCCAGGTATGCCACTGCTTAGTGAGCATGTTCAGCCACTGATGTGGGTACTGTTTAGCAAACCACAGTTCCAAATTTATGCTGTGATACCTAAATGAATGTATTTGAGCATTATTTGCAGAGTAAAAAAACAAAATGTAAGAATACATTGTACCACTTAAAAACACTAAAAAGATCAATTGCTAGCTTTTAACTTTAGTGTAGAATGCTTTGCCCATCCACCCTAAGCAACCAAAAGATGCAATACCACTTATGTTGATATTTACATTGTATTGTTTACAAAGTGTGTAAAGGTGGATTCATACTGCATGTTCAGCTTGTAAGTATAATTATGTTGTCTATCAAAGTAAAATGATTCTGGTTTTGGTATTGTGGAAAATTTTGGAAACCTAAATCTTACTCAAAAAACCTGCATGTTCTCATTCCATCAGATGTCTGGCCTTCTTGCTTTAAGTGGCAAGGACTAATTATCAATATTGATAGCAGCCTATAACTGCTGCTACAGACTGAAATGGGATTTTGCAGATCCCTGCTGCTTTTAACACCCCATGGTTTGCCAGTGTAAGAATCATTGGAAAAATAAAAGGCCTTCTCCCGTGTACTTTACACAATCACAGAAAGACCACATAAAGGTCTAATACACTAAAAGAGATGGCGCTTCTATGTAGCGATTACTGTCTGAATTTCTGAAAGAAGACAATATCTTCTAATTTCACTTGGTTTACTTTTAAAACAAGCAATACATATCAGATGTCAGGTAGGAGTTAAGAAAATCTCTACAAAAATGCATGGCGTTTGCTCACTAAAACACCCCCTATCCTTATCCACGTGCTGTTATTATCTCACTGGAGCAATGGTCTTTTGACTGAGTAATTATTCTGGCAGCAGAACTCCCCAACCCACCATTAAAATCATAAGGTGGGGATTTCTGCCAAGTGCCCACATATATGCCAGACTTTTTGATTATGCAGAAATTTAATGATGGTGTAATAGTCTTTGTACCTTGATAAGACAGCAATAAGACAAGATGTAAAAATTGCCCCAACAAGTATGCACCATAACCCAGTGATTAGCATAAAGGAAACCTATAACTAGGCAGAAAGCGGTCACAATAGAACCTCCTTAAGTCTATGTAGGATGATGGTCTCTAGTTTCCTTCACATTGTCTGCTCAAATGTAGAGCAGGTGTAGTGATTTATTTACAGTAAACAAATACTACTGTTAACCTATTTGGTCAGTGTTTCAACTATGCACTTATTGGGCCTGATTTATTAAATTTCCCCAAGACTGGAGAAGATAGACTATCGTGGGAGTACCTGGGTGATCCAGCAAACCTGGAATGGATTTTCTAAAAATAATTTGCTATTAGTTGGCAAATGTTTTGAATCCTGGACCAGATCCATTCAAGGTTTTCTGAATCCCCCCGATTCTCACATTGCCCCTGATTCATCAAGCAGAATCGGATTATTGGTCGCGCATTCGTATTCGCGATCCGGAATCGTACGCGATCGCGATATTCAGCAACTGAAAAAGATTGCGGCCGGAGCTGCGCATATCCGGCAGCTTTACACTGGCGAGCATGTATTAAAAGTCACTGTTCCCCTAAAAAATCATTCTTTCTAATGGCACACACATTACCCATACCCTATTGTGAAGGCTGGAATCCGGCTGGTAGTGAGGCGAGTGTACGCGCATACTTGAGTCCGGACCGCGGTAATCCGCGATCGATGGCCGCGCGTACTTTCGCGCTTCCAGCGAGCGCGGATTTTATTGATGAATCAGGGGCATTATGTCAAAGACCCAAGTTCTCACATTATGTCAAAGGCCTCATGTGCTACTAATTAAAGGGATGAGTTAAATATTTTGTAGTGTATTTTGCAAAATTAGGGTAGAGAATGTAAAATATAAACTTACTGGTTGCCATGTGCAACTGCTGTAATTTACTTTTAATACATGAAACACACTGTTTGTTTGATTTATAAAGGAGTGGATCTGAAATTCACTGCAGCATTCCCTGAGTGAAAATGAATCACCACTAAAAATAAGGGGGGTGCATGGAAGATTCTTCACCAGGGAATGTCAGATTCATTACTTTACAAATAGACCTTTTTCAAGAAAATGAACACACCTTAGTCATGTGTGTAATAGGACCACTGGAAGACATACAAAATCGTTTGCCTATGTGTGCCAAAAATTGGTGTTAATTCTGCCACTGATAGTTACAACCTGCACAGTAGTGTAAATCCAGCTTTGGAAAATGAAACTTTCACATTGCCACCACAGCAAGAGCAGAGTGCAATGCTGTACTTTCTTTTGCTGTCCACCAAACAATTACATTTAGAAAAGCAAATGTGAAAAGTGCAGGGACCTATTTGGATAGAAATTGATTTACAATAAAAAGCCAGTGACAAATGAAATTTGTTTCATTGACTTCATACTCATTATCCTAATTTACGGAAATGGCTTACAACAGTATACTTACAGACTGCAGTTTACAAGGGTCCTTATATTTTACAGTCTCCCCTAAAGATAAGGTATTATACCTTTATCAGTACTTTAAAATAAACCCAATGCCTATATATTGTGTGCATGGTTTGTACCAAAGCAGTGTTCAAGAAAATGCAATTTACAGTATCAAAAAACCAATGACATCACTCAATCAGTATATAAATATTAGGAATACTACTTATATAGTTCTTTCATATTTAATTGGAAACTCAAATTCCGAAATGGTTATCATTGCATTATTTGTCTTCTGTGGCTTCTTAAATATAATAAAAAAAAAAAATTGAAAACTGATTATACTTACCCCACACCTGAACTGTATTCACATGCAAATATTCAAACACACAGATATACTCAATCTTACAAATTTTGTATGAATCGCCCAAGGATTGCAAGTTGCTCTGGTGGTTTCGCTGAATCACAATAGTACCCTCTTTATATAATATCTTTGCTTAGGACTGTATATAATTACACAGAATACTTGCAGCTTTAGGCAGGTTTTGTTTCGATACAATTGGTGTAGGAAGTCTTGCACATATTCTGATACAAACTATATTTCAAAGGGTATTACTGAAAATTGCCCAAAGTGTCCGAAGTATTTTCACTTAGCACATCCTTATCCCTCTCCAGAACAATAGTTATGTATTCTATAAACATCAGTAGGCACTCTGTCTATGTAGAAATGCAAGGATTGCTTAGTACAAGTAAAATGTAGGTCTAACTATATTTTATTTTTGTTTGTGGATATAGTGATTAAAAAATGAAATTATGCAAGCTAGGTTTGAAGTGTATCTGGCAAGAAGCTTGATCTGCAACCAGGTACTGACAACATCAACAGCTAGGAACTACTGTAGAATGAAAAAAAAGGGTTAAACATTAAAAAGTACAAATATAGGATCTTTCAAGTGTGGCCATGAAAGTTCTTAAGAATTTTATTGATAAACCAGAGCAAACAACACCAGAAGAATACACTATAAAAATGTTTGGACAACTTGTGTACACTATAAGAAGACAATGGTTGACCATAAAATGAAGGCACCAGGATAAAAAGTCATGTACACTTTTACACCACCAACAGACCATTTTGGACTATGATCTAACTAGGCAAATCTCCCCCTGTTAGGGACAAAAAAAAACACTAACCCACCATACTGGAATCAGAATGCATGTTGTTCAGATTGATGTCTGACTATTGTATTTGCATGTACACATATTAAATATCATATTATTTGGAACCCAGTCACATTGTAAGAGTCCTGGTTTGGACCCCCATGTTCATGCTGACATTACACTTAATGCAACCCAGATCACCAGTAGCAAAAAAATTTTACACACTTTCATTATTTGTATGATTAGCAATATTTGTTAGGCTACCATCATTGATGGTGTGGAAGCTTACAGTCAAGAAACTCTATGTGCATATGTTTACTGGTGATTTTAAATCCTTAGTTTCTACTGACAATTTAAAACAATG
>NC_092863.1:54971224-55005867 GCF_032062135.1 Pyxicephalus adspersus | reverse complement strand
TCGGCGGACGATGATCGATGGAGGACGACGCTGGATGAGCACAGGGGGACCAGGTAAGTAAGGATGTACAAAATCTCGGGCTTAACCATCCTTGCAGTTTTTTTTTGCCCGAGCGAAGGTCGGGCTTAACTGCAAGGAGGTTAACCTGGGTGGAATGGTGGCTCAGTTACTAGCACTATTGCAGCGCTAGCTTGCTCCCTGAATAACTTCTTCTGGTAAGACTTTACTTCCACATAAGCAATTCATAGGGAAGTTTGGAGGCTGTTCATGCCCTCAGACTTTAAATATTAGTTTAAATATTGGCAGTACACAGTGCTTGCTTTAACATGTACAATTATATTTTGTTTATGCAGCATAGCCACAAACTCAATATAAGGAATATATGGGCATAATGATCATTGTGTGATTTTGTTGATGCAAGTGCGTAATTGGGTATTTTTTGAAAAGTGAGTTTTGACCACATTTAGGTTATTTCTACTAAATGAACAGTCTAAACTCTTTTAGTAAATCGACCCTTATCAACCTTATAGAGAAACAGGCATTTAGGAACATTGACTTTTTCATAGCAGCACTGATCTTTTTTCTTTTAAGAAACTGTAACAATAATTGTTAAAAAAATTTTAAACTGTGCCCAAGTACCTGATAATCCAAATGTATATGTCTTTATCAAAGTCCTTCAAAAACATTTAAGACACAGAAAAAAAACATCCAAAAGTAACCCACAGGAATATAAAAAATCATGCCAGATTTTCTTTACATTAACATTGTGTCTAACATTTGGCAAAAAAAAACCCATAGCAACCCTGCAATATATACACACTTGGCAAACTCTATGAAGGCATTTAATGATAAGCAAATGTGACAGTTTTGCATGAGCAAATGAGTCTTTATTGAAGATTTTACTAAATATCCTTGGAGAAAACTAAGTGCGTGTTTGCCTTTTGGGGATCCCCTGGGTACAAAAATGGAATTTGATTTGAGATAGAAACAAAAAGAAAACTCAACTGTTATATAAAGGATGGTAAACAAACATTGCCATCTCATATAGGATGAGCAAAACTGTTTTATATGTGAAATGTACTGTACCCTCCAGCTACCACTCTGTCTGTTTGAGATACAAAGATTCCTTGCAGCAAAAGCCTCTTGTGTTTTATTGAAAAGATGTATCTGAAACAGAAATAGTTCATAAGTGAAAGGCTTTTTAGCATTCATATGTACACACAAACCGAAAAATCCATAAACATACTTTATTTTGGAAATGTGTATTATATAATATATTTTAGGCATACGGTGAAGCTAAGATCAAAGATTACATACAATCTGCAGTAACATTTAATACATTAAAATGGCCCTTTTTAATATTCATTGCCACATCTATAGCCAATTTGAACCGGACAAGCCCTCACACTTCTGGGTAGTGTTGGAGCTTTGCTAACTACCCCCCTTCAGCAATACATTCCAATTGGCCTAAGTTGGAATACACATGGCTAAATTATTGGCTAAGTCACCTGCCAATAAATATGTCTGAAGGGGTAGTTGGGCTCCATCACTACCAGGAATTCCCGAAGCTTTGAATGATCAGAATAGGCGGGCAATTTGGGCATGGAGTGAACAATAAATTGTTTCAGGTATGAGCAGGCACCAATAACTTGACTTTAACCTATACCTGCTATCAGATTTATTTATTTTTCAGGGCAAAAGCTGCATCTTTCTATGTAATTTCTACTTTGTCAAACATCATCCTTTTCAGGAATGAAAATACAACTATTGATATGTGAAAAAATGTGTCTAACTCGTTTTAATATTCTCATAAAAGTTGAACAGAAGTGTGACAGATTTTCCTGTGCTACACAGAATATATACATTTGTGAATAAAAGCTTAGCAATTAGCAAAGTCATTGCTGTAGAGCCAGAGAAAAGCCTCTGCTCCGATCAGTGCAAACACAAACTGAGATATAATTGCACTGTTGCTGCATCATCTGTAATCGATAGCATCCGGGCCTGACACCCCTCGTAGCGTCCACATTGGATTCTGAGCCAGGAAACAGCAGGTTGTTAAAAAGTCCAATAGCTCTTTCTTGCTAATGGGTGGCCTGTTCCTCGACCCTGCTGTTTTTTTAAATAAACCTAAATTCCAATAATTGTTTAATGTTTATTTCTGTTTTGTTCTGGTTCAAATCACTTGCCACCATACGACAGAAATTGATATTTTGCGAAAGTTGTAAATCAGGAAATGGTTTATTTTATCTCAAAACAGCCAGAATATGGAGGTTCACATAAAATCCGAGCTCAAACTGCACAGTGGGAAATCACTTTATGGAGTATATTTAAGGTATAAATACCTTTTCAAACACTAATCCTTCAGCAAACTGATTAATACATCTAAATTTGTTATTTTGACACAAAAGTCACCCCCGGGTGAAATCTGAGTGAAACGCTAGGCTCATAAAAAAGCATGCAAGATCCTGACACAAAATTTAAAATCCAGATACCTCACTTATTTCCAACCTCTCTAGAAGCTGCACATAAAGTTACGCCATCACACCACAAATAAATGGGCAGAAGCTACAATAAACTGGACCTTTTAAAAGGCCCTAAAAGTAAAATTTGCAGAACTGGGTCTATAACTAAATGATTTTCTACAGTTAATTTAAACAATCTGTGAATTTTAAAGCCACTTTTTTTCATCTATTATGACTAAAGATTTCTTTAAATATAACATTCCACTTTCTCTTTTGTCCAGCTGTCCTTCCAGAGCTGTACTGGGATAATCACTGGTTTACAAGATTGCCTTTCTACATAAGGAGTTACATCTAAGATTCATCCATGGCATCCGTTTATATGTGCCTTCCCCCTACAATAGTGTGCAGGGATGAGCAAGCAGCAGGCAAATCCAATTTTTGTAAAAAAATTAAAACTGTTTTATTCCATTGCAATCAACCTAGTTATTCTATGGCAAATTCTTCACCAATTAAAAGGAAATAATAAAAGCTGAAATCCAGACTGATACAAAAACACAAACTACCACAGTTTTGTAAATCACACTACTAAATGTATTTATAACCTGACATCATATCAGTCTCTTGTAGTCCCTGTAAATCACATAATGCTTCAACATGGGAGGTTTGGTGTACACAAACAGAATAAGTCAATTAGTAGTTAATGTGAAACGACAAAGTAGCAAGAAAAATGTGGAAATCACAAATCTGCGGAAAAGAAGCAGAAAGTTCTTGCACTGTGAGTCTTTAGGTACAGATTTCTCTCCAGTAAGAAGAACAGTGAGCAGTACAGTAGTAACATCACTAGATCGTACCCCAAATCACATAAGACTTGCATTCACAGACAACAGTGTCCCAAGGGTAAATCTTCCAGGGTGCTTTGGCACAATTACCATTTGGCAATATAACATTTAAAAATATTTGAGTTCATGTCTTCTTGAAGAGTTTAAATGCTACAGCTTGCCACAATAAAAAGACCCCATAACAACACATAATCTAAAATTACCTAAAAAACTAAAAAAAAAAAAAAAAAACTTTGAGCCATTTGCACAGGTTTGAAAACCTATTTATTACAGTCCATTAAACATTTTACAATACATTCAGTATTTAGCAACCAAAAATATACTGCAAGTAATGGTAATGTGTTGTGTAAAAAAATGGAACCATGAAAAAAGGTCTTTCATCACACCTTGTAAGCTCTAAATCCATGGATTCATTATCTAAAATAGGGACTTAAAAGTTAAAACGCACTAAACGCATAGTATGTTCTATACATATGTGCCAGGAAGCTATAACTAACAACATTATCCAGTCACAATAAAAAGCAATTATGTGATCTTTAATACAAACATAAAATGCTTCTCACAACCCCTCTCATATCCATCACATTAGATTAGTAAGTGCTGTGGCATACAGTAGATTTGCTATAGCATCCTATTATTACATGTTTTCACTAATACAAAGTTACAACCATTCCCAATGAGCAACTTTCTCATCGCATTACAGCAAATGTAAAAGCATTAGACTAGTGACAAGCCATGAAAGAGAATTGTTAATGCAGGGTGAGGAGAATGCCGTTTTCCTGCCAGTTTAGGATCAGTTTAAATCTTGACTGCAAACACTCCCAAGCAGCAGGGGACAATAAAACCCAGCGCAGTTTGTTTTAGGGGAAATATGCCCAATTACTGATAAACTACTTCAGCCTGTCACTTGCAATGCTTCGGGGAACATTATTTTTGCATTTGAAATCTCTCTATGTTAAACTGTTAAACTGCACAAAAACATTTAACAAGTGTTTCCCCATGGGATACATTTAACAAGTACATTAAAGGAAAGAGTGCTTTTTATACATCAGAATCAGAAAAATAATCAGTTCCTCTTACCAAATGAAATAAAATGACATCCCAGTAGAGAGCCATCAAACTGATTCGTTGGGTGTCCAAACTTTTTACTCTTTTTTGTTCATTTTACCATGTATTTAACCCAAAACAAAAGACCCATGAACAAATATATTCAACAAACAAAAACAAGAAAATACATATAAGGAGGTATAGAGGGGCTCCCCATACAGCAGCAAGGTATGGTTCAGTTTCTCAACTAGTTATATGAAAACCTCAGGGCTTACTTTTAAAAAAATGAGGTGGTTCTTCAGCTAGTGACGGGAGCCTTATGCATGTAAACAAGTACAGCAGTGTAAATAATGTAGTACTACCACCAAAGATTTCAGTTTGTGTCTTCTTGCTGCACATTTTAACATCTCCATTGTTTGGCCCCTAACATCACTAGTACGTCCTTGTGGCATAGAAGGGGTATAGAGGCCATGCAAGCTACACTATGGGGGTGGGAGCTGGAGCAACTACACATTGTGATAATTTTTATTCATTATTTTTTTCATATTGTCCAACCAGTGGGCAAATTCAGCAAAAAAATGTTGTTGCTTCAGGACCTTCAGAAAGCAGTCACAAGAATCTCATGATGTCTAAAAATGTTCCATATGGAAAACAAGCTGTATTAAGAAGCGGTATTTATTAGAGAAGGTTTTTAAAGACATCACAGTCTCATGCCAATGTGTGATTTAGTCCTGTGCTTGACTTGTGTTTTAAATCTATGCCAAACGCAGGTCAGGAAACTCCTTTTGATGTTAATTGAACAGTACACATAGTAGTTCAAGGCTTAGTTGTTCTATTACAGTGCATATTAACTGCAAGTAGAGCAGGTCAAGCACAGTCTTTGCCAACTGTTTGTTTTTTGTTCAACTGCAGCTACATATACAATGCAATTTGGTTAGAGCTTCCAGCATTGGACCTGATTTAGTAAAGCTTTCCAAAGCTGGAGAGGACACACTTTCATCAATGAAGCTGGATGATCCAACACACCTGGAATGGAGTTTTTCAAAGTCATTTGCTATTTGCTAGCAAATGTTTCGAATCCTGGACTAGATCCATTCCTGGTTTGCTGAATCACTCAGTTTCACCGATGAAAGTATGTTCTCTTCATTCTTAAAGAACTATATTATATCGGGACCATTATTTTGTATGTATATCACACAGACTTTTTACACAGCACATTACGGACTAAAGCAGATCTATATTTGAATCCTTAGCTATTTTGGCCATCCAAGTTCAATTCACTAATGAAAAAAAGAAGTTTGCTAACTTCAACTATCCAATCATATGCAAAGAAAATTCCTTTTTCCTTGAATATGATTGGGTAGTTTTTGAAAAGGGTATTATCAACAAGTTTCCTAAGCTAAGTGACATATGATTTTTCCAGGCGATAATTCACTTTGTTCACAAAGTGAAACATTTACATTTTTTAGTCAATCAACCCTATTCTCTTTATAAGACAGTCTAATGCAAAGAGTTAATTAAAGCAGAGCTAACAAATTCAGGATTATGAGAAAAAAAGCATACTTACCTTTACCTGAGTATGGGAAATAACAATATGGCAAATTAAAGGTTAAAGATAAAAATGACCTTAATAATTTTGCAATCATGTAATTACTAAAAAGTAAGATCTAAGAAGTTTAAACTGATTCAGTTTAAGCACATCATCTTCTCTGGCTCAATTTGTCTGGTCATTGACAGTGCCTATCATGCCCTAAGCCCACCAAGTTGCCTTGCTCATAAGTGGTTTATTTTGGAGCAGCGGATAGGATGGTCCACTATGCAGGCACTCTGTATTAGTTCAATGCCAATTCTTTTCCTGGCAGTCATCACCATTGTTTGTCCAACACTACCAAATGTTTTGCAACAGAGGAGTGATTTGGCGGAAAAACTGCATTCTTAGGCTCCCTACAGCAAGCCCAAATTATTGAAACTGCTGTTCACAAAATAATACCTAATCATAAGGATTTGTAGAGCAGTGAACAGCGAATGGCTGATGTGACACATTTCTGTCCAGTTGGTCTGAGCACAGCAATCTTGGCACCCATACAGAACTTACTTTGTATACCAGACCTTGTGATTTGATTAGAAAACAGAAAACAAAATGACATTTGGAGTTAAAAAAACACATGCACAAGGAAAAGGAGGAACAAATTGACAAAACTGTATCACACTTCCTCCCACACTATCATAAATTAAACTGTAAAAAAAAAAACCTGTAGATCTATGGCTGCCACCTCAAGTTTTACTAATAAAATCAGGTTTTTAAGTAAGCTCCAGGACAGTTTGTACCAAAAAAAAAAACAGCAGCTGATGCAACAGTATTTGCAGATGATATAACTGATCTGACCAATGTTAAGTAGTGTAGTAGTCAGGACTGAAATAAATACATGCTCAAAAACTTTTAATAAAATAAAAAGGCAAAACTTATACTGCACAAACATAACTGTTGTAAAAGAAGTAATATTAATAAGTAATAATTGGCTGCCTTGCCATGCTGAAAAACCTTGGTTGACTGGTTCTAATTTTGTTCTACTACCCATTATCTATTGTTTGCATGTATATAAAATATGGAAGGGTGGGGCCTGTGATATACAATATATTTACTACGACCTAAAACTACTTGACCAAAAAGATTGAAGACTTCAAGCAGTCTGCAGATATGTGTAGAAGTCTGTGTTAGGGGTAGAATTTAAAATATCATCTACCAAGTTTTAATCTCAGGGCAAGAATTCTTGTAGCTTGCACTGCATTGGAATTGTTGCATAAACCAAATCTGTTCCTTCAAATACAAAAGAATATTTAAAGCTGCGTACACACGTCAGATTTTTCTCGCCCGATAATCGGCATCGACCAGATATCGGGCGAGAATCTGGCGTGTGTACAGTTGGCGTCGTTCATCGTCCGTGGATCTGTCCTGGCGGATCCACGAACGATGAACGACGAGCGATTCTAATGCAAGGGAAGGGGGAGAGCGCGCAGCAGGGTGCCGCGCCGTCGTTCTCCCCCTCCCCTCTTCATTGAGCAGAACGGTGCTGTATGTACAGCACCGTTCATGCATCGTGTAGTCCTTTGTCGTTGGAAAGGATTGTGAAAGATCCTTTCCAACGACAAAAATTGCACGTGTGTACACAGCTTAACTGTTTACATATGTCAGATGTTATAGAAAGATACAAAGTAATAATGTTACTTTTTTTCCTCATTTGTTTGCTTTATCTGAAGATCCCTTTGATCTGCAGATGATTAAAACAGTGTAGCGATGCCAGTTAAAGCAACCTAACCTGACAGGTAAAAAAATAAAAATCAAATTTATTTATAAATCAGATTTATTTTTACCCTTTTATTAACAGTTAGTTAACCCTAATCCACTCTAATCAACTTCCACTTTTTTCTAACTTCCACTTTTTTCCCCTCAACTGTTATTTTATGCTCATTTTTGGTTTGTTTCTATTTTAAACACAATTCATATGTAAGCTTGTTTAGTTTATTTAGTCTGGTAATATTTTTTTAGTAGTGTAATAAAGTTAAGTAACTAAGTAGTTAAGGTGCCTTTATTTTTTTGTATACTGAAACAATATTTATTTATTGTTCATTGTTATAGTATTTTGTCTTTAGTTTACATTAAAAAATGTATATTTTGCAACTGTTTGGCCGAGTACAAAGGTCCATGTAAAACATTACTCTTGTCTATAAGGGGTGTAAATGTGTGAAAGATAAAATGCTTAAATATGAAGATAGTAGAGTTGAAGTAGATGGTAGATTTATAATGCGTGTTCCCACCACCAGCTAGGCACATATGTTTCCATAGAGAAAAACAGAAAACATATTATATTTTTAAGAGCAATAGCTACCTGACTTTTGTCGTCTTCTGCATTATAGTCTACATATGATGAAATATTAAGAACCTCCCTAATGTCATATTGTTATACTAATGTTATACTCCAGCTGCCTGCTGGGCCAGGGAAAAGATAATGAAAACAGTTGCTAGGGACAATCTCTAGTCTTTCTTTTTGTAAATAAGACTATCAGTATTTATAGCAACAAATAGATTTGATGTTTGGGTTTCCATGTGGCTTCCCTAATGCAGCCTCTCTTCATGCACTATGCTCTCTTAAAAGCTATTTCAAGTGAGAGCATATTGCAAATGCATGTTCTAATGTGATAAAAAGCCACTAATACAATTAGTTCTCCTTTATATCATATTCTAGAAAAGGAATACTAATTTGATATAAGTCACTAATTTACCGGAATAGGAATAAAGAGGGAATACAGACATGTCTTGGTTATAAACACAACTGTACTGTGGATAATGAGAGTTAATTATTCTGGTCTTCCTTTGAGTGTTTTTTTTTACAAAAGAAAGGTTCATGGCAAAAGTAAATTTGCAGCTACCGCAGTCCACTGTTCATGAACCAGTCAGCAAGTCCTCCAACCTTAAGTATACCCCTTTATTTTATAGTACTAGAGTAGGTTAGATCACTATACATTTAAAAAAACGTCTTATTAAAATGAGTTGGCCACTTAATGCACTTATATAGCTTTCAAGGGAGGAGTTCCAGCTCCCAAAAGATGTTCTAAGGTAAATTTGGTGTGATCAGAGTTGGGTTTAACATGTCCCTTTGTTTTTCATTTTCATGCCCATTTTATAGAACAGATATATAAAGGAGACCAAAGCTTTATGGCTGAAATTAAAAGCTTTGCTGTGTACAAGCAGGCTTCTCTGTAATTCAGATCATGAGGAAGACATGATCGTGAACATTTTTTAAGTGATGTGAACTGGTTTAAACCATGAAAGTACCAATAAGTACAACTGCTGAATGTGATAAAATCAGGATTTTCAATAAGAAAAATGTGGCCTTGAAACTTGGCGCAAAAAAAAAAAAAAAACACTCAGAAAAAAATGTCATGCCTGCAGGTAAAGAAAAATGTTTGATTACTGCTGGCTGTCTGCTGGTAATGTGTAAGGCTGCTGTCTGTTCAATCACCTACCTGTTTTCATCATTCTTTTCACTGTCTGACAAGGACATGGCATCACATGAGCTGTCAATATAAAGGCTCTGGCTGCCAAATGCTCCCAGACATTATGAGATCTTGTATACAGCTACATTTGTGATAGGCACCAGCAAAGTATTTCATCTCTCAGTATAAGGAGTAACTGCATGAACAACACTTTGCAACGGATATCTTTATAACAATAGAAAATGGCATTTGGATTAGGTTTGATGCTAAACACAGCAACAATAAATATTTCCCTACCAATTTGTACATTAGCAAAACAAAATATGACCACCATCTTTATAAATACTATAAGGTTTTTGACATTTGGACATTGGACTGACTGGTGTAAATGACAGGAGCATATTTACATTTGGGTCCTGGGTCCTGCTACATTGACATTGTACTACATTTCCCCCAGAGTGATTAGAAGGATAAAAGTCTGGGCCCCAAACTAACATTTTCATAAGCCCTGAATGTGCATGAGGTTAAAATGATTTGCATTTTATAGTATTAGAGCATATCTGCAATAGGTCTGCTTATCATGAAGTAAGGCCAAACAGCCATTTAAATTTGATTATATCGGTAGCTGGTAAAAAAAAGCTGCCATGTTTGAAAGTGCTAATTGACCTAAGCTGACTCTAAGATGAAAATGGGAGGTCTTGGATTCCACTGGTCGCTGTTGGGGAACCAGTTGGCTATAAAGATTATAAAATCTGTCTTAATCACTGGTGTTTCCACGCCTAGTAAGGTAATGCTGGCCTCATGCTCATGGTTCTATAACCTTGATGTCCACTGACATAAATCTATAAGGTCTACCGAGACCACTTTACACATTTATGGTACTCTCTGCAGTTATACTGCCTTTGGACAGTCGGTTTGCACACCAATGCATTACTATTATATGAAGAAAACCTAGGCAAAGAGGGTTTCTGCTTTACAGTGGAAAGTTCCTCCATGAAGACAGAGGTTTGTAGGTTTGACTGATGTCTGTTTTCCACATATCTCACAATTTTTTGACCTTTGCTTTAAATTATCCAAAGCTTATTGATATTTCCAGCTATTCATTTCTGCTAGCCACATAAATTAAATATGTTATACTTTATTAACATTATATATACCTTAACTGAAAGGTATGATTTTACAGACAGGTAATTTTGAAGTTCTACTGCAAAGTCAATTGGGCTCTTTCTATCATGTGTTTCCTTTTTTATAATTTAATGCATTCAACTTAAAAATCCATCAGTTGTTAAATGATCAAATAAATATCCTTTATTATAGTCACATACTGACACTTTTAAGCCAACTGAAATTTTCTAATTATATGTGTAGAGGAATGACACTTATTTCAATAACCCTTTCATATGGCACACCAAACACACCACCCTCCTACAAATCCAAACACTTTTCATGTGGCCTACAAAACCAAAAGCAAAATACACAAGGTTATTAAATTAGTGTTTTAGTATATTGAGACCAATGGGTTCCCGCATTGTTCCCCCTACCCACTCCCAATATTTTCTCTAAATTACCCTCTAATGGGGGAGATCAGTGTCGGGAAAGCAATAGGCTGAGGAGCAATGGCTTCCCTGTGTCCCTGTGATAATTTAAGCTTGCTCCTGGACTACAGAGCTCATAATCATTTTACTGATAATTCTTAAAACTTCATACAAATATTAGTTGTATTTACACATTATTAATGAAAGTTACTGATATCGATTAGACTTTAAGAATTTATTGGACTAGAATTTACCTCAGTTTAACAAAAGGGCAAAAGTACCCATGTCTATCACACAATAAACCTCCCTCAATGTAAAGGACATACTAACTTATGGCTTTCTAGGCAAAAGATTATATTTGCATATTGATACACTATACAGAAGTGTAATCAAGCTCTTTGGGCAGGGTCCTCTCTCTTCCTCCTACCTCACTGTCTGTCAATCTGCAATTTAATGTACAGCGCTGCGTAATATGTTGGCGCTTTTACTGTTATTATTATTATTTTTATTATTAATAATAATATTAATATGCAGATAGACAAGGGTTCTTGTTTTTTTTTTTTACATTTGATGTTCCATACAGGCTTTTTTTTAATTTATTGAAAAACCTGAAAACATACAGGCTTTAAGCAGAGAGAGAGAATGTCTGCAATAAAATAGCTTCTGCTATAGAGTCTCTTTAGGAAACGAATATAGTTTTGCACTATTAGTTCCATGATGACATAATGTTTAGGGTTTTTTTTTTTAGGTACATTTGTTATGCAATCAGTATAAAAAATAATTATTTTAAAATTGAACTCAAACTTTTACAGCTTACCTTAAATAAAAAAGCCTGATGATTTAACACAGGGCAGTGAAAAGTTTGACTGTTAAAAGTATTTCTTTCCCCTATTACCTGTACCCATCCAGGCTCTTAAAGTGTTTGCAAGGCCACTCATAAATTGATAATATAGATATCAACTTGTATACATGAGCCTATTGACTAATCATAGTGCAGGCTATTGTGTGAAGATTTAGAGGTATCAAATTCTTTTTTTCATTATTCCATATCAATATGTCAGCTAATATGGGCAGTAATGACTGGCTATCACTGCTTGGTATTTAGGGTAAATAAAACCCAATTACATATATTTTTGGGTTCCTATACTCCATCACTAGCAAACAACTTGTAGAATTATTTGTTATTGAATAAAATAATTACAGACAACAAATGGTCTAGTGGGAGGTGAGAGGGAAACAGCCTGGAAGTCATCTAGACAAACTAATCAAAGAGCTAAAATGTAACTAATCAATTACCCTGCCTCTTGGGAGAAAAGTATAGTGTAAGTAAACCATTTAGTTTACAGTAAAGAGACCAAAAGAATTTTATATATATATATATATATATATATATATATATATATATGAATATATATATATATATATATATATATATATATATATATAAGCACACAACACACGTTAGGATAGTTTGCTAAGAAGGCACAGCTGTTAAAGTACAACTCCGACAATACTTTCTTAAAATATGGTCTTTACCTTACCTTTACCAGTATATTATGCTGCCTCTATTTGTTATCAAAATAAAATCCTGGCCCTGCCACATGTTTAAAACACCATTGTGCTTTCAGCTCGCTGTTGATATAACTAATCTAGATCTGTTAAACACCATCACTGGTGTTGTATCTCAGCCCCATCACACACACCTATTCACGAAATGCTGTCTACTGCCATACATTTTGCAAATGACCAAGTGAGGGGTGGAGACACCAAACTGCAATTGTCTAACTATTCTGGATGCTGATTGTAGGAAAATACTGGTATTTCCATTAAAACAATGGCATTATTTTGTTCAACCAATTCATAAAAGTGCCAATCATGTTAGGCGAGTGTCATTTATGAACTGGTGATCCTAATATTTACCAACACTTTTACTATCACATGATCAGAATGATCACAACTTTACAGATCACCATAGGAGTTGTGTTTGTTTTCAACACCCTGATTACTACTTTTTAAGAAACTGTCACTTTTGAAAATGAAAATGGAAGTGGATAAACCAGATATGCACTGGGTTACAAAAGTGTGCGCTTCTGATTACCAAAATATTGTAAATATAGTATGGCAATCAAACTGTTGATCATAACAATTTTCTTAAAAAAGAAACATATTCCCTTTTGACTAGTAGTTTGTTTTGTTTTTTTATCTGTAACATAGAAAGAGTTGAGCCAAGTATCATCCTAATGCAACTTCATCTAGCATGCACAGGAATTGCATCATAGCTGTTTAACAAATGGTCATATATGAAAGATGCTGAGTGCAGTGCAGAAGCATCAGGTAAGTCAGCAGTGATAGAACATGTGAAGTCATCACTGGAGTAGGTAAACTTAATTTGTCATAAGTGTGCATATTAGAAGATTATGGTAAATGTTTTGCCTGCCAGCTCTGCCTCAGCTTCAGCTATGCTTTAATACTTCTGTACTGGGCATATGAAACAGGGTTAGACATTTTTTGGCTAATAATCTGAAACCTGTTCTGAGATTTATTATGCTCTTAAATAGAATCCTGAGCATCTTCTGTAGCATAGAAACAGGAGAAACTGGCACATCTAGTAATAAATCAATCACCCAAATTTAACTAGACAATTCTCCATCAGACCCTAACAATTAATGTGGTGTCTTAATCTTGTAAATGAAAACTATGAAAAAAAACATACTATAAACATACAGTTTATAAAATTATTCGGAAATATGGAACAATCTAAGAAAAGAAATGTTGAGGTGGGAGGTAAGAGGGAAATAGACTAAAAGCCATCCAGACAAACCACATGCCTAATCACATACCTAAAACGTAACTGATCAATTCACTATTTCCTGGGGAAAAGGTATAGTGTAAACAAACCAGCTAGTTTGGTTTAGGAAGGCAGAGAAAAATAACCATATATCAGGTTTATTCAATAAGGCCAAGAATATTCAGCCAAAGGCAGTAACCCATAAACAAAAAAAAATCACAATATATAAATCTAATTTCAGCAAACTGAAATCTATCTAGCTACTATAAATTAGCACAACTTCACTGCTGTTTATATTTATTTTGCCAAATGGATTAGAGGCATTTAGTGTCTTTCTGCATCATAGAAAGTTAGAAAACCTCGTCATTGAACGCAATAAAAAATTCTCCAATAAGTGGACCTTACTTTCACACAAATAAATAACATAAAAAACAAGATGTATTGCTAAAAAATATGTATATGGTATGTATTAAATACCTTGTATATAATAGGCTCAATGTTTGCATAATAATAACAAATATACATTGTACAACAATCTTTTTGAAACACTTACACTTATGTTCAACCAATATGTATTGAATTTTTGGTGGGTTTTTTTATAGCATTTTGATTTCTACCCTATTTGTTATTTCCACAAAACTAAAAGGAAAATACTTTTGCCATTTCCAATTGTTTCTTTTTCTTTGGCAACATCATGATCACTTGTCACGGATAAGACCATGTGACTCCAGAAGGTCTGGTCCACATTCACACATTGAGCCATCTGCCTGAATTAGCTGTGATTATTTTATGGGGTTTGTTTATATTTTAACATAGATTGTGGTCTAGATATACATTTTTTGTACACAACACTTGACTACATATTCCATAGCTGATTATGTTTAAACTGAAGCACTAACAAATATAACATGCTCTGCATTTGTGCAATTTTTTTATACAACAACACATATGAGATATGACAACTGTAGCTATGTAAGGTGAAATTTGGGTGGTTTCTTTGTCATATAATATTAAGTTTATACAGCCTAATTGAAATGATGGGTAAAAAACTGTTCAACCTAAAAGCCAGAAGGTACCTAGAAGAAGGCAGAAGACAAAAAGACAGAGATGTTCTTTTTGGCAGTATTTGGCAGTGGTAACCAAAAAGAAACATAATTTTCCAAATTCAAAAATCTAAAACTACTCAAAAGCAGACATAAATATCCAACCCTGTACTTTCTAAACCTCCTGTATTATAGGTTCACATTTCCAAGCATTGTCAACAGTCGTGCTCCTTAATGGTACCCAGAAACCCATTAGTTTGCAAGTTACGGGAAGTCAGCTCTAGTTTAATAATAATGCTGTATTTTACAACCTTCTTTTGTGGGTCAATGATTAATTACACTTCCAGCTGATGTTTAATAAGAATATGCAGAGTGCCTGCAAAATGTATTTGCTGTGACTGTGTAAAGATCTTGGGGAATTTACCATACAATGTAGAATATGGTTTCTACCAGTAATAATGTATTTTCTAAGATAACATTTTTGATGCAGAATGTATTTTATTTATTATGATGACTGCATGTGACAGTTATTAGACTGAAAAAGTAAATAGAGATGCAACAAAAGTCTTTTAAGGGAAATTAAAGTACCTAACCTCAACATTTTTACTTTACATAGAAGGGTAGACAAACCTTCTAAATAAGGTAAAACATTTTGTTTTAAAACATTTTTTAAAAAAATTGATTTACTTCTGCTTAGGATATTTTATCCAGAAATGCAGGGAATAAAGTGTAACTAAAGAAAGTGTCAAAAGAAAAATTGTAAGCTGACAAGGTGTTTTTTTGCATAAGAGACAGCTAATGTCTTTTCTGCAAAAAAAAAAAAAAAAACATACTTACTTATTTTGGAGCAAATTGTACCAGGGTTTTTTTTTGCCTTCCTCTGGATCACCTATGTTCATAATGTTTTACATCTGGGACATGTTTATCTCCCCAGTGGTTGAATGTGATTGACATGTCTTTTTCAACCTATGTAACTTTACCTGTTTGTTTGCAACCTTTTTTTAAAGTTCTGCAACCAAGAACCCACCTTTTTAGTTTTGTTACTTTTAAAGTTTAGTTCCACTTCAAGAGCAGTATCATGTCTTATAGATGTCTACATAAAGTGGGTTTGTCAAATAAATAACATTAAGGTAAATGCACATGATATTGTAAAAAAAATTGTGTTTTTTGTTGAAATAAATGGTCTACCAAGTGGAGCTATGCTAACTACAGTTTTAACTTACTATACGTAATGAAGAATAGAAGAAAGCTTTAGCTGAATCTTAAGGGAATGAGTAATATCTAGAATCGCCAGGGCCTTGGCATGTATTCATGGTCTTGGCAGCCAAAGTAGATTAGTGTACCAGAAAGTTAAGTGTGAAACTGAAACGTAAAATCTCAGAACAAAACAACCATAAATACTGCAGAATAAAACGATAATTTAACAGTACAAAGTTAGATACTTATGGAAATGCTTAAGAAAGAATGAATAGTTTTTGTTTAAGGAGCTATGTTGTTTTGGACCTATCTTGTCAGCCCCCAGATATCCAAACCTTATTATTGGCATGATTTCACTTTTTCTAGTCTCTGTTTTGATACAAATATGGTGCTGTAGGTCACAGATGTTCATGTATTCACATAATCAAGATTTCATGTATATTTTTTGTACACGTAGGATAATAGTCGCTGGTAACAATTTCAGTATTGCTTCCAGTGACAGATGAATGAACGAGCCCCGTACACAGTAACGTTCTGTTCTATGAAGTTGTAAGGAGCAAGAACGAGTGAGCCTTACCTCTCTTGCTCTCCTCCATTAAAAAGCAGAACAGCAATTGACAATTGGTCAATTATTGATCTGTTGTGGCAAATTGATGAACAAATTGATCGTTCTACACATGTTAACTTTTTGCATGACTGGTCATCTTGCGCAAGAATAATTCAACATGTATATGCAGTCTGTTGTGGGAAGATAAAGAACTTTAGTACCTAACATCTGCTCATTCTCCACCACCTATACAAATCTGGCAAGATAAAAGATTTAACATCCATATAGTAACCCCAGACAATTCTGGACATTATCCTAAAGCCAAATGTTTTAATGCAAATACACGGGTTCATATACCTACTAGGACCCAATAATTGGAATCCCCTTTGGGACAATACCCAGCCCCAGACATGTTTGTACATACAGGGCAAATTTGTGGCTGGCTCCACATTTCCACAGAAATGGTAGTCATTAGGATAGCATTAGTCTATGGAAAGAGGTTACCTTACCCCTGGAGGATTGCCTGCATAAAACAGCATGCATTCACAGACCTAATGCCTAAAATATCTCCTGTATTTATAGCACAGCGTGCACCGGTTTAGCCATGCTGAGCCGCTGACAATTTGCCCTGTGCAGCTAAGTAATAATTTTGCTGAACCAACTGAATAGAAAATAAAGCTGCCTCTTTATTGCTAACAAACTTGTAAAGTCAAAGTAAAAAAAATCCATTTATGTGCTTACACATTACAGAATGCCTTTAATTTGAATTAAGAAGAAATAGAGGATGTAAAATATTAAAACAGACAACTGCGTTCCTGCTGTTCATAGCCATATCCAGCAAGGATAATGTTCCCGCTTGCTGATGTGGATTATTTTAACTCCTCTGTAGCTGCAGAATAGTAATGCTGGCACCTGGAAGGGTTAACCCAAGGAGGCTCAGGCTGACAATTGCACGTTTGCATTGTCAGTGCTGTATATCACTGTGAGCTATAGACCATATTAGCAAAAAGAACTGAATTATATTGCATTCATGATGCAATTAAACACTTCACTAGGAATCAATGTAAAACTGATGAGGCCTGAAAGTAGTGCATATGGCTCAGAACATTATAAAACATTACCTTCACTCAAATCCTTTTCAGTAGCAATTTAAATCTTCATACAGTTACTGCTGCCAATGGTAAACCATCTCCTGATTCATAACAATGCCAGCTAACAAATGGCTTTTTTTTGTTAACTTAAATGTATTCAACTACTAAATTACCCATGAAACTGGAATAGCTGACAAGAGTAATCGGAATTATTATTAGCTCGGCAAGTATTCTGCATTAGCCAATTTAAAAAGCACGGCTCACAGGCAGAGACCAGTTAGAAGAAGGCAGGGTGTTAAATGACTGCAATAGTTCTTCATTTTACTGCTGCTCGAGTTAAAGGTCGAGAGATAGAAATTACATATGACTGCAAACACAGGGAAGGTATTTGTCTTTCCCTGCAAATCAGGTCAGCCATAAGCATAAAAACATTTGGAATTCAATCTGATGGTGTGTCATATAACAATGGATAGTGTTTAAACTGCCCTGCTCTCTGCACAATAACAACCTTTCCTTTTTCTATATATTCTGCATGTTCTCTTTTCCTGATAATAATTTGCCACAGTAATGCTTACATTTTTGCTATTGTTTAAGCTCGGGAAAATATTCTAAATTGGAAAGATGTGTTTAGAATAACAACAGCTGTACTTTTATATTGAAACATAAAAGTGGCCTTTTAATGTAGTCAGTTATTACCATTAATAATGAAAATTACCATTTATTTAGTGTGATGCCACCATCCATGTTCCACAGCACACTCGTATACAACAATCTGCTAGGGTTTTTTGGAACAGAAGTTTTTTTTTTTTTTTTTTTCAATTGTAGGTCAATTTTTTGTAAGTGAAAATCTGAAAATCATCCAAGAAGACCTAGAGACATGGGTGGTGATTTAAAATTATTGGTAAATATGCCTTAGCTACAAATCAGCCCAATTTGCTGCAAATTTTGAACTTGATGGATTAGTTTACTTGTTTCTTATTATCTTTTTTTTATCAGCTTTGGGACATTAGGGACATAAGGCTGAACAGGCAATCCTTATATACCTGTCCAAGAACTCACTGCGAAAACATAGGTTGCATCAGTCATTTCATTTGGTTACATTAAGCTCTAAAAGCTCTATATAGGGTCCCCATCATCTTTTTTTTCTCTTCCTGGAGGCAATCTTTAGCGATCTTGATTTACAAGGATGAAGTAATTCCCCACACTTGCCTATTTCATTGTTAGTGAAAGAAGCATCCTTTGGAGCCAGTGAATTGTGCTGCAGTGATCACGTGCTAATAAGAAACATGCTGATAGGAACAGAGATAAGCTCATCAGTTTGTTTTTAATTCTTTCACTGACCATTCACAGGCTGAAGGAGAGAAGATATGTATTATATAACTACAGTAAAAAAATTCAGATCTCTTGACCTGCAAAATATGGTTGTGTGGCAAAGCTCTTCAAATTGCAGAACAAAACATCCAGAAATCTCTTGGTTGTAAAAGCAGCTCCCCTGTAAGTAAGTTGGGGAATTCAACTTTTGTGTACTTGCCTTTGTTACCATGTCAAATTGCTGCATGAGTTATTTATTATGTTTATTACATTCAGTTCATATTCATTGTTTAAACCTAGAAAGCCTTTTTTCTTGTGATGTCTTGCAAATTTTTACAATAATGTCCTTGAAAATTGAGATTTACAAACAAAATTATAAGATATAAGAACTTTGCATTCATTCAATAAGAAACACTTTAAATGTGGTCATTCACAAACTGCAAGTGATAAGCATTAATGAACTGTCCTTTATGAATAACAACCTGCACATTGTTTTAACTGCTTCAGATCTCTGCTTTGGGACTTATTTAAGGTGACTAGCATTCCCACCAATATATGTTTTGCTTCAGGATTTTAAGATGTGTCGTAAATTTTATATCTATTTTTATTGCCATGAAAATTTTCTTTGCTGCTCAGGTCACTTACCAGCTTCCAGGTTTATCATTGTTCTAAGTTTCTTGTCCAGTTACTCTCCTTTTCAGTGTCCACAGCATGTGTGCCTTCTGTGTGACTTTTTCTAAGTATTTCATGTGAGTTTCACTGTACAATATTTCTTGCCAATTGTAGTATTGAAATAGTTGTTCTCACTATCACAACTTGCCACATGTGGTTTTACTATTTGTATCTGTTCTGTCATTATCATTAGTATAGTGTTACACTGTTCGTATATACTGTATGCACTTTGGAAAATAAAAGTCCAAATCCCACATACACATCAGTTAAAAAAGAAAACTTTCCTCTCCAGCCTATCGAAGACATGATTACCAATCTAATAGGGTAAACTTTCTTTACTTTCTGCGCCTAATACCCCTCTTCATTGTACAAAACAGTAGTAGAGCCCCTGACAAAAATGTTTTTTGTAAAGTTTGTAAAATTTTGGAATATCTAAGTGTTTAATGTTTATGTTAAAGCAAAACTTTTTGGATAGAGTAAGGAATGGTCAAGACCCTTTTTTGGCCGGTTGAAGAGATGTCCATTGAACAAGTATCCACATTGTAATTTTTAATTTCTTATTACTTTCAATCCTAGTGATGTCAGTCGCCAAGAAGATTAGAAAGGTGATTCTAACCAGCAGATGTACAGACATTATCAAAAAAAATGGACACAGAATCTAATCCTTTCACACTCTATCTATAGCTTTGATTTTCATTTTGAAAATGGGAGAACCCACCAGGCCTTTCTGCTCCAGGGTAAATGATTTTTCAGAAATTATTAGCTATAAATAAAAAAATAAATAAAGAATGACATTTTGGGCATTAATATGTTACATTTTCTATGCTATCTATGTTATCTAGTGATAAACAAAATATAAAGGCAACAAAGGAAAGAAATGCAACTCCAACATACTGGGTTTCAGTTATATCCTTCTTTATTGGCTGCTCATTTATGGATAGTAATAGATATTAAAAGCATGTGATATATTGACACAGAAAGAAGGTTGTAGCCTTATTTTATTTTACTATCATAGGGCTCTGGCTTTTTGGCCTTTCCATTACCGAAGGCTAAAGACCAATAGCACCTCATCCCAAAGTCTCAGTTTTTAAACTCCTGCCCTTACTATGTGACAAATATACTGGTCTGAGACATATAACATTTCCACTAAACAAGGCACTAAGAGAAAATGACGATTCATAATGTCCTCTGGCAGACAAAAATAAACAGTAAACCTTTAACAGTATGTTATACTACATCATCTTTTCTCTTCCTATTTTCAGTTTTGTTAGCAAAACAGCACAATGTTATACTAGTGGGTATAACATTTGCCAGAACAATTACAGTATGACAAATGGCACATCAGTGTAATCCATCAATTTAGCCAAGACAGGAATCCTTTACTCGGGATGGCCATTAATTCCAGGCTCCAATCTCTGGGGCCCCATGCGTTAGTATCCATGACAACATGGAAGACGCCTCACAAGAATGCCATCTCCCTGTGAAAGATGTGCATGTTTATTCACAGCTTTGCATGTCACCTCTGACATTTGCATATTATTTTTGTTTAAAAGGAAAATTAAAGGTTGACTTGTACACACAGTAACAGGCTAATAGCTGGCTTTCCATAATGTGGCACAGCCAGTGATATTAATGTGAAAACATATGTTTAACTGAATGACCTTGAAATATGGTAGTACTATGCTGCATGCTCGTCTATACTGCCAATATGTCTATTCATTATATAGATGGAACATTTTTTCCAATAATTCCTGGTCTAAATGTATCCCTTTAGACACATCAAAGGAATTGTTTACTTTTAGACAGTATGCATTACTACAATAGTCGCAGCCCTCCCCTAGCATGAGAATTACCAGACAGATGTGGAGAAGGTGAACTGTCTGGGTGCCATGGCAAAGCTGGCAAGAGAGGCCTAAATATGATAAATTAAGCATCCGACTGGATGTTCAAGCGTCCAATACAAAACAAGGAATTTAAAACTCCCACAATAATTTTGGTTACTCAACTCAACCTTTATTAATACTTGCCTGTTCCAGAAATCCACAAAACTTTGGGAGCCTGGTCCTCTGTGTCGGACAGTCCTTACCTAAAGTAATCTATTATTTGTCCTTTTGCTGGCAACTGTAAGAAAATAATTACTAGACTCTCAGTGGATCAAGTCCTTTTTCTAAACATGGTATTATGAGCGGGTAGTTTGGTTTGCCATTTCTCTAAACCCTTCCAAACTCCAGCAACAAACCCCAGGCTAAATGAAAATCCAAACCCTTCTTCAGCATGGCTGTAATGTTTAACATGCATTTGTGAGCACTCTGTGGAAATAAAATGATTGGATTTCTTATCCCTGTGGTAAATGGTTCCATCAGTAAATAGCAGGAACTCAATATGGGTGAACTCATACATTGTATAGTCAGTCACCACAAACAAAAAAAAAATACCCTTTCTTTATAATAATACATTTCCTGCAGGATCATACAGCACAGCCTAACCACAGCAATCTCTATGCTACAAAGGACAAATAGAATATGTACCAATTAGGAAACATGTGCTTCACCATGCCCATGCAATTGAATAGCTAATCTGAGTGATTAAATAGAACAAATGTGGTCATGTGGGGGCATGATAATGGACCTATGCAGATAAGATCAGAGAGAAGGGTATATGGACCACCGGAACTCACAAAGCACAGAATGAACAGTGGAAAGAGCATGAAGGGGTATGCAAAACCAAGAACAGATGCCCTCATATTCTTATCAAGCAAACGTTGATATTATGCAGAATTCATAGTTCACTTGAAGAGTGCAAGCCACCCACACTATGAAGCAGTAAACTAACCCCAAACCTTAACGTTCCTATCACCATTTCAGAGTTGGCATGGGTTTCTACTCCTAAATTGCTGTTTTTGAATAGTGCCAAATTTAAGTTTTATTATTCTGGACATTTTTCATATAAAAACAATTTAATATTCATTAGGTTTTATTTGTTTACATTACATGCAAATAAACAACCAGATATACATTACATTTGCAGTGTTCTCCCCAGCACCTTTTAGCTGGGCGCTCCACCCGGCACTTTTCAGTAACCAGCGGGCTGTTTTTGTGTGGTTATTGAAAAGCTGGGTCACAATACAGGGGCTGCCACCAGCCTACAATTTCTGCCCACCCAGCTTAAAAAAAAATTTCTGGGTTTAACACATAATATTGTATGTGAAATTTGTTAGTACATAACTTTTAATTGTAGGCACGGAATGAATATAACTTTGCCTGTGCAAATATCTTGAAAAACAAAGTCCACAGGCTGTATGTACTTGATGGTATGTGTGCTGTATTACAGGAAGCACAATGGCAAAACCCATTCTGGAATACTTCTGATTCTAATCTACATACTTCACATTATGCAGCAGCACATATTATGAAAGTAAAAAATGCTGTAATGAAAGCTTTTAATGGATGAAATCATCAATGTGTACCAACACAACCACATTTCTTTTTGACAAATCAATCTGGCCCAGCTCCAAGAATCCAGGCAGACAGACTGAGATGCCTCACCTGTTTTATTAAGCCATTACCAGATTCATTTTACTCCCATTTATTATGTTCAATACCCTGTCTGAAGACTTTTTTTAAATATATTAATTGGTTAGAAACTAGACAGACAGAATGAAATGGCTCAACATTTTTAAATAATGTTCGAAAAAGAAACAGCCTCGCCTGGGGTAGTGTGTACAATAATGGAGACACAGTTTCCAAAGACATTTACAACTAGAACCAACTCACCACAAAAACTAATACACTACCCAAAAATTGAACAGGCAGAAATAGAAAACAAAAAAAAATTTACTTTCTGCCCAGACCATGCTGATTACTCAAAAGGCCACATATATAGTGCTACCTCTTTTACCAAAATATATCTATGACCACATATAGCATATCAAAATGTTTCTTTGTTCTTTAAGTATTTGTAAGACTCCATACCTAGAGAGTTGTAGATCTCTATTACAAGGCTGGAGTGAATCACAATCTGAATTCAACAGCATACTGATTGTAAGAAACTTTTTATTTTATGCTCAGGTAATCATACCGGTTTGTAAATAACCATCAAAAGTCATGCGGTGTGTAGAAATGATAAACAAAATCACAAATTTCGATTCTATGAAGCAGCACCAGCATGGTCCTCTGACTCTGCTTCCCCCAAGAAATGTGGTAACTGACGTATAGACGTGTGTCAATTTTAGTTTTAAAGTAAGTGGGTAATCCTCTGTCAGTTTTAAATGGCTGATAATAGTCATAGTGTCTCCCTTGTTTTCTGTCCTTGAAAAAACAAGGTCACTGGTTCATGAAGTGCAAAATTCTCCATCATGGATACATACAGCGATAAGAACCTGGTTGAGGTTGTAAATATTCTACCCTCTCTTTTCTTCCACGTTTCTACAATTGTAGAAGGAAACTAACTTTTGTGTAAAATTAGATCTAGTGGTATACACTGGTGTGCAATAATTATATATATATATATATATATATATATATATATATATATATATTGTGAGAGGAACTTTTTTAGTACTAAAACTGATTTTTTTTTCTGACATAAACAAGGGTAAACAAGGTAACTCCCTGTTCATATTCCTTGCTCCCAGAAGCCAACATGGGGTCAGATGAAGTTGACACATCTTTAAAGAACTTCCTTGTCACATACAGTGAATAAAATTTGATACACAATATCTTTGAGCTGAAAAAAAAAAGAACAGTAATCCTTCACTGTTCTGTACTCAAGCAGCAGCTTCTAGGATATAAAGCAGTGAATCATCTGCTGTATTTTATATCCCTACATACTGTAAATAGAAATTACAACCTTCATTTAAAGATAGAGGAGGAATTATATCCTTGTCAGGCAGATCAACAGAGAGCTCAGTGGGATTACCAGCAGTTCATTTATGAGCTGATGACCCTTTGCCACCAAGTAGGCCAAGTTTTTAAATGTCCATAGTAACAAAAGAAGTTATAGCAGTTAGAGTACGTACATGCAATGCATGCAGGGTTCAATGTTCAAACCTGTACGTTTTTACACAATGGCCATTATTAGTGCAAACCTTAGCATTTAAACAGGGGATAAGTATGCAGGACTAGTGACACCATTCATCTGTGTTACTAAATTTTGGGAGAAGGTGCCGACTTTTTTAAAGACTGAAAATCCTTGGACTAAAGAATGCAGCTTGAACTTCCAATTGGTGGCTATTGCATGTAACATTTAGTAAATAAGTAAAACTTCATGGAAATGTGTTAAAACACCAAAGCTATTTTTCAGTGTATTTGGCATCATCATTTGTATATATTTGTTAGACTAAATGTTTTTTGTGAGTTTGTTGCAAAATATCTTAGATGGAGGTCTTACCAATTTCAGCACCATCACTAAGCAGGCTTACAATGCTTAGCCCATGCCTTCCAATTAGCATCAGTGTTGTGATATTGTTGTGTTGTGGTTCACACCTTCAGTTGGCTGTTGGACTTCATATCATCACATATCACATACCTGATAAGAAGGCATACAGCCAAATGAAGAAGTACATATGACAGGCTCACAACAATGATGCTAATAATATTACTTACAGAAAGCAGTAGAGACAGAAAGGCTCGTGGATGGCCCGTTTAAAAAAAAAATAAAAATAAAAATCAGAAGATAACTCTTTTATATAAGGTAAAAATTATCAACCCTAAGTTTAAAAGTCGGCATGAATAATTTACTGTTTACTTTACAAGTCACAATATTTTATTGTTTTCCCAGTTTTTTTTTAAATAATATGGTCAGAAGAAAGCCTTTCCTTTATCTGTTCTCCCCTACTGATCAGACTGCAACATTGTAAGCCTGGCCATACGCAAGGCCAATTTACAGGTCAGGAAATTTCCTTTGATCGAACGTGTATCTGAAGGGTTTTTGTGACTTCTTGATTGATTTCTGTTTGACCAGATTTTGGAGCATGCGCACGTAGGTTTATCGTCACTAAATGAAAGATTGATTGAGTAAAAATTTAGTGATTGATTTGCATTTTTGGCTGATTACAAAGAATCAATAACAAAGAATTCAATGTGCATAGATTGTAGTGTGTGGTAGTACTAATAACTGAATTTCATTTGGTAGTCACATTTATTTTGAAGAATTTGATCAAATTGAAAGTTGAAATAAAGCTGATTTATGTATAGCCGGCATTGCTTTACTAAAAAAAAGTTTCAAGGTGAAAGGCTGCAGTGCGTCTGACCTGTATCAGATATTTGTAAATACAGTCAGGAACTCTAAAATCACCAGGGTTTCCATGATTGTGCCTTTTCTGTGTTAGCAGTCCAGTAAAGATATGCTGAATTTAAATATTGCTTATACAAACATGAGAGGAAAAGAAAATGCAAAAAAACAAACCATGTTTTCCCACTCCTGCTAATTGCCTGAACCCAGTTTGACCCTCTGCAAAGATTCAAAAATTTACAGAATAATACTAATCATTATTCTGGTACACAGTAACCTGCTTACCAATTGCTAGGCACCTGCAGAGCACAAAGCAGAACTAAACCCAAAAATAAAAAAATCACTTACTTTTATTTGCGCAGATCACTCAATCACACCTGACCTTTTCCATGATCAGGTCCTGTGCCGTCCTGGAATTCTTCTTCGTCTCAGCAGGAATGGCTGAGAGTCGCCATATTCGGCCTTCTTTCTGATACACCACCCGATCTCACACTGTGCAGGTGCGAGAACAGTGCTGTAGCCTGCTGAAAAGGGGGAAAAAAAGAGAGCCAATCTCACTGCACATGTGTTAGATCGGCATCCCTTTACCCTTGGTGAAGGAAAATGCCCCTATTTTTAAAAAAACGGCAATCGTTGTTAAAAAAAAAAGCTTTCAACTTTTTATTAAAGGGTTGTCTATCATTTTATGTAAAGTAAAAACATTATGTTAAGGTCCGCTTTAACAATGAGCCACTAAGGCAGTAAGCACTGCATCTCAGGAGGCCAAGATGAGTGTAGCCTATTTTTTCCCATTACATTTATAGCGGGCATGGGGCAGGGCTACAATACAGGCATACAGGCAATAATTTGACATAGGAAATGCTGTCATTTACCCTGAGCAGGGCTGAGCAGGAGGCATGTCAGTCCGACAATGGGACTACAGGCATGCTGTGTTGTTAGAACCAAAAGACTAAAGGATGCAACTTGAAAATGCTAGCATGGATTTGCTTCCATGCTTCGCCAGGTCAGTATTAAATAGGAAGCCCTTCACCTCGTCGGGTCACTATTTTATACTGTCTTGCAATGCTTCTATACATAAAGGGTAGAACTGACCCAAGACTAGGCTAATATAAAATAGTAATGTCTGATCAAAGTCAGTGCACAAGATATACACCCCTTGCCTCTCTCTTTACTCCTCCAATGACCTGCTAATGACTTCAATCATAACCTGGTCACATGCACAATTTCAAGACTATTAAAAGGCTGGCCTGACTCTCTGGAATGCTCTTCCTATTCCTAACTGGCTTGCTCCTAGGTTCCACACATATAAAGGAGCCCTTCAACCTATCTTTTTGAACTCTCCTACCCGTCTTCTGTCTCTTACCCACCATTCCATGTCCCTCTAGTATTTTGTAATACTTCCGCCCCTCTTACATTGTAAGCTCTTCTGGGCAGGGTCCTCTCCTCCACCTGGGCCATTGTATCTGTCTGTCATTTGCAACCCCTATTTAACATACAGCGCTGCTTAATATGTTGGTGCTATAATAATACGGTTTAATAGTATTAATTCAGAATTTATTAAATGTATGTTAGGAACCATTGAGTACCGCTGATAAGTTTTTTGTTTGTCAGGCACCATGACATTTTCCTTTGAACCTGTGTTATGGTTGGCATGTTTAGCCTCAGTAAAAATATGAAGTTGAAATTTAAATTGGGTGCTATTATAACCCTCTGACATTAGCTTTATTTGTTTTTTTTTAACTTCGCTTTCAGGCTCTGGATAAATAACCTACAGGTTCCAGAGTGCCCAGACCCTTATTATACATTATACATATAATATAATCAAAATCTGATTAAATAACACATAGGTTCTTGATATATTGTGCAGTTGTTTCCTTCTTAGAAAACATTTCTTGCCACCTGACACCTGCATGTGGTATCAAAGGCTGGCTAGGATACATCAGATTAAACACAATTTTAACTATGTTATTTGTGGCTCATGTGCATTGGCAATTCCTCAATGGACAACTCTTTTTATTTTCCTGACTATTTTCTTTTATGAGTGATCCAGTCTGGGGGCTAGTCTGAGAGACGCCAATGGAAAAGTCTTCTTTCAACAACATTAATTATCTCTAGCTTTCCATAACACAAAATCTTGACCCTTATGCCTGCCAATATTTAAGGAGTTTGCAAATGAAGCTCTTTTATCTCAGTATCACATAGCAGATCAGTGTTTGATCTACATTTTTTAAGATCCTCTAGTTTATAGACAGATTAATTCTTCCCATGAACTTTTTACAAAGTGCTGTGATTTCAGCTGACTTCCTCGTAAGAGGAAAAGCCTTCAGAAGAAATTGAAACAGCGGCATCAAATCTCTGGCCTTTCTTTAATAATAAAAGGGCTGGAAGTGGAAACGATTTCTTCATTTTTATATTAAAAGTTGGGGATTAAAGGCTTTTTATGGTTATTGTAGACAGTTTTCTAAATCCTGAATGATCAGTGAATAATCTCCATGTAAGAGGCTAACTTTGAACCAAGAGTCTTTGTGACCTCTGACATCAATTTATTTTTTAATATGCTAATTTTTTATAGGCAGAGAACAGGAAAAGTAAAAAGCATGCTGAATTGGCCCCTATTCCTAGTACAGCTTCTTATTACTTGCTTTTGTCCTGGACCTATGAATGACATAATTTTATAAATGAATAAACATGGAAGATACGTCTGTTTTCAGCACAATGTGGACTAAAGACTATTAAATGGTTCACTATCATGTACCATAGTTCTAAAGTAAATTTGTTGCAGCACTATATAAATTATATATACACTTATAACATAAGTTGTTTATTATAGGACCTGACTTACCTTCCTTTTAGACTTTTGCCACTTAGAAAGGACAAAGCCTTTGTATTTTTGATGATTCAACTTCTGAATGCAAGATTAGTGTTGGTCAAATATCTCACTATTCGATTCGACAGCTTTTCGATCGAATGGGGGAATATTGTTCGGGTGATCGAACGTTTTATTCAAACACCAATAAAGTCAATGGGGGGAAAATTTGGGTTAGTTTTTGGGACTATTTAGAATTGCAAGAGCAATCAGGGGACCAGAGCTGACAGTTCCGCTCCCCTGATTGCTCTTGTAACCCTAGCATAACTATAGTATGTGTTCTTGGATAGAGATGCTCCATCCTAAAACACAGGAGTCCCACGGGATCCCCAGGCACTAGAGGCTAAATTGGGACAAGTCTCCCTATTTATTCATCTCTAGTGCTCTGTGATTGGCTGGGGAAAGGAAACTCCTGATGACGCTTGAGCTATCATCAGGGTTTACCTTTCCTCAGCCAATCACAGAGCACTAAAGGTGATGAATGGGGGGGCTTGTCCTCATTTAACCTCTAGTGCCCGTGGATCTCACACTGACAAGAAAATTCGCAGCCGTGGGAATCATCCTGTTATTGTGGGATAGCCTGTAAAAAAATAAAAGTTATTTACACAAATCACACACATTCAATAAATTACTTTACCATTAATGCCTCTTTTTTTTTTTTAACAAATTTTTTTACACACGAATTTGCAAAGTTGAATCCCGTGTTTTTCGGGTCAGGTCCCAATTCGAACAGCCATGTTCGGGTCGAATATAAGGACAACCGAATTTGGAACAACAACACTATGCAAGACCCACCACACTGTTTCCCACATACGCACAGTTAAAATCTGAATTTCAGGTGGACATAAACATTATTTAATGTAGATGTGCATTTCTTCAACAAAACACCTTATTCTTACCAATATGCTCCCATCATCCCCTGCACAGTACCATTTCAGAGAGGGGTAGCACTAAAGTATTATCAGTCACCCTCATGTAATATGTACATATGGTGACAGAGTATACCGAACCTAGTGATGTGATCATAGATCGCATGGAAAATGTGGCTGTTACTAAAAGAAGCTGTTCACATAGCAAACTGAATTACCCCCTTGCAAAACATAATTCTCTTTGCTTGCTGAATGAGGAGGAACTCTACAAACTTCAACCATTTAAAAATATTTGTTACTGTTTGGTTAATCTTTCAACGGTGAATTTTCCACACTCACTTGGGTAAGTGATATAGTCATTTACTTTGCCAAGTGAAGAGCCTAAATTTCTTTATTAAATAAACTGCAATAGTGAATTTGTAGCAGATAATTCCCTTAGCATAGTGATTATGGTGAAGCTCTGCTGACTTGAGCCATGAAATCATGTGATTTATATTTCCTTGACCATTATTAGGTATTGTTTGCAAAAAGGAATTTTCACCACATTCATTAAGCTAAGTAAATTATCCCTTGCAGAGTGATAATTAACTTTGCTAAGTGAACAGCCTATATTCAGTTAGCAAATCAACCCCATTTTCTCAGTATGCAGTTGCTTTTTCACTGTCCAATTGGCAGACTGTGGGCAGACAGGTGACACCACTGTATGCTTTAAAGCTAAACTCCGGGCTGATATAAAATTAATGCACTCTCTTTATCCAATATTAGATTAATAAATATATTGCTGATGTAGCACAAGCACAAGGACCTGTTCAGTGGTGCTGCAAGAAGAGAGCAGAGTAAAAGTAAGATAAGCATATCAATGTGCTAATTCACCTTTCACTGTTTAGTCTTACATTGAAAGAGCCCCAAATCGTGTAAGTGATATTTTACTGCACCAATGAATCAGGTCTTTTGCCTTTGCCATTCATTGTTGTGGTGTGCTGTGTACATCCCTGGACTAAATGGACAGAAATGCAAAATCATTTGGCATGATCATATTTCATCTGTCCTCTTAGCTGTTTGCCTGGATTTCAGCTTTAGCTGTAACCAAAAATGTCACCCCCCACCCCTTCCCAGCTGTTCTGTCTGGCAAATGTGTGAATTACAATAGTGGCCAGACAGAATAATATTTTATTCTGGGAACACTTTCTTCCAGATAAGTCTGCTTACATATTGCTATTTTTTCATTGGCTTGAATTTTATATCCCCATATCATGGCGTGTTGATTAGATAAATCCTTTCAAAGAATACTATCACTCTTTAGTTCCATGCACACATGGGTATGATTTTTAATGATGATCAGATCCTCCTTTGTCCCTGTGCTATATAGGGTAATAAAGAAGGACACAGTTTCATGTTGTAACATACATTACGTTAAGACAGCAAATTTCTTATATATAGGTTTGCAATGGACCAGACAATGCACATGACCCTTTTTTCACTGTACGTTACCACAACATATTGTCTTACCATTCACAGTAAACAGCACATCAATACAATAAGAAGACATGTGGATCAATATGCATCACTGAAGCATGCATGTGTGAACCTTTCATCTATCTTTTAATTTACAACATATTTGTTTTTTAAAAAAGGTGTAATAAATACATTGTAATCATGCTTAAGAGAACCACTCAAGACTCGACTGGACTAGAATCTGAAGATTTAATCTAAAATTACTGTCATTAGCAATTTATGAATTGCAATTTTTTGACACTTGTGGAAAATGATGGTCCAAACACATGCTCAAAAACTGCATGCATGCACATGAGCATGTGCATCTGTAAAATTCACCAAACAACTACGGTACATGGAAAGCATACACAGATATCTGAATGAAGTATATGAGCTAACATTACCATTTACCCCCTGACTCTTAAAAAATCCAGACACAAGCAAAGCAAAATAATGGAGCAGCTATCCATGATATATCCTAGATAGATATATCCTAAATCATCATGATTTAAGATATATTTCTGTCTGGTTTTCTTTAATAAAGATCATGTGATCACTTCTGCACCTCACTAGACCAATTGTTCTAGCTGCCTGAAGAACAAAAGATAGGAAGAACACAAGTTCAGAGCTCCTCAAGGCTTGTTCTTTCTAGTGCAGTGTGTTGTGGGAACCTGAGTGTTACACACAATACTCAAAAGTGTTGTAATTGATACCCAATGCATTACCATAACACACATTCTATAAGGCACATCAGAATAGATGGTACGGCACTACCATGCTACCTAGAGTGAATGGGCCTTTAAGTAAATTTAGAGACATAACAATACCAAAGGATTTGCAATGCACTGGGAGCAAGAAATTAAGTCACATAGAAATTGTTTGTATGTGTTTTGCTTAAACAGTCAGTGAGGTGGAGTAAATCAGCAACTAAGTATAGGGTGATTCTTTCATTTTTGGTTGCACAACCATGTGACTCATTGATTTGTTTAGTAGTAATGAGTAGTTACGGCAAATCAATGGGAGCTGCATGTATTGTGTCTTGTTACTCCAAATCCCAATTAGCTGAAGAACGTACATCTAAATAGAGCTCATCACAAATAAAACTACAGATTCTACAACTTTTCTGGAACATTGGGTAATTCAGCACACACCAAGCTGCATGCCCTCTAAAGGCAATTTCTTTGCTTATATACTCCTTTTGGCATCATGCCTATGGAAAATCTAAAGCACACCATGGCACCAAACATTGGTATGCAAAACACAGATCTATTGCTGTACTGAAAATAACTAAAAAAAACAGAAACATGGTCTACTGAACTATAGTTACTACATGAGGATTAAAACAACAAATACATGTTTTTTTATCATTTTATTCTAGCTTATATATGTGTTTTTTATATATCTTATTTTTGTAAGCATTCATGTAAATTATACACAACTCTATTTTGTAAGGGCTACTCATTTGCAAGCTGTAATTTGTGGAAAGACTACAAAGGAAGTGTTGTAGGTTCAAAGAAAAAGTTCCTCTCACTTTCAACCCCCATCAATCATTTTTGCAATTACAGTTACTTCTGAGATATGTGGCTGTCACAATTTCAAGGAAGTTGTTCTTGATTTTGTGACTTCATATTAGGCCTTTTAAGAATTCTGCCAAATCTGTACCAGATTTTGTAGAACATTGGAAGGAATTTATTGGATTTAACATGTTATTACCAGTCCATTGACAAGTTTTACATAAAACTTAAATACCAGCTTAAGTTTGTGTGGTCTGTGTCAAATGAAACTAAAAACAGGACCAGAACAAGGATACCAAAATCACCTCCCAGAAGTGTGAATTTCTAAATGTGCCGAATATTTGTTCTGCTATATCTCTATATATGTACGACCCAACTGCTGTAATTTACCTCTGGAAAAATTTCAATAAAATCTTGGAAATACAAAAAAAATCTCCCACATACACAACCCTAAAGAGACAATTTATGTAAGTTTAACTTACTTTATCACCTATTTCAATTGAGCTAGCTACTTTATCAAATACATCAAATGTTTCCCTTGTTAAAAAATGTTACTGAAAATCCAGGCTCAGTTCATACTTTTGAGCTTATGCATCCCAATGCAAATACAGTCATGGCCAAAAATATTGTCAACCCTGCATTTATGTCAGAAAATGCATGGCTTCTCCCAGAAAATTGTTGCAAAAAAATTGATTTGAAGGGTTCGTTTTCCCCACAGGTGCTCGATGGCAGGGGTCCCCAACCCCCAGCTCTCTGACAGGTGAGCCGCTGCTCTGGCCGGTGCACCCCACAGGCAGGGTCAGGAAAACGACCCCTTTTGGGGGGCGCACCGGCCAGAGCCGCAGACCTTGTCTGCCGTATGCATCACAAGCTCAGGGTGGTGGGCGGGTTGTCTCTCTGGACCGGGGACGCGAGAGTGGGCGGTTTCTGGGATCATGACGTCACTCTGAGGAAATTTCTTCCCCTTTGAGTGACACACGGCTCCCCGCGCATGCGCGGTCCGTGCATTTAATGGTCGGTGAGCTCTAAAAGGTTGGGGACCACTGCTCTATGGGATGTATATCTGGGCTCGTTTCTGGCTACTTCAGAACTCTCCAGTGCTTTGTCATAAACCATTTCTGGGTGCTTTTTATAGTATGCTTTAGGTCATTGTTCTGCTGTAAGACCCATGACCTCCAGCTTTTTGACACTGGGCCTTACACTGCACCACAGAATTCCTTGCTAGTCTTCCTATTTTATAATTTAATGCAAACAGTCAAAACTACCAGCGCCTTAAAACAGCAAAGCAACCCCAAAACATCAGTGAAGCTCCTCCATGTTTGACCATAGGGAGCGTGTTCTTTTCTTTGAAGGGTTCTTTTTGTTTTCTGTAAACAGTCAAATGATGTGCATTACCAAAAAGCTGTATTTTTGTCTCATCTATCCAGAGGCCATTGTCCCGAAGGATTGTGACTTCAAGAGGTGAATTATAGCAAACTCCAATCTGGCTTCATTATGTTTCTGTGTCAGCAGTGGGGCCCTCCTGAGTCTCCTGCCAAAGCCCCCCTTTTCATTCAGATGGCGATGGATAGTGCGAGCTGACACTGTTGTACCCTGTGCCTGCAGATCAGCTTGAATTTGTTTGGTAGCTGATCAAGAAGCTGACCAACCATCATTCGAACCACTATTCGAACAACCACCATTCGAACAATTCTTCAATGTAATACATCATCAATCTTTCGTCTACATCCAGAGAGATTAGTTACATTGCCATGGGCTGTAAAATTCTTTACAATGTTGCGCACAGTGGACCCAGAAACGGATTTCCGGAGATGGACTTGTAGCTTGATGGATGGATTTCCATGCTTTTCTACCATTTTGGTTCTCAAATCTTTAGACATTTCTTTGCTCTTCTTTCTTTACTCCATGATCAGTGTGTTACACACAGACCTTCAAATCTGAGAGACCTGGAGAAGCTGGCAAAAGAAGAGTGGTCCAAAATTCCAGTAAAGAGATATAAAAGACTCATCAAGTAACATCAGGTATTTCTTCAAAGAGTGTGCTACTAAGTATTAAATTAAGGGTGCTAATAATTTTGTCCAAGCCATTTATGAAGTTTTGTGTGGAATGTCTCATATTTTTTGTTCTCTGCTTTTTTTGTGT
>NC_092863.1:54967532-54970906 GCF_032062135.1 Pyxicephalus adspersus | reverse complement strand
GAACCCATGCACCTTCCCACTACAGCTATGTTCCACTGCAAGTAAAACTAGCCCAGGCTGCTGCAAGTTAATCATCAAGTATTGAAAATGTATTGAGGATATTGTAAAAACGGCCAAGCTCAGGTCAGGTGGAGAACTCAAAAGCAAAGAGCAGTCATACAAAAAAGCTACCAAACTTTATGACAGGTAACTATGCAAGCAGGAAAAACATTTTTATATGGAGGATGCTAAATCAGATTGACATTAAAGAGAGGTCTGCAGCACAGGAGGACCCAGAAAATAAATCCAAAGAACAGCAAGACATTTGGTAGTGCTGCAGAGATCTCACTACATTGTAGACAGATCCTGGCATGAGAGGTGGCTGAGGATCCTGCACAGGAGCAACTGACATCAACCCCAGAAGCCAGTAAATATTGTTCATTAGAATTACCTTTCCGAATGTGCAGTGCCCACACTAATTTTCAATTGATGGAAATTTTTTTTGGCGATTAAACAATTAATAAATAATGTATAAACCCCTTTCATAGTAACAAGGGATAAAGTTTGAAGTAATGGCAAATATAGTACTTCCTTTGGATTTAAAAGGCAACATTTTGTTATTGTAATATTACATCATGCTTTAGTAATGTAAATAAATTACAGGCAATAGACCTAAATATTGCTTTATAAAACATGTTTGCTTCTATTATGTGGTCCAAATAATTTTTTAAGCATAGTAATGATCCTCTTTGAAAGTTTCCCTTTCCCTTAGGTAAATCAGCATAGGCAAAGAGCAGGGTAGTAGTGAAACCATTGATTTGTGTTCTGTGTGAAGCAGTCTCATTAATTCAGCTTCTCCTACAAACCAGGCCCAGTAATTTTACTGCACATTCAGAAAAGCAAGAAACTCCTCAAATGAATATTAAAATACCTTAATCTTCTTTTGTAGCATTATTCTGCTGTATTCTCAGTATGTGTCAAACTTAGATCTGTTGCAATCTTCTATTTGCTGCCCTTGAAATGCCAAGCAAAGATTAACATGCAAGTGTTTACCATCTTACTACAAACAGTGGGACACAGACAGAACTCTCACCAACAGTCTATCCAGTGGTAATACATAGATGGCACTTATGCCTAGGACAGGCTATATCAAGACTGCAATTATCAAGGCCAAGTGAAGGAGCACTACAAAATGAATAGCTATTAGGAATTAATAACCTTCTGTCCATGACACAAATCAGCTGAAGAATACCCATTTTTCTAGCATTGAGCTTTAGGCAGCCATTACATTACCGGCAATTCATTTTTTTTTCACAAAACTACTCACATTGCTAAAGTCGCCCATGGCAACAAGGAAAAAAAAATAGCTAAATGGCTAAAATTCAGGCCATAAGCAACCCTGTAGCTAGCAGAATATTGCTACTTATCTGTTCCTATGGTGTACTTCCTCACTGGCTAAAACTTTCAGAGGGGAGTATTGATGATTTACTCATTCATTTACTAGATAAAGGAATAAAAACATAGCTGTATTTTATACTTCAAATGGAAAAACACTAATTTATGTAACTAACTAAAATTTCTTATACAGTTCACATGAGTGTCAGGAACATACTACACATGCTAGTAGGTTTCTGATGCTAACTTGAGAAGAGAAAGATACTTAGAGTAGGAAAATGCCTACATTACAGAAGTCAGTTTTTCTTTCAGGAGAATTTCTATTCCCACAGTATATACCAATATCTTAGAGCAACCAAATTTCCAAATACCAGTGAAGCAACCAGAATTTGTGAAACATTTACATTTGAGAGATATATGTTAAGCATGTTACAGCCCTGACCTGTAATAGCAATAACATTCTCCACATGACTGGACAGAAAAAGAAGCAGATTGATGAGCCAAGGACTGCAAAAAGCTCATACAAACATATAAATGCATTAAAAATATACATTAAAGGAGTATTAATGACTACAGAGCTGCATTATTTTTCCATATCTGCTTTGAATTTAGAATTAAAATGAATGCTGGTTATGCTAACATTTTGGAATTATAGACCTGACAAAAAGCAGCAGGAAAAAAAATCTGAAGAAATTGGGTCAGTATGAGAGCCAAACAACTATTTGTTTTAAAAAAGCGGAAAGCAGCAATGGTGGTATATTTATTTTCAGGGTGGAGGTAAACATAGTTGGTCATAATCTTGCATTTCTGAATGCTAATATACACTTACTTTAATGCTATAAACTACACAGCTGAAACAACTATGTATACAATTATTTATTTTAACAAGCATTATGTTTTTGTAATTGTGCAATCTAGAAGCTGCATTATTTCATTGCAGGCCAGAGCTGGCTTTTCCCTCCAACTTTAAGCAGCTTGCCAAGGCCAACAATAACAAGAGGAAGAGAGAGAGAAGAAAAAAACCTCTAGCTTTTCAACAGAGGTTAATAAGTAGTGACAGTATTAAGTCTATTCTGATTAAGTATGCTGAAAGATATTATTGCTGTTTGTAACATAGAATCATTATTAGGTTAAGTGCAGCGTAGGAAATGAAAAGTGAGTCTTAAGCTGAGTTTCAGGAACATTGGCTTAGTTAAAACACACACAAGAAAAACAAGCCCCTTATTGATAAAATAAAGTTCATGGTCATCATTCATTATACATGTACAAAAAACTTTAAAAAAATCTAATACTTGGATAATTAGATTGGAACAGTCAAATAGACATAAATACCTGACATTTTAGGTAACTTTATGTTATTCATAAAAGTGCATGGTCTCTTACACAATAAATGTTTTTAGGCTAAAAAAACCTGTTCAGCTCTAAAATGACAATCAATACTTATAACCAATACCAAAAGCTTGCCCCATACTAGATACAAGATACCTTGATAAAGGTAAAGTGTGACTGTGAGGCCCTGGTCAGCACCAGTCCTCATCTGACACGAGTCCTCCAATCTCACACCGCAGTCCTCACTCAATCTCAAACAGCATTCTTCTTTATAGTAAGCCCCCCCTTAGCCTCGGGAGACTGGTTGCGTCTCCCAGCACTCAGTTGCCCCCTTGACTCACTGCGCAAGGGATGGTGTCTAGGAATAGGCTAGCACTAAGCCAGGAGCCCACAGATAAAGCAGTACCAAGATTCCAACAGAGCCAAGTCCAGAATACAGAGCAGAGATCATACACCATATATCCGTCCACCAAACAAAGTACACAAGGGAAAAACACAAGCAGACTCCTGGTCAAAGGCAAAGGTGGGTCCAGGCAGCATACACTCACAAGATCAGAAGCAGGCAGGGTCAGCAACAGTAAATCAGATGAAAACACACTTCAGCACAGACTAGCCCAGCTATACGCTACAACAGGCACTGGCGACTGGGAGCAGAGAGGCTATAAAGTCCC
>NC_092863.1:54918136-54967182 GCF_032062135.1 Pyxicephalus adspersus | reverse complement strand
GCATTTTCAATACAGGGGCTGCATTACACTGTTTGGCTACTAATGTTTTCATGGTGCTGTCCTGCAGAAACAGCTGTTAGGTCTTGCTTGCTAAACTAAATACACGCTGAGACGTCCCTGCTGCCTGCTCCCTGGAAATGTGCCAGATGTCCGGGGTGCTGCGCGAGGAAGGCTGGCCTGTGTGTGGAGGTAAGTATAACTTTAAAAAATCCGGAATTTTCAAAAATCTGGCGCACCATAGGTCCGGAGGTTGCCACATTTTTGAATGTCAACCTGTATACATATTTTGAAAAAGTTAAGTGGGGACGCTACTTCAAGTAGTGCTAACGGCAATTTTTTTAATATGTAAAATTACTTCATTTACATTACAAATGATGACACACAGCGTGTGTTCAATTAAACAGTGCTAGTTGTTTAAACAAAAAGTGCTCAGTGTTAAATTTGTTTTAGAAAGAAAACACAAACTACCAGCTTCACCATTAGTCACAGACAGAATGTGCTACTTTGTGGTGTCTGTGATCACTGTTAATCCATATAACTTTACAAACCTACATGTGGCCCTAAAATAAAGTAATTGACTAGAATTAACAACATTAACAATATATATTGGCATTTGACACCAAAAAGTAACATTTACCAAACTCGATAGGAAACCTGTAACTAAACAATTTTCCCTGTCTACCTGTGAGTAAATTTATTAACTATAATAATATACCACTGACCACATTACTGCAGGTTCCTGTGTTACCTGCATGGTAATTGAAAAATATGTAAGCATCATAACACTATTTAAGCCATACTGGCTCACAGCACAATAACTCCTACACAAAAGTGTGAAAATTTCATGTTAAAATCTCATTGCTCAGTTTAGCACGTTTAGGTTGAAAATTAAAAAAGCAAAAAATTGAAGTGAAGAAAATTGGAATAAAACATTGAACCAAATTTTACTACATTTCCATGGAAGTGTGTTCAATTTTAAAGTAAATTTTAACTGTGTAAGCAAGCTTTGACTTAGCTACTAAATTTATGAGGTAAGCAGGGGAAACTCATTTTGCAAAAAATGCCATATAATATTTAAAGAGCAAATATACTTAAATAATAAGCATAACTTTGCCTTGTTTCTCAAGCTAAACAAAAACTCCCCTTAAGTGAGAATGCTGTAAATTTGTACTACCTCCAATCCAACCATGTACAAGCAAAAACCAAGCAATGTTTTTTTTTTTCATTTTCCTAACAAATTATTTAGTTTTCTTTGCAAAGTGAATTTGTTTTATCTCTAAGAAAAGTGAAAATAAACATTGAAGCGGAATATGCTCTACTCCATCAACCATATCTATCCAAATTTAGAGTATGCTTAAATCAATGGAAAAAGTTAATAATTATCAATCAGTTTCATGTAATTCCACCCAATTTTTACCCAAACTTTACCAAGCATTAGGTGGAATTTAAACTTATGTACATGTTCTTCAGTTTTAGCAAAGAAAATGGTCAAAACCCCATCCTTTAATTTGTTGCTGGGCCCATTTTTACGTCTTGTGGACAGTTGTAAAATTTATTTTTTTCCAATTTTTTTTTTTGTTTAGTGACAATAGCCAACATAAGAAATAGAAAGAAAATGTATTCTTTGTAGGGGAACAAACTTAACACAAGTCCTAATCTTTCCCCAGTCTAATCAAAAGATAAAAATAAAGTTTTGGCTATATAAACACTAATACATTTTATAACCAAAACTGAATGTGTGTGGCAAGCTTTAGTCGGATTTCTGCTGTGCAAGTGGCTATAGGAATATGATAAAAACATATACACAGTTATTGTAGCAGTACTTTTAAATTCATTTTTTAATATAGGAAAGCTGTAGTGTTTTACATGTATTTATGTGTTATGTTCAGAGTTAAAAAAGTATTATTAATATTATTATTTACCATTAGCAACCTGCATTAAATTTCAATAGGTTTTTGGATGGCCTCATCGCTACCATGTTGTTATTATGAGTATACCAGTAAATCAGGTTTTACATACAGCTAAATTAGTCGAAACCATACCAAAACCAATCTGCACTGCTAGCAGAAATGTCTGGATTTTTTTACGAAGGTTAACAAGTTAACAATGACAGAAATAAGGCTATGTACACACATCAGATGGTTCTGGGCCAATACAAGCTGTTGGGCTCGTCTTGGTTGAAAAACTAACGTGAGCACAAAAGGTCGTCCAATGTCATTTTGGACCCGTCCTGGTGGAAGATGAAGATGAACGACTGCAATAGAAGTGAAGGGAAAAGAGCACAGGGGGGTGCCACTTGCTCGTTGTTCCCCCTTCCCCTCTCCATGGAACAGAACGGGGCTGTATGTGTAGCACTGGTTCATTCATCTTTGAGTAGTTTGTCGCTGGAAACGATTGTGAAAGATCGTTTCCAACAACAATTATCGAGCGTGTGTACACAGCCTAAAGCTAGTCCTAGATAAAAGTATTATGGCTCATTCACACCATACAAAAAATATGTTCGGAACAGTTTTTTTTTTTTTTTGTTTTTTTTAATATATTGAGTTAAACTAAAAGCCAATTTATTTCTTCTTTCCTTTTTATTTGCCTTCAAAAATCACTTGTGAGCTTTCTGGCATTGTTTACAGTGTATGACTTAAAGTAATTTTGATGTGTCCTTCACAGATTTACATGCCTGCTCTTAAGTATTTTACTTGATGCATTAAGTTTAAATTGGAGATTAGCCATTAGTGGTTGGGTAGATAATCCACTATTATTCTACCTCTTAATGCTTAATATCCATTAAAGAAAGATATCTGTCAAAAACACTGAAGTTTATTTAACCAATCACAAACTACGAAAGTTTCAGTTTTTTTTAATTGGTTATGTTAGTTGGTGCAATGTGGTACAATTTATTCTGCCAGCAAACAATTCTGAATGGTACCCCATGCAACTTACCAATGGTTGCAACAAAACACTAAAATGTATTTGAAGATTAGCCACTAATGTGGAATGCCAAAAATGTTAAAAATTGCAGACCCTAATGCAATATATGTTAATTTTAGTGAAATGCACGTGAATGCATTGTGAATGGATTTTAATACATTTTTCAAAATACTTGTGGAGGCTACATTTATCCAGGTAGGAAAAATGGACAGAGGACTCCTGGAAATCTTTCTAATTTTAATTTTGAATGGTATAGGTAAATAAATGTTACCTGTTTAGATGTGTAAAGCAAAGAAAGACTAGCTTGATTTGGCTGCATTTGTGTGCTTAGATTGACTATATTTTTCTGAACATATTTGTTTTTATTTTAGAAATAACTAACTAACTAACTAACTAATTAAGTAAAGATTTTTTCTACACCTTCTTTTTAAACACATGCTTTCATGACCACCACTGTAATATTTGCTTTTAGTATTCTAAATTAATAATCACAAAACATACAAAAACGTGTAAAATAAAGCTTCTAAATAATGCCTGGAACAATCCGTTCTGAAGCTTCCATTAGAGATACCACATAACATTATTATGACATTGTTCTTACTCTTACATTTATTTATGTGCAGATCAAAGGGTTGACCTGTAAGCTAATTATGACCTCAGTTAAAGAAACATTAGCAACAATCAACAATTAGTTAACCCTAATCAGTCCCTAATAAAACCTTCCTACCTTTGCCTTTGTTTTTCTGCTTTTTTAAACATTTTTTTTAAATATTATTACAAAAACTAGCACTGGTCAAACTGGAAAAAAACACTTTTTGTTAGATTGCATAGAAAATACAATCATCAATATCACAAAAGAAAGCCTTGTTTATCCTGAACAAAAAAATATGTATTGCATTGTAACTGTCAAAATCAATAATCTCTAGGAAGTAAACATTGCTCATATCTATTATGGGTCTACGTGTGCAACAGCCTCACTAGTTAAAAAAAGAAAGAAAAATTAATCAAGGAATATAAAAAGCTTACCTAACCAGATACAAAATGGATGGTTAGGGAGGTCCTCCCACAACATAGCTGCTGATAAATCATAATATTTTGCAATTGGATTGAATTATGTGTGGCCTTTTGTAATTGTGCTGTCAAACCAACAACTACTTAAGTTTTGGACAGTGAGGGGAACAGATTAGAACTTCCGTTGAGTTTCTTCTGTTTTCTGGGCATTCTTAGGAACATTTACCCTCACGTCTTGTCCTGCTGACAACAACCCTACCAGACAGAAAGCATAAGTGCCGTATATACTTGATTATAAACCAAAATATTTCTATCTGAAAAGGTAATTAGAAAAACTCAGGTCACACTATTAAAAGGCACTGTATCCTCCTGCAAACTGTATTAAAAAACTCTGGGTCGCTATTAGTTTGCTACATACTTTAGATGAGACCACATTTTCTGGTTGCCAACAATAATGCACTAAAGATTATTTAGGAGCGAGTGACTAGTGTTGGTCGGATATCTCAGTATTCGATTCGACAGCTATTCGATCGAATAGTGAGAAATTGTTTGGGTGATCGAATGCCGAATACGAACACCATTGAATTCAATAAATTGAATTTAATTAACCTGTAGTGCCCCGGGGATTCCACACTCTTCTCAATGATTGCAGACTCGGCTGCAATCATTGAGAAGATGCCCCGCAAGTATCCCTTAAGCTACGTACACACTTCCAATTATTATCGTTGGTAAACGAACGACGAACGATCCTTCACGATATCTGCGAACGATCGTAAAGCACCGATCCTGTACATACAGATAACGACACGATCGTTCGCAGATATTGTACACACGATAGATGCGATCGTGCACCACAGGAAGTGAGCGAACGTTCGTTCACCGCACATGCTCAGACCATGGACGATCAATGAACGACCGTACACACGATAGATGGTCAACGATCGTCGTCCAATCCGATCCGCAGGTCCGGTCGTTCATTTCCAACGACTATCCTCGTTCGTCGGCGTCGTTGGTTACTATTTTTACAAACGATTTTTGCCCAATCGATCGTTCTTCCTTCGTTCGTCATACATTTCCAACGATAAAAATTGGAAGTGTGTACGCCGCTTTAGTCTGTAACACGCATAGTAATATGATACATTTGTTAAATTGTTCTCTCAGTGGATAAAAGAAAAATGTAACAAATGTATCAGAATATTACTGTGCTGGAAAGTGTGTTACAGAGTAAGAGATATCATGTCATTGTAGGATAACCTGTAAAAAAAAAATGTATTTTTTTAACACTTTTTTTATCTGAATTTTTGCCGTCGAATCTCTTTTTTTTTTTCAGGTCGGGTCCACCTGAATTCGAACAGCCATATTCAGTTCGAATGTTAGGACAACCTGAATTCGAACACCAACACTACAAGTGACCCAATATACCTAACTCAAGGTAAAAAAAAATACTTTAACCTATAAAAATGGAAATTTAAAAAGTTGGTAATTTTAAAGTTTTTAAAAAATACAGACCATGGAATTATTTAATACAAATACTTTTATAGACATAATTACTGTTTTCAGTGTTAGCAGTGACTGCCAAATATTATAATTTTAGTCAATTTAGAGTTCCTATTTTGTTTAAAAAAATAGTAACTTGTTTAATATTAGGATTGGTTTATATTCAGGTATATATGGTAAATCTTCATTAGGCACACAGACTGAAGTACAAATGTGAGGGGCTCTAGCAGTCTCCTAATCTACAAAAGAAAAGCATTTTATCTCTGACTGTTTTGATGTAGCAATACCTACCTAATGTCTGGTAAAATACATATTTTATGAACATTAAGTGCTGGGAGAGTATGATACCCAAGCCCATTTGGCACGTGTAAGTTAAGCTTAAAATTTTTTTTTTTTGATAACTTTGGGATATTTAGCCTGAATAAATAAAGACTAGAGAAGATAGACTACCATGAGAGAACCTGGGTGATCCAGCAAACCTGGAACCAGTCTGGTCCAGGATTGAAAACATTTGCATAACCCAGGTTCTCCCACCCATGTTAGTCTATCTTCTTTATTCTTAGAGAGGTTTAATAAATCAGGCCCATCTATCTATCTATCTATCTATCTATCTATCTATCTATAATAGAAGCTACACTTAAAAGACAATCTTTATTAACCAGAATATTGTTAGACCAACAGCCTGAAAGCTGCCAGACCCTAAATTCCCAGCATCGTGAAGACCTGTAACCATGACTGTTTAAATTCATATCCTTGTCTTATGCACAACCTCTTTTTATAATAGTTTGGATTTGGTGATGGTTATTGTATCTGTTTAGTTGTGACCACAGGGATTCATATATTTAAAGCAGTAACTTTCGTAGAGTATCTGCAGTTACACAAATTTGTTTATATAAAAGGCTCAATTCACAAAGTTTTAACAAAAGGGAAAGGAACTTTTTTCAGCCACATGTACTTTTCACATATAAAAATAATTGCCACTGTTTTTACACTAAAGATTCTTACCCTGGTGAAAATGTCAACTGAGCCTAACATATTCATTTCTTTATGGTAACAAAAATCTTTTTGGCCATTGTTGCTGTGGGAAATTTCAGGTGAAGTTCATGTTTTTCATACACTTCTACAAACAATGGGGAATATGGGGGAAGTGGAGCCATTTTTGCATTAGGCTCGAACATGGTGTAGCACCTCTTCCTTGGCAGAAATCGAATGTTACAGATTTACAGTTAACATCTTTCATTCTAGATATGTTTTGTATTGATCTCTCAGATCTGCTCCTTCGACAAGTACACAGAGCAGTCCTAAGTATAATAACAATTATGATTCTAATGGATTTATCTCTCTAGAGAAAACTGCTTTTTCCTCACCCCCCCCCCCCCCCCCATCTCTGGCCAATAAAAGCACTTTTCAGAAGATTGTTCGGTCTGTAGCACAAAGGGGCAACTTTCTAACATATTAGATTAACTATTTATTTGTAAAAAAAGAAGAATGAATGCGTTCCCTTGGGTAGTATTGATGAATTAATGGCTCACAACTAAGGGTGTTGGAATACAGTAAACGAGGATTCTGAATTTACAATAGTCAGAACTGAAGGTTATATTTCCCGCACAGCAAAAACAAAATGTGGAATTTCGCTCTTAGCACAATGGATGCTTCAAATGCAAAAATAAAGGGAATAAACACTATTTACAAAGATTCCTTCTTGTACAGTGTCAAGTTTTACAGTGTTGTAGACTATATTTGCCAATTATAGAAGCTTTGTATTAATAATTTGCAGTGATGCCCTGAATAAAATACATTCATGCATTCTCTATTCATACCGAACCTGGGTCACAAATCTATGTAATGAAGACACAAACGTGCATATGATGGTTCAGTGTATAAGCAAGGGTTAAGGAAGATCTTCATTTTTTTGTATGTTTATGTAAAACAAAACAACCTTCTAGATCTGGTTTTGGTTCAAAAAGTATATGCAATACATTTTGAACCAAAAACCAGACCCTTGCTTATACACTGAACACTTGTGTCTTGCCTCGTCCAGATGTGCATAAAAAGATTGTTGTGTTTTGGACTTTACATCAGATATGAGATATGCACGGAGGTGGTGTGAGCCCTGAGAAGGGCCAACGCGCAGAGTTTAAGCAGTACCCAGGTCTTCTCCAGAGCCTCTGATGGTGAAGATGTTGCGCCGCTGGTTACTGCCAGGTTGCGGTCCTTGGGCACACCAAGGTGGGAAAAACATGGTACCAAATCACAAAGCAGAAGGATAGTCGAGGAAGGCCACACGCCAGGGGTCAATACCCAGGGATCCAGGAGACAGACACCAGTGACACAGGAGCCACTGCGGGCACAGGGAACACTGGAGACAGTGGATGCAACAGGAGGCACAGGTGAATCAGGGATATCCACAGACAGACAGGGACACTGGAACACTGGAACAGCACAGGGAAGTTGACTGGGAACCAATAGACTAGATAATGAGGGGTTAACACAGAGGAAACACTGAATTAAGCACCAGGTGACACAGGAACTAGCTCAACAGAACTAGGGGCTCGGTACAATGGAGACACGTTGCACGAACAGCGAGTGCAGTGTGTAAGCTAGCTAAATAGCCAGCGATGATTAAGAGGCTATTTTCTGATTGGCCCAGCAAAGCTGATAAAAATCGCTAGCATAGGCACTCCCAGAGTCAGAACTGCCCACATGCACAGGAGAGATCGTGTCTGCGCTTTAGCAAGAAAGAGGTAAGTGTGACAGTGAGAACAGAGCATAATCTTTGTCCCTAGCTTTCTTGTTTCTAGCTCTTAATGGTGTCTGGTTCCTGCTGGACACCACAGAAACATCAGATTTTGTCCAAAACATGAAAAAAGAGTCTACTTCGTTCTATGTAATAAAGCTTTCTGACATAGTTTGTTATGAAACCTGTGTACACTGGAAAATGAAATTCCTGTTACAAGGATAATGGCTCAGTCCTTATATATAGGATGTCTAATGAAGATATAAAAGTTCCATAACCCTTGAGAAGGACTAATACATTTGCATTTGTATAACAAATCCCTGATAGTCCTATAAACACATTTTCACATTTCTATATTTTCATTTGTATTTTTAAATCAAATGTGAAAATAGTTTCAAACTGTTTGCATAAAAAGTGATTCCAAAATAATTTATTTCTTTATAACTGGGATGTGTCTGGCTTAATAAGCGAGAACTCAGCATTACAACAGCCACCATATGACTCTTTGCCAAGAGCGCAGAGTATCTTCCCTCCAGCACTGGACAATGGCCATGGTTTTCCGAAAGTAAAGGTCAACAAACTGTCCACTCATTCTGGCAGGCCGGAAAGAGACACAGCTTTGAAGTAATGTGGAAAACCGCAGACTCATTTACTACAGTTATCAATGTGGTTATCAATCACATCCGAACATTAAACTATCTATTGTGGGCATTGTAAATCAGGTTACTGTAATTGGCTATTTCCTATCACAGCTCAAAGAGAAATTTACAAATCATAGGGAAGAAACCTTGCAGCTTGGAAGATGCCCAGATTTTTTTGTGCCCCTACTAGCAATTGATATGTCTTGCAAATGTATTAATAATGAAGTGAACTAGATTATTACTGTGTGTAGGGATATAAAACCATCATTTGTTTCCATGTTAGAGAGGCTGTATCCTACAGGAGAAACATGTGAGAAGATGATAATAAAAATGATTACTTACTATAGATAAAAATAATGAGAACAAAAAAAAATAGTTGACAAAAGCACAACAGTCCTATGGATGGTAAGTGAGGGGCAAAATCTTCTCTATGTTAAAGATATTCAGGGTATAATCTAACAAAAACATTAAGCATTATGGAAAATATTGGAAATAACTGAATAAAAGACATCTGAAAAAACAATAGGGATGAGTGGGTGTAGGCACTAGGAATAAACAGCTCCATTTTAATTGGTTTTGCACTGAGAGTAATGAGGGTGTCTGATTTGTGAGACTATACTTAACTACAAAGCTGCATTGTGAAAACAATAATTTTTCTTCTCCCTTATTGCATACACTGCTTGTGTGAAAAGAACTACTGCTTATTAGCAAAAGTCTGCAAATTTGTAAACCTGCCCACTTGTGATGAGTGAGTATTTGAGTTTCTGTTGCTATTCTATCTGCTTGAACCCATCTGGTCATTCTGCTTTGTCTTCTGGTATCAACAAGTCTTCTGGTATCAACAATTTGTTCTAATAGAACTACCGCTAACTTGATATTTTCCCTTTCCTTATACCATTCTCTGTAAACCCTAGAGGTGGTTGTGTGTGAAAATTTTAGCATGACAATGGAATGGAATTGTCATGGAATCCTGTATGACAGATCACTAAGCGACCGACCAGGGACAACCACTGCAATTTCATATAAGGAAGGAGGCTACGGGTTGCCCCTGGTTGGTCGCCCCTACGGGTGCCCCCCCCCCGGTTGTCCTCGCTTTCTTCTCTCTAAATAACCCAAAGCACTATATCCTACTGATCATTTCCAGTAACAGAAATGTTGGGTGTGTATGCAGCTTTACCTTTTTAGTCAATGCAAATATAAACCGAAGAGAATGAAGACAGACAGATCCAAGACTCAATTAAATATAGTGTTCAGATTACCTTTATGTGAAAACATTCCTTCGACTACTAAAGCTTATTACTGAACATAGAACTCCGCTAAAATAAGAGTATATACCCAGTTTAAAATAACCTAGATTTTGTGTAATACCTTGAAGAATAAGAGCATACTACTTTATACAGGATCAGTTGTAGGGAAAAAGGAGTTTAGTTATGGAAGCATCAACAACCCACTTTTTAAATTTGTTTTATTGCTGTGAGAGGCTGTCCTGGTCATGATTGCAGGGCAGCTGATCACGGGTAAGTATGTGCCATAATCAGCAGGTGCGCTTTGCATATTCACTGATTATGGCACAACCTCACCATATACAAATGAGTTTAATTCTGCTTTTAAATGAAAAAAAATGACTAAAATGAACACAACCATAATTCACTCACCTCCACAGAAAACCTACATTGAAATGAATGATGAATAAATGTGAAGATCGGTTAAGCTTTAGTGATTAAAATTTAAGGTCCACATGTCCTATAATGAATAGATATTACCCAGTAAGCTATCAGTTTGTAGTCCCTCCCTACACCATCTGCCAAAATCTGAGCTTACTACCCCACACTTACGATATAATAAGAAAGGTAACCATTACATAAATCATACTATGGCTTTATGATCAAACACTAAATGTGGACAAAACACAATCCATAATATTTACCTTAGTCTATAAGCAATAGCTATGCAGGCCCCTTTTTAATAATAAACAATAACTAATCAATTCCCTGCAAATCAATTAGCAAGAGTTGTTCAATTTCCCGCAAGCCTTTGCTGTAACTGTCCTCTGACCTCCAATTCATCACTACTGCAGAAAATGTCTTTAACAGCAGGCTGCAAAAATCCTGACAATAAATGAAAATAAAGAAAACGGTAACAGGAGGAAATTACTATTACTATGTTAAAAATGTAAGAAACAAAACTACACCCACTCAATGAATCTGACTTATTTTATCTTTCATAGAATGCTGGACCATTATGACAACCTTTTCAAAAAAGATCCTGGTCTGGTGAGTATATGATGTGCAATATCAGCAATATCCTCCCCACCTCTGTCAAGGTAGGAAAAAAAGGAAATAGGAGGGGGTCTGTATATCTGTCTAATCATCCAATTTGAGGGTATAGGCCGGTATCTGCTGAAACCACATACATAAGTTCCTTGTCTAAATGCCAAAAAAACAAGGATATTTTTAGCTATCCCAATATTTAAAGAGGGAAGCTTCACAACAAAGGTTAAATGAGCATCCTTTTTAGTTAAAAGACAATAAAGGTTATGTTTATAAGAAAAAACAATTCTCATCTTCCATACTGATAAAGTAACAAATTACGTATTTTGGTTTTTGGATTAAATTCTAAGTAGATGAGCACTGGCAGTTACAAGTTTTACAAAAGTGCTGCAAAATATAACTGTGACAAACAACAAATAAAAACATTTTTTTTGTGGATTTTAGACACTTCATGCAACATTGACTGAAAGGTCACATCAATATAAACCCTAAATTCAGCATGTTGCTTAGAGGATTTGTGCACTTACTTAACAATAGCATATGTTATATGACTATTAAAATATTCAAGAGGTAGTTGGCCATTGCTTTTTATTCACAGTGGTTTTCCAAAGGCTCTCTGCGAACAAAGGTGGAAGGATCACTATAAAAAGCAATATTTTGATCATGATACAAATATTTAAAAAAAAATCCTTGTTTTTCCCAGCTCTTACAGAGCAAAATACCATACCTGTGTATGCCAGACTTCAGTCTCCAACCCTTATGTCCTTACTAGTCTTATTGATTCTAGATCAGTAAGTGCTCATATTATTTTGTCTCATCTCAAATACCTAGCAATCATGAGCTTCCCAACGACAAGGTAATAAACCATTTTCTAAAAAAAAACAGGCAAAAGGGATTAGGGCTGCTTACAGATAATGATATATAAGTTGTTGTCACACTGCTCCTCACCCATAAACCTCTACCATTAGACACTTATTTATAAGTCCTACATGGCTTCCAGTGAAAGTACACATTGGTATTTTGTTTCATCTGATAAGAACTATTATAGATAAACACCAGCTCAGTCCTCTTGGAAAAAAACAGAGCCCTAGTAATAAAATAAAGGCTACGTTTTATAGCAGGGTTTCCCAAGCCTGAAACTTAGGCTGTATATCAATATCCTTCGGTCTTTGCCTTTCTTTGCACTGAGGAATGTTATACTGATTTTCGGTACAAAAGGTGGCTGTAATGGCTAAAACCATTATTGAAAACTGCTGCTGAGACCACCTCAGGGGAAGGCTCAATAATTGCTTCAAGCAGACGGTGTTTTTCTTTCTTTAACTGTTACAGCAGCAGAACAGACAGTACGTAATAGAATGGTTGGGAAGGAATCTCTCACTGACAACATCACAGGTGGTATATAATATGGATGCTTCTTCTCAGTAGTACTCCACAGTCTGCAAATACAACTATATATAGACATGCAGTTGTGGAACTCTCTTTGTGCAGCATTGTTTTAGAAAATACATGAACTATCTGCAAACTAAACACACCATTTACAAACGAGCAATGATGATAAAATATACCATAATATAAATCATGTTCATCCTCTTAGTGTTAGTAAGTGAAGGAGCACAGCTTTGTTTCCCCTTCAGTCCACAAATAGGTAATGGAATATGATTAACACAATTAAATGCATAATATATATTATATTGTAAAGCATCCAGTTGGTTTAGTTAACAATGGTTTTATTTAACAAGACTAAGTGCACTAACCTAATAACAAACAAATGCCAATGTCTAATGTGATGAAAGATGAAAATATTAGCATTGTATGTGTTTTTACACACTGTAAAATATACAATATTATTAAATGAACTTTCCTGTGTGCCTCTATGTATTCTAGAACATCATAAATCTGGGTGGTTGCTTACAAATTTTTTTATATATATGTTTGTCTTTACCTCCTTTCCACCTACAAAATGTATAATATTTTTCAAGGCAGGCCTAGTTCTAGAAAGCAGCCAACACTTAATGCAGCTGTAGTCTCAGTCACAGCTGTAGGTCACTGTCAGGATCCCCATTGGTGACCGGAAACTAGTCAACACTGACATGGTGATAACGTGTAGCCTCCATTGGAAACAAACATCTTCAGCCCTTTTCAGGCTTTCCTTTGTGTCTGCAGTGTCATATATTTATTACTTCAACTGTAGCCCTGTAGTTTATAAGCCATTGATTAATGCAGACAGTTGGATAGGGATAGAAGAATTCAGTTGTAGAATGCCCAAAGAAAGAACAAAATGGCTCCAGAAACTACTTGTATCTTAGCCAATAAAGTGTTTCGATATTTAAAATAACAATAAATTGAGTCACATTGACTGATGCACATTTGACAACTGAACTTTAAAAAAAAAAAAATGCAGTGTTTTTGTTTCTATTATTAAAACAGTACAACAAATAAAAACCTCTAAATGTAATTAAAACATGAGTAGGCAAAATAGTTATGAGACATACTTATAAAGTAATAAATGTAATATTCACTAAACATTTCACAGGTATTAATAATTCCTTCTTGTTTCAAAACATGTGCACAATACCTGCAGTATTTGTTAAATTTTACATTCACTGCTTTAAAATTATGCCCTAAAAAGCTATTTCGAATTTACTGACAAATGCTGACACTGCAAAACCTAGACATCTAATTATCAATAAACAAAAATTATAATAAAGTATAATAAGACAATAAACCAATTTACATTATATTTGTATGTGTAGAATAAATACCTTGGCCTAACTTGGGATCTTAATGATCACTAATTGTGCTACCCACCCAACCATCCGGCCCTTTAGTAATGTGTTCTTCATACCTACAACCTAAACACATTCTGCTCATTAGGGTAACAATCTTGCACAGTAGCAATGTGTGAAAACATGCAATTGTGTCCTGTGGTGCCATTTATTTTTAGTTTCAAATATTTTTATTGTGTTTTATGGGGTAAAAATGTAAAAATATTACATAATACATATTTCTCTTATGGAAAAAACAAAACATAGAATCTTGCCATTGTAATCATTGTGTTGCTAAAGAATGTGTATTACAGCACAGTACAGTGCATTGAAGAAGGAAGGAAGAGAGGGATAAAGTCACCTGACAAGCTCTCAATTTATTCTTTATAAAAGACCAAAGCATTATAGGTGTTGCTACATTTCATATTATACAGTCTGCTTGACACTATAACACAGTCTTTGTAAAGTTCCTTGGTGTTCAATCACTTTGCCTGCTCTGCCCCATCAATACTATGTCATAAATTTCTGCATAAAATATTTAGACCAGCAGACAAACAAACCACTTGCAGACACTGACTTTACTGGTAACTGTAAAATCTAAGACCAAGAACATTAGTGCGGGAAAAGCAAGTACAATTACACTGAAACTGCAAAATCCCATATACATTTTATCAACCTTCAGACATAAATATACCACTGTTCAATCACTTATTTTTTCTTCCGTTATATTATGTTATTTTTTGCAGTAACTACTAACAGATTTGCAAAATACATTACACAATTGGTATGTTGTACCAACATTTAGAAAAGTCTATGCGTAATATTATAAGACTGTCCCAGGATTAAAACACAATCCTGGCATCCATGGATACAGGTGATGTCCCACACCTAGGGGGGGAGAATCAATTGTTCTAATGCTTAGAACTCTGGGATGGAGTGATTTCCTGCTCAACAATATCTGCATAGTTACAGGAGGAGAAAAACAGTGATAGTGTGGGACACAGATAAGGTAAGTGCCCAGTAACATCCAATGTATCCTTTCAGCTCCCATTGATCACCAATGTAGCCCATCAGACTCCAAGTAACATGTTTAATATCCTACATGCATTCTATATTTGTAAGATGCCCCCCCCCAGGCACTATTGTTCACTACCCTATATTTGGAATTACTGTTCCCCCCCCACTCCCTGCTGTGCACTACTGTATCCCTAATACTCTTATCCACCACTGTTGTTCCTCCCCACTGGACTCTGTTGTCCCTTCCCACCCTCTGCTGGCCACTGCTGTCCACCACCACTTAGCCTTGGGCCTGATGTATCAAAATTCTAAAAGACTGGAGAATATAGACTATCATGAGAGAACCTGGGTTAACCAGCAAACCTGGAATAGATTCTTAAAAGTCATTTGCTATTAGTTGGCAAATGTTTTCAGGCCTGGACCAGATCCATTCCAGGTTTTCTGGATCACCCAGGTTCACCCATGAGTCTATTTTCTCTATTCATGGAAAGCTTTATTAAATCAGGCCCCTATTGTTACCCTTATCCTCTATTTCTATCCATTTAAACTAGAACTGATCAACAGCCCTTTGCATGTGACAATATTCATTCTGTGAACTTATAGGTGCATTTTCAGTATTTTCCTGCTAACCTTCCTTTGCCTTACTTTCGCATGGCTTGGGGGACCTTCTGTAGGTAAAGCGTGTGATAAATGTGGTATGTGGAATTGGAGCCTGACCTACACTAACAGTAGACTAGGGTGTGGCATGTAGACTTTTTATACTATGTAGGATCAGACAATATTTAACCGTGTTCCTTTAGTCATGCTGACTTTTTAGCACAGTTTAGCTATTATCATTTGTTAGGGCAGCTGACTACTCTGTACAAAGATGTATTTTTCGTCTCAAGTTTTATAGTTGGGAAGTATGGGTCAGTCCGAATGTGTGTTGAGGTATAAATATAAATACTCAGTTCTAGTAAGCATTTATGTTTCTGCTATGGAGAAAAATTATAGCAATTTGTCAAAGATGTCTAACACTGCCAACAAACTTAAAGAGGTGGGAACATTAGTGAGTAGGATCATTTCCTAACACGTGTGAATAAACAATCCTCCCAAATAGATGCTGGCAGGTGGCATTAAGTGATAGCTAATTTAGAAAAAACTGCTGGGTTTGATAACCCTAACATCAATAAAGCTTGGCATTATTTGCATACCCATACAAGCCACATGGGAATCATGTTGATGAAAGACCTCCAGCTTATATCCCCTTTTCTACTACTTGGTTCCAGAAGCAAGACTTTTAGAATTTGGAGGAATACAAAGGCCTATTGGCTTATCCCTGGGGCAGACCAAGAATGACTGCCTCCTTCCTCCCCACACCAATCTGGTGTGTGATTTTGTCCCATTACCTTTAAAACTGTTAAAACTTTTGTTATTCAGTGAATATTTTTAATTTTTTTTTATAAACCATCACCATCAAATTCAGACTATGAATTAGAAAATCATGCCCCCATATTGGTGGTTAGTGGTGAAAAGTCCTTTTACATTGGATGTCGGTGTAATGCCCTCTTATAGTGGTCGTCAGTGTTTTGCTCCTTTAGGTCAGCAGTCGGTAAAGAAATGCTCCATTACATTGGTGATGAGACACAGGGTCCCTTTGCCTTGGTGGTCAATTAAACAGAACCCAGACATTGACACATATTGTTTGAAGAATATTAATGCGTCTGAAGATCCACATAGAAGATCTGAGCAGACACATATATCCGTTCAAGGCCTTTCTTACATATTGTCAAATTTATTGAAAAGTTCTTCACTGTATCACAGACAGGTTCAATATTTTCCAAGCATCTTCAAAGTAAAATGTCAAACCGTCTCATACTAGAAATATTTCTCTAACTAAATGTGACTATGGTCATTTTTTCCATCATTACAATAAACTTAATTTGAAAGTCATGAACTCATGACATGCATTGATTTCCACACAATTAAATGGCCAAATTGAATGAAAAATGATGATTCACCTTACGATGGCACTACAATAAATCTCAGAAGCCTGTAAATGCATATATGTTTTAGGCATAAAAAGTCATAATGTTGACTATAAGTGCTAATTAGCCTGTGCACAAATACATTCTCATTAAATAAATGCTTGGTTTCTACAGCCTTAGGTTGATATGTCTTTCTGTGACCCTTCTGCAGCAAAAGTCTATCAAAAATGCATTGTGGATTCACTGCTCTGCTAACGAAGTTTGATTCATTTTACAACCTCTATTCAGGGAGATATATAACCTTTATGTACTCCGAATATACACGATAAGTGCACCCGTCCCCTAAAATATATGGCTTTGTCTATGCACCTGCCATACACTATTAATGTCTTCCTTCTCCACAGCTGAATTATCATGTACAGTACAGTGCATCAATGAATAGACTGCCAGGCCTCCAAACTAAGCAATTTGTTACTAGAATATGCCTACCTCGCTCCTTCCATGCACAACAGACTACTCTTACCCAACAGAACAGAATGCAAAGGTGTAAAAATGTTTGGGTACACAATAGTTAGTCAAAACACTTAAATACTACTTCGATTTGTTTGTCATGAGGCTTTATGGTTAGAGGATATGCTGACAAAAATGTAAGTTCTTTGAAATATGTAAGACAAAGTTTTAGGGGCTAACTTTTTTGAGGGGCTGGCTCGGGACAAACCAATAGACCGTCTAGGAGTGCACTATAACCTCAATGCCTATTCACATAGGTTCCCAAAATTAGTTTACTATGCGAACTAAGCACTCTTCTGCAATTGATAAACCAAAAAATTCAATGAGATATGTTGAACATAATACAGTGCATTCAGATGAATGAGAATCAATTTTTCTCCTTCTTGGAGTCTTTCGGTGAACTCTGTGTTTGGGAGGGGGCTAAATAGCGCAGAAACATTGCCCATTGTCCATATAATTCAGCACCCCCTATACTAGATCTTTAAAACACCTAGTTTTTATCTGTGTCCGTTGGGGAGATTTTACTATCAGTTTTACCAGAATTGTAACAGAGGTGGGCTTTAAAGATAACTGAATGTTTATAGCACATTAGATTTAGACATTTATTAAATTCAGGGATAGCAATCAAAACTATTTATTTAATATTTCACTTCCTCCATTACATTTGAAAAAACCCAAGCCAAGACAACATAAAATTGTATTGTTTACATGTAGCTTGGCTGTGTCTGTGCTGTTATTGCAAACAAAGATAGAAAGCAAGGAAGACATCTGCTTCACATATCTGTTTAATTCAATATCTTCATTGCCAGCAGTCATATATGATCACTGATATGCTGTCATTTTAATGCCACTTTGTTCTGACATACAATATATGCACTCATTACACACTTCAACTACAATGTAGACAGCACTTGTCTACCGGTCAGGACGAAGAACAAAGAAGGTATCTTGCATCCTTATAGAAATGCTTTTTGCTTTCCATAATTGGATGTCTATAATTACATTGGAGGGGGGATGGGGCATGGCTTTGCTAAACGTATGCAGGGGCTTCAATCTTCTCTAGAATATGCCATCCATCAAAAATTCACAAAATCATTGTTTGGGTGGACTTTGCCATTAACTGTGATCATGACCTCTAAAAAGCCAATATTGGCATCTATGCAGTTCAGCTGACTAGTGGCTCCATACAAATGGTCATCTACAACACGTGAGAGATTTTTCAGACAGTCTTTTGTAAACACCACTGACAAACACAAAGGTACTTTTTAATACTGTAGTTTTAACATGTTACTGTAATTGATATACAAGGCATTTACTATATTTCTTTGGCTTGTTTTTTTAACACAGCCATTATTTTATTTATTTTTTTGGTACAAATTATTTTGAATATCCAGGAGCATAAAGACAAAAGTACTGTATATAAAGGTGAGCACTAAATTATATATAACATATCTTGTGTTCATTGTTTTAATTTTTCTCCAAGGAAAGATGTACACTGCCTATCATTCTGTTCCACTGGCCTAATGTTTTAGATCAAAAATTGTGTTTTTAATCGTAATGAGACCAGCCTGGGTTTAAAAAAAATCTCCCAAAGCTTTTATTTACTGATCACTTTTATTTAACGGTCACTGGATCCATAGTTGGCCATACACTAAACAATATTTTTAACAGATTCAAGTGATGGTCAATTTACTTTATATGTATAGTGCAGCCCCTGAGATCACCAAATTACCACACTTAAACTTCAGGAATGTGATGCTACAAAATGCTGTCAAGGATGATTACAGACATGCTGCAGGTGAAGTATGCAAACATTCCACAAGAGATAGTCAGAGACTGTAGCCATGCTAAAGGGGACAGAGACTGGGGACTTCGACTTCAACTACTGACTGGGGACATGTTGCATGAAACTACTAAAGATAACTGCTATTACAGCCCTTTACAAATCAATGTCTCCATATCTGTGCTCCATACAGCCCCCTAAAAATGACTTTGCTACATTTGATTTTTCTCAAAGTAAGATCCATGAAACATGTTCCAAGGAAAGAACATAAAATAGGCAAAACAGTGAGAGCAGCACAGAGGATCTTAAGAAGAAGCTGATTAAAAACATTTTTTTACCTTCACTGAAATATTTTTCACTTCATAAAACACATAATTAAACCTGAACTAAACCTAAAAATTAAAACAATCCTGAGGTTATTTTGTTGCAAAAAGAACAAGCTATGCCTCTTCTGCAGTAAAACAAACCTACCTGTCTGTTTGAAGTCTTCCCTATATAATGCATGTGCAGCTCAATGAATAACTCCAGGTTTACCTGGTTCCTAGAAATCAAATAACTCATCCGCAAAGGAACAAGGTGAGTTAGTTAAATAATTGTTAAAAGGTGGGTGAGCTTATTTTTTGTAGGAGATAAATAGATTGTCCTTCTGAATTAAAGAACCTGTCTGGTTGCATTGTTTTTTAATTTTTAGGTTTAGTTCTGCTTTAATCCTGCAGGGACCTCAAAAACACACAGAAAATGTCAACCTTCCACAAACCAGGCACTATGGTATTCAACATTAATGTAAATTAAAAACATCAAATCCAAAGGAAATCTGTTAAAAATGAGTGCATTCGCAATGAATATTTCATCAATATATGAAGAATTCCCAATGTGCTGGAAGCTGGGAGGACAGTCACAATGTACAGTACATTCTGAGCCAATGATCACTGGGGGAGAGGAGGAAATTATTTATTTTTCCCTATGATACCTTGCATCAGTAGGCAATGTTCTATACCATCACTATCATACAATGATTTGTTACAGTGTTGCATACCTGTGCAGACAGGTAAACTAGAAAACCTCATGTAGTTTTTCCAGGTATTGAACAATGATATCCTCATTTGAATGAAACTTTATACAATTTTATCCTAAAGATATACAGTATGTATCCTAAAGTTTGTCCACAACTGAAAGAAATAACATAACTGATTCCTTCTACTGAAGCCCCTACTACTCTAGAAGAACAATGCAGAACAATAAATGCTCTTACTGTTATCTAGTAATGGTGTTTCAACTATACATTCACCTCATTCGTACAATGAGGCCACATTCTGCAGGACATCAAATCATTCATTTAAATTCTAAATATTGAGCTTAGCTTTGTATGTCCCTACTTTAGTTTACCCCCACCAGTGTCATTTTGAAATGAGGGAGTAAAACACCCAATACCATTTACTGTATTCACTATTTTCTGTTGCTTACTGTGCTAGGACTCCATGTAAAGCTGGGCTCTTCAACGTCAGCTTTGCCTTTAGTTAATATGAACCTATTTTTTTACCATTAACTGTAAAGTTAAAAGGTTACCTAACCTCCCCAGCAGCATGAACCTTTTCTTGCATCCACACTCTCAAACTGCCTGACCAGACCATGTATGGTTAAATACCCAACATTTGTGGGTATGGATGACTATGTAGCCCATTCCCTCTCATCCATGGGTCAGTGATACCTACCCCCTGGGAATCCCACCACTGTCACACCGGTCCAAAAAGGAGTCTATATTACTGCAGAGGCTCTAACAATTCAGATTCAACCTTTACCAGGGCATAGTGAGAACGTTGTGAGATAGGAAAAAGGTACATGATAATGGGGAGGATAAAGTTCAGGAACCCTTTTCCTTTGCCCTGCATGGATCACTTTAAGCTCTCATATTTCAAACTTTTTGTAACCTTTTGCTAACACAAATTCATTCCTAAAGGAGACAACAGTATAAAAAAAAAGCCTACAGAGCTAAATCAATCAGAATTTATGTTTTGCGGCTATCCACTTTACCAATAATTAGAAAGAACTCAAGCTTAATTCCCATTTATTTAACATAACATTTGTCATTTGAGTTAATATTAATGGACATCAGTGTATGAGATCATTAGCATATAGTTTGCATCTCATTATCACAAAGGTCTGTTTATATTAACACCACATAATGTTATTTTAACACATTTCTGCATAATTTTATGGAAGCTGCATAACACATTGGCATAAAGATGAGGTTAATAGACAATGGCAACTACTAAGCAAGACTCATTGTTCGCTATTTGGAGAAAAAAACAGATTAATAGACATGACAGTCATGTTACATAGTAACACTGTTTGGTCAGTCAAGGTTCTCTTGCTGTGGAAATATAGAGGCCTGTATGCACACCATGTGAACAACATGGGTCTTGGTATTTAACACATTTCACAGTATTCATATGCAAAAAGAAAAATGACAACCGATGAGGCCTTGGAGCTCTGCCAAAACAAGCAATGCTTAAGGGTAAAATGGCTTTGATGCAGACTTTTCCTTTTATGTGATAAATTCCTAATAACTGTCTATTATTCAGATGCCCACCATATATCAACAGCAGAAACAAATAATAACTGCTGAAAAGAAGCCTATATCTATTTCCAATGTTTCCAATGTAATGCTCACACAGTATAATTTCAACATTTTAGTTGATGTCAAGTTTGACAAACAACTATATTATTGAGATGCCCAGCATGCTGGAAATCGTATGTGTCTGATTCAATTTTCATTCATAGTAAATGTCCACTCTCAATGGCAGTATGTAAAGGCTAGTAATATACTGGGAGTGTTTTCATACCTTTAAAATTGTAAATGAAAAATGGGTAAATTTACCGTGTTTCCCCGAAAAAAAGACACTGTCTTATATTTTTTTTGGCTCCCAAAAACACACTAGGTCTTATTTTCAGGGGATGTCTTATTTTTCCATGAAGAAGACTACAGTACACATTTATTGTTGAAAGTCACTCATGATCACTCATGTTCCATTGATTGTCCCCTTCTGATCACTCTATGCCATTGATTAAAAATTAGAGATAAGGAGAGTTGTCACCATTTGCCTTTAAATTCCAGCGGTCATTTTCTAGAGCAGGTTAGAAAATGGAAGGCTTTGGATGCTACAGGCAACATAGGACTAAAACATGAGGACCAGTGCACAAAAAACTTTTAAGGAAGTGTCAAATATTGGAGTCTAAGGCAATGCATATCTGTCAGATAATCGCTTCGGGGCTTCAGTGATCCATCCTAGCGGATCTATAACGACTGTAGTACAAGTGAATGGGAGAGTGCGGCTTGCTCATTCTCTCTCATCCCCTCTCCATAGAGAAGATACGTTTCAGTCATTTGTCGTTGGAAAGAATTGTGAGAGTTGGAAAGTCCAACGACACAAAAAGTCAAATGTGTGTACGCAGCCTAAGGGTAAGTTTGGTTATGGTTAAAATAAAAAAAAAACTTACCTTATCGGAAGACGCGATCCCGAGTTCTGGCTTCTGACAGGCGAAGTGCATGTAGTATCACTCCGCCTGTGACAGGAGCCGGAACTACAAGGAAAGCATCGGCTTGTGCGGCTCCGGAGTGTGCACTCCCGCTGCCTTCACAGGGAAAGAACTCCATAAGTACTATTTTTTTTTTTTCTTTTTCTCCTAGGTCTTATTTTCGGGGTAGGTCTTATATTAGGGCAGGTTGAGACAATAGTGATAGGTCTTACTTTCGGGGAAACACGGTACTATACCAAAATGCAACATTTTTGTGAGATTTGTTTCCGCATTCCCGTATCGAAGACACAAATACTGTAAACCAGTCTTTGTGTTGCAAATGTTGCAATATTTTTGCATCTTAGAACATTTGCCCAATATTTACCTGTAAGATTCATATGAGCAAAACTACATGTCTACTAAATATAACTAAGATAAGAGGTAGGATATGGTTGTAGAAGTGATCTGGCAACTACGCTGACAGTTGTTCTCATTGCCACCCCTCATTCAGTGAGCTAAGCCTCCGACGCAAACAAGAATGTACCAAGCAGGGAGACTTTTGTAGCCAAAATTCCATGAACCTAAGATGACTGTAGTACATTTTACATTAGGTAATACTAAGATGCCCACATATTGATTGTTGGGCAATATACAGCTATTTAACTTGGCAGTCAATACAAACACAGGGTTTCAGGATATTTCCCCATTATTGTCTATAAGGCAGGGTCATCTGTACTTAGCTTTGTTTTATCACAAAAGATTAGCAAAGTATTATATGGAAGCTTTCACCCTGCCAGGCCTGCACTGGCACAGTATAACTATTCATGCTGGTGAAGATTATTGTACAACCAAGGGGAAAGATGTTATGTTGTGCAAACATCTTTATCCATATATGTTTACTGTCAATGTGCTGTTCTTAGCAATGAGCATCAGACTATTGTTTAAATCTCTCTAAGCAAACATGCTGAGGGGCAACCAACCCTCCCCCCATTATTCATCCGCAAGGCAATTTCTATGGATATATACTGCAGACCCAGACGAGGTCAAGGAGGTTTCACATGATCCATCATGTGCTGACATCTTACTCCCACCAGGCTCATGCCTATATTGTGACGTCAAATCAGATACAGAATTAAAGAAAAAATAAAAGAAGCAATTTCTGCCTTTAAAGAAACTAATTGAAAAAAATGAAAAAAAAAACTGTGCTGTGCAATGACATTCTCTTCTTATTACCATCTTACAATTATATGCAATATTAGCATCATGTCAGTCAAAGATATGGCATGACTTCAGAAAAATAAAAACAGCTAGTAGAAAAAGGTTGCCACAGAAAAATGACTAAACCATGCACAAAACAGATACCAACAGATAATATATATATAATTTAGCGTATGCTGATTTTGAAGGTGGTTTCAAGGTGTCCTCTTCAATTTCACCTAGAAAAGAGGATAAAGGGTCAGACACTCCACCCCTCTTCCAGGCCAAACCAATTGAGGGTGGCAAGAAAGCACCCGCCAAATACAAATAAAAGAGAGTGTGCATTTCAGATTAGGTGGAAAAAGAGTCCTGGGACAGGTGGCTCAGGCAGAAAGGCTGCTTGAGGCCTGTAAGAAGGAAAGCTGTGGGAAGTCTGTGAGTTTAGAAAGCCAAGGTAGTATTGCTTCTCCCCCAGCTCCCGGTCTGCTGGACCAATACCTCTGAGGATAGTGTCAGAGACAGAGCCACAAAGCTGAAATTTATGTTAGTCTCCAATGTACTTTGATGACACTCATCACCTGTATGGGAAACCTGGATGTTTACTTTCTGTTCATGTTTTGGAGTGAATCAAATTGCAATTCAATCCTAATTGAAGTCAGGAATACAGGCAGGAAGTGCGTTTAATGATAATCCATCACAGTATATAGTGCAATGCTTATATACTAGTTTTTCAGTTTGCAATACAAACATTTGGAAACATTATTTATTAACTGGAGTTTTACACGTTTGATAAATCACCAAGTTCTCTTACAGTTTATGTACTGTAAACTGTGTCACTTTGGATAGAGTTTGAAAAGGTTGGAACTTCCTAAATTTAGTTACCTGTTTGTGTATCAATATTGAAATTTTTTTCTTTGCCACTCCGCTTGATTTAAAATGCCTTTGGAAATGCTTAAAACTTGTACAAAACTGTATGGGCATTTATTTGCGTTTAAAAATAAGAGTTTAGCCTTAAGAAAGAATTTGTGTGCCATGAATGTTAAAAAGAAGAGTCTCAACAACGTAATCACTTTTTGTTGACATGGGAACCACAATTTTTGTTTTACAGATTACACTGACTATTTCAACTAGAACTTCTGATAAGTTTTTATTGTTTGTGTTTCAGAGATTTCCAAATTTTCTTGGTGACACTATCACTAGAGATGAGTGTTACCAGGGAAATAGCAACATAGCGACAAAGAGAACAATACAACTTGACAGACAACCCACAGCTCTGCTAAACATGTGTGATTTTGTTACTATTTCTGTCCTGGTGTCAGGGAAATTCTATCACTTCCTGTCCTTGTGACACCCTGTCACTGGGAAAGATGAAGATGGTAAGGTTAAATTTCTCAAAAGGGACACAAACAGCAATGAAAAACTGTGGTAAAAAGTGGCTTAAATTCTTCCTTAATCTGTGTAAACCCCAAAACAAATGTTTTGGCTGGAGTTGAGCTGTAATTTGCCAACAAAAGCTAAGAAAATGGCAATAAAAAAGTAGAACTGATAACATCCATCTGTTATCATTCTTATGTATCCTTTTGCGTTTTATAGTCTTGATCTTTATGTATTCTAAATGTCAGTATTTTCCTGGAAAATAAAATGAAAATACATACAGAACTATTTAAAAAAAAAGACAGCCATTGGATATCATCTCGGTTGACCATGGTTTTGACTGCCACCCAGAGAACAAAACAGATGTGGGAAGATTATGTGCTTGTATTTCTCATTAGGGACAGAAAGCGGAAGGGTCATTTGTATATTACAATAGACAAACAACCTGCTAAATAAACCTTGACTCGTTCCCCACAATGCTCATCTCATTGAGCGAGTCAGATGTTCTGCTGATTAAAAATTGATCCATTTCAAAATCTAATCAACAGGATAGTATTCTTTCATATGTTATCAAGTCAGCTGCTGACATCAGAAACTAAAACCTGTTATTAACCTATGAACTTCAGTGACCTGCGCCAGACTGGTCTCTTCCAATTGTAAATTATTCAGTAGCCCAAGAACAATGTTTTAAGCTGAATGAATTTACACACTGGCTGCAGTCTGTGTAGGTTAAAGCCAATAATATTGGCCCATTGGACCCGAGGGAGTGAGGTTCACAACAAGTCTGTGTGCCATGACTGTGAATACATTAGCGGCATCTGCAAAATCCTGCCGTTCCAACATCTATCCTGACTACTAAATGTTGAGAGACAGCAGGAATTATACAAAGGAATCAGAACAATGACATGCACACATTCTGTCAGTGAAAACAGGGACAATGAACAGTTGTGGAAAATATATTGAGATACTTTGGCAAACACATGCCTTCCTAAATAAGGGAGCGGGCAGGTCCACACTTAAATATCTTCAGCCTCTGTTTATTTTTTTTAAAAAAAAGCTTCATATGCAAAAAAAAAAAGATTGGCCATGTTCTAATATTAGGTATTAATCTGAGCTGGGTAATTAGGTATTGATTGAATCCTTTATAAATCATATGCCAATCAATTCACTTGTGTGCTTCAATATTCTCTTGATCAGTCTTGATCAGGGTCAAGTTTAGCTTTATTCTAAAATATATTTGTGGGTAAATCTCTCTTCTTTTTCTGCTTGGTCCTTTTTATTATTTTTGATAAACTATAAAACAGTGGACTTTGTTGCATATAGCCATCCCTGGGCGTTTTAACCACATCTTTAAAGCTACATGGATCTGGTCTGTAAAAAGATATATTAGAAAAGAAATACTGTTAGACTGTTAATATATCTCCTCCCAATATTTCTTCGGTAGTAACACTGCGGACTTCCTTTAATTATATACCATATATTTGCCTTCCACTCTACATCCTCCTTGTACCCTATCCCTTTCCCCCATCTTCCTTTTTCTTCTCTTTGCCTTCTTTCCATTTGGCCTAGAAATTTCATGTTTAGACAATTGTATCGCTAGATATGTTTACTGCTGTTTATAAAGTAAGCTTTTTGAATGAATGTCTATGATTTATTGCTACCTCTTAATCAGAATGATAATAATGTGTTATTCTACTTTCTACAAATATCTGTGATACACTACTTTTTACAAGAGTCATATATATGTTTTCTATTCCTGGTTATTGTTAAATTATTAGTTTGTATTTCTTTGCTACCTTCTTATATTTGTTAAAACTTTTAGTTTATTATTTGAAAAAACTCAATAAAAATTACAATTAAAAAAAAAAAATATATATATATATATATATATATATATATTTATAAAAGCTAAAAGTGAAGTTAAAAGAAGTTGGCACCGCCATTGGACAAGTTGTAATTAATATATTTCCAGTAGCTTGTTGTACTTTATGGAGTCTGCTCACCTTACATTGTTAGGCCTGTAATATGGAAATATTCTCTATTCGTAGCAAGCCAGTGTTTGTAATGGGGCAGTCAACCATAACAAGCATGTCAAATGACATTATTGTGTAATGTGGTAGCTTTGCCTTCTAACATTACAGAGCCAAACAGTAGAGTTAGAGTTATTGTAGTGGAGTTGTGGGTCAGACTGTAGGTACTCTAGTACATTTATTGCATCATGGGGGCTCCTCTTCTTGAATTGGTAAAATCCCTGTCAAATTTATTTTTTGTGCCCCACTGGGGAGATTTTCGTTTTCTTCCTGTCAAAGAGACAATCTAAGATATAAGAGAAGAGCTCTCCAAATAATGGAGCTTTTGTCATTTAGATAGCTGTCACCAGTGCAGCTGTTCCCTCTGGAACATTCTCCTTCACATCCTATTTCTTTGATAACCAAAACCTTTTCCCATAACTTTTTTGTCTTGGTGACAGTGGTCAATCAACTGGGAACACAGTTTTGTCTTTACACTACCTTCAGTGGTTTACCAAGTGTTGCAGGGAAGAGTAGAATACCCTGACTAAATTCCTTAATTTAAGTAGTTGAACTTCAGTTTACCAAATATTAAATAACAAAAAATTCTTTATATAATTTCTTCATTTCAGTGGTTGTTTTTTATTCCACTAAGTTTAGGATTTAGGTAGTTGAACTTCAGTCCCCTAAATACTACATGGAAAATTACAAACGGCCTGACACAATCCATTCCTATCAGGGTTTGTACTTCAGTTCAGCAAACATTTATAGAAAAGCACAAAGTGATCATGACACAATTCTGTAAGTTGAGTGGTTGGAGTGGTTGGACCTCAGTCTACCAAATGTTAAACAAAAGTAAGAGGATGTTCCTGCTGCCTGGAAGCTGTAGAATGTTATAAAGAGACCCCTCTATATGAATACACTAAAAGGTCTAAGTCACAAAAACTTGTTAAAAAGAGAATAATTGTTTGCAACAATTAATTCAAACCAACTGAGACATTAATAATAATAAAAACGAACCAATTCCTGAAAGGTTTATTTTTTCAGGGCTCAAAACTAAAACTGAAAAATAAAAGCACTGCTTCTTTTATTCCATTAAAATGCAGCTATAACTTTTACTCTGTTCATTACAGTGAATAACTAGGCATACATTACGCCAAATGATGTATCTTCTATCTGAATTGCCAAATTTAATACAAGCTACTGTCAATGCGCATTTGCAGAAATGAGATGCATAAACAGCCATTATATGATTTTTCTCAATATTCCTTCAGCAGACAGATTTGTTTCATACAGCTAAAAAAAAATTATAAAAAAGCCAAACAGATTTGAAGAACACAAATATCACAGTTATGAGAAGCTGAAGATGGTAGAGTCGTCGAACAATCAGACATTTTTTAAGATGAAGAGCATTAAACTATTCCCTGTAGAGATCACTAATCTAACATCCAAATCCTTTATAACCAGCCAATCCCTATAGAGCAATTAAATTCTTCTCCCTTTAAAGCACTTGGTTTTCCGTCTGGGGACCAAACCGGAAGAAAGAAAAAAAAATCAAAATTCATTTGATAAATTAAACAGGGACGGGAGAGAATCAGGCTTTGTTCTAGGTTTTATTTTAATTACGGAATGCACAATGGCTGCATAATGTTTAATAAGAGCTATGAAAATTCCTAACAGTATTACAGCACAACACAAAAGAAATAACCTGGTTACCATGAAAAATTGCATATTTAATTAAGAACAGAGCCTCAGAATCTACCTAGAGAATTTGAAAGTGTGCTAGCCTAAGGGGCTCAATTACACGCTTAGAGGAGTGCTAACGGAGTGACTGCTTGCAGTCATTACCCCTGCGTTACCATTAAGTGACATGCCCACATGACATCGGGATTCATTCTTGAAAGGGCCTGGCAACCCCAGCAGCCACTTGAGTAGTTAAAAAGAACTCACTACCATCCTGCTGCTACAAATCAGTTCCCACATTGCTAAAACTAATAATTAAAGAATATTGCTAATTAGCTGTTTTTATCTGAAGAGGAGTAGCTGGAGATTTTCCAAGTCCTACTTCAATACATCCTTGGTTCTATGCTACGTGACTACATCCTAGATTAAAAACCCTCCCTTGAGTTTCTCATCTTTATTAGAAAACAGCCATGTCTTTTGTATATAAAGATATATTTACACTTCTTAAGGTGAAACTCAACTGAAGGTGTGGACTGGAATCAACCCACAAATAGTGGTCGGATGAAGAGTCAGATTTGGCTGTGTGATCCAACTGATCATCAATGCTTTTTTGCAATCTTTAGACTCGAGAAGGCATGGGTGAGATTCTGTTTTTAGAGACAGGAAGTGTCTAAGATACTCAGTGCAGGATTCATCCATGTAGGATCAATAGCATGAAGTGTCACTGAGGTCAATGGCAGTCGCTATTTGATCAGTATGCAGCGCACGTCACAGTAACACAATTAATCCTTCTCAGTAAACAATGTCAATGCTGCACCATGATTTTGTTACACAATAATGCTACTTACTTCCATTGTCTCGTTTTTTACTACATACTTGCATTAAGCTCTTTGCTAACAGCTAAAAAGTATGTTTTATTGCATTTTATTAAAAACTTAGAAACTGTAAAGTATTTTTGTGGCTTTTACGTTTGTACACAAGTGGACAGAAACATGGAGATGAAAGATGAGTCCCAGAAAACTGAGGCCCTCCCCCTGTTTGTACCACCTTTATTACCCAATTCCCTCTAGGAGAGATACCCCTTTAGCTGGAAGGGGAATTCCCTATGGTACTTAGGAGTACAGATCACCTCATCATATGCCCTATTATACAGAGAATTTCTCTCCAGTGATTTGGGAACTTAGAACCCCACTCCAGAATTGGAAATCTCATCTACTTTCCCTGTTAGGACACATAGTGTCTTATAAAATGATGCTCCTCCCAAAGCTTCTTAAACTATTTGAAACCCTCCCGGCTACGGTACCCACACCCATTTTAAAAAAAGCTCCAAATGATTTTTTACATTTAATTTGGGGCTAGAAAAGGCACAGATTGGCCCAACAGGTGGTTTGTACTCCTAGAGAGGCTGGTGGGCTGGGGGCCCCGGACTTATGTAAATATTATCTGACGGCACGCTTGCAGTATATGATATCCTGGTCTTCCCTACACTCTAATAGTGTCTGGAGGAGAATCAAGGAACTCTGGATTGTCCCAACCCACACTAATGTTATCTTGTGGAGCTCCTCTCTTCCCTTATCGTCCTATCACTTGCTTTCACCTATGATCTTATGATCTCTGCTAGACAGATCTGGAGCTTCGGTGATGACCTTGATCATCCTGACGCCTCAAATCCCGGATAGCCTTTCTCGGGGGATGTCAGGGCCCTGGAAAGAGAGAGCATTGTTTCACCTCCGGAGTATATTACATCCGGTTGATCACAGAATATTGTCCTTCTCGGAACTCAAGGAAAAGTATGAGTTGCCTCATATTTCATTTTATGCAAACCTCCAAATACACCATTATGAGTCTTTGCTTTGACTTCCACTGTCCACAAATGTAAGTTTGTTCTTCTCTCTCTGACCCCCAATGTAATAGGCAAAGAGACCCCAGAGACTTAATGGGTACAAGTTAAAGGAACTGACACATTATAGCTATGTTTTTAACACTAGTTTTTACTGATTCTAAAAAGTGAACATCCAGGCTTAAAAAAAGAACACACAAGGGAAAATGGTAAACCAAAACTAAGTTTTAGAATAAACATGTCTGACTTTGTGGACTTTTTAGTAACTTTACAACGTAAATTGATTCCAGACATGTCACAATATACAATAATGCATTTTTGTATAAAGGTTTTTCCTCCCCATCTAGTAATCAGACTGCAGCACATAATCTGTGTAGCAAGTCACAATGTTGGACATTTGTTAACAAAGAAACAAACTCCAAGAACAGCACAGGCACCAGAATTTACATGAGTGTGTCATCTCTGAGCCTACATTTCATTCTACACAAAGTAGAAGCTGACTCTGCAATATGCCTGAAAATAAATGGCACCAAGAAATATGCATAGGAAGACATTGTCAGGGGGAATATTGTGATCTCTGTGAGAGGTAATATTACCTGTAAGTGATACACTGACAATGCATACTTAACATTACAAAATATATCTGATTCTACTTTACAGATGATATTCCAATGTACATGATAAAAGGGGACTATCTGTTTACAAAGCCAAATGTAATGGCATTTCTCTTAAAATATCAGAAAGAGATCAAGCATTGGAGGAGTTTGTAACATTCGCATACAGTGTAGATAGACAATGTCTTTAGTGCACAGTACATGTACAAGTGAACAGACTATCATTTCAGGTAATGATGTATCATTATGACAAATCCACAAATTCAGACTTCTGCAGAGAAGCTCTAGCTAGTTGAACTGATGGCTTATTTACTGCTGTCATCTACATAAAAAGAAATTTTGACATACCGCTAAATGATAACACATTTAGATAAGTCAAGCTGTCATATCATTTAATAGATGTTAGAGCGGTTACATTGCAAATATGTAAAATGTATTCAATTCAGAGCATTGCAAGGTTATATTTTAATCACACTGCAGAGATTTCAGTGGTCCTAATACAAAGCGCTATCTGCCAAAGTAAACTCAGAGAAAATGGCCGTCATTCAACTGAAAGCTGTATAAATTAATGCAGATTTCAATGTTTGAAACATACCTTCCTATAATATTTGAAACTTTACTAAAAGAACTATGACAGTCAAATGGCAAGGTATTTGTTTAATAGGCTTCTGTATTGACTCTCACTCCTCTATACTGACTTTAATTTTAATTGACACCTATATTCTATAACTGAAGAAAAGTAAAATCAATTGGAAACCATTGGTGTACTCTGATTTATTAAAGCTCCCAAGGCTGAACAAAATACACTTTCATCAGTGAAGCTGGGTGATCAAGAAAACATGGAATGGATTTCAATGTTTTCGATCCTGGACCAGATCCAATCCAGGTTTGGTGGATCACCCAGTTTCACTGGTAAAAGTGTATCCTCTCCAGCCTTGGAGAACTTTAATAAAACATGCCCTTTAATAGAAGTTTACAAACATTGGGCCTGATTTTTTAAGCTCTCCAAGACTGGAGAACATAGACTATCATGGGAGAACCTGGGTGATCCAACAATCATGGAATGGATCTGGTCCAGGATTATTATTATTATGATTAAACAGCATTGATATAGCACCAACATATTACGCAGCACTGTACATTAAATAGACATACAGATACAGACAGTAACACTGGAGCAGGAGGAGAGGACCCTGCACAGAAGAGCTAACAATCTAGAAGGTGGGGGAAGTAGCACACAGTAGGATTAAAAACATTTGCTAAAAAATAGCAAAATAGTTTTACAAAATCCATTTCAGGGTTGCTGGATCACCCAGGGTTTTGTGTGCCATATGAATCATGCTCCCTTTTCCTGTGGTTTACAGTGTCATTCTACCCACCTCTAATCAACCTCACCTCTTCTCCACCCTTCTAGTGAACAGGCAGTGGAAAGGTTCTTAGGCCTCATTACCACTATGTGTGACGCAGTGCAATGTTTGAAGTCACCACTAATGTGTTGCACTGTAGTGTGTTTTATCAATATGGTATTCTGCGATATACAGCATAATAATTAGGGTCAGACTCAAAACAGACAGCCAGGCAGGTGGCTGTGTGTTGTCATGCATTGCAGTATAACACACGGCAAGGCACTTTCTTTTAATGGCAAAGAGGTCTTACTATAAATCAGTGCAGCCTCCCTAACACTGTTAACTGAGATTGCAATACCTTCTAGCGAGAATAAAACTGTTTTTTTTACTTAAAATAAGTTCCGATTGCACTGTCTGCACTGAATTGCAGGGAACCATGCCTAAATTACTTCTGCAAATGTGGTATTTCAATAAGCATATATATATTTATATATATATATATATATATATATATATATATATATATATATATATTTATTTATATATATATATATATATTATAAAACTCTTGGAGGCTCTTAGGGCAGAGTGCTGCAGCATGGCAGTACAGCAGAGATATGTGCTCACCTCTCAGGTTACTTTACCCATGTTCTAGATGAAACAAGTTTACTTTAAGGTTACCCAATGCATTCTTTACTCTTTTGATGTTGTTTCAGTATAATCTGCTGAAGCAGTAGTAAGCAGTATAAGCATACACTGTAAATTACAGTCTATTGGGTTCATGTCTCTGATACAGAAAATGTAAAATGCTTTAAAAAAATACCTTACCTCATCTTGATAGTTATAGTCATTTTATTGCGCACTTAGTATGCCCAGTGAAGCATGAGAATTAAAAGCTTAGTGTATTGTTATTGTGCAATAAACATGGTAATCCAGATTCTTCAGGAAATAAGATGCATCATGTTTTATTCCATCTTTGCTGGTATCACTTGGTGAATGATCATTCATTCATTATTACCAGTGAGATAAAAAATGCACGCATAACAAATTAGAAGAGAGCTAGTGAGCCTTTATTTACATTTCAGCTTTTCAGTTAAAAAGCAAAGGTTGCAGACAGTTGTGTATTAAATGTGCTCAATCTGAGTTAGATATTCTTAGGAGTTGTCTGATCTGACTTTAAAAATGGCCACCTACCGCTCTTAAAGTGGACCTAAACACAAAATGTGAAGAATTGCTATGGTATAGGGAACATTTAGGTATGTTAATTCTGCCAAAGCTGGACCTATTATTGTTGACATACTCCTGGCCTCTATGGTACGTAACTATGCCTAGACACTTCAGGTTCATAGTTGTGTGTGTAGTGTATCTCTTGTATAATATGTAATGCACCACAGCCAATGTTTGTTAGTCTTGGGAGATTTGAAGATGTCACCACTATTGTGCGGACAGTTCTTCTTGTTGAAGGCTAAACCCTGCCAAGATGGGCAACTCTACACAGAGTCAGTTTAAAAGGCATGGTGAGTCTATATTGGGCAAAATGTCAGATGTATCTCTAAAAAGCATCAGGGTTCTCCCCAGGCCCTTTTAGCTGGGTGTACCGCCCGGCACTTTTTAGCACCCACCTGGCTGTTTTTGAGTGGTTACTAAAGAGTTTGGTCACAATACAGGGGCTGCCACGCACCTACAATTTCTTCCCACCCGGCTTAAAAAAATTTCTGGGTTGAGCACTAAGCATGCAAATGCAAAATGTTTTTTTTTTTTTCATTATAAAAACACAACATGCTAAAAAAAATATAGCACAATGGTTTAATAGCAGAATGCTATGATAAAACATGGGGATAATAGTGGTGTTCTATTAAAAAAAAAACAAGAACAAATTAGTAATTCTTGTAATTTGATCCTCTAAACAATTGTTTGACAATATGTAGGCAAAAAAATATGTCAATATATGGGTTGCAAATAGGCAATCCTATACAATACAAAAGCAAAAAACACTCAAATGGTGCAACAGGAGGGTAGCATAATTCCAAACTATACAAGAAGAAAAACCAAGGGGAAGTTGTGAGAAATGTTGTGTAGAAAGCAAATGGAAAAATAGCAACAATATGTGGACAACAAAATGGCAATTGTGACAAATGTATATACCATACAATATATATATATATAAAAAAAAAAATATATATATATATATATATATATATATATATACTGTATGGTTGTGAAAGACCTGGGGCAACCTGGGATACAATATATATATACATGTACCTATTAAATACTGTATACCAGAAAGCACCACTGAATAAAACTCTTTCATTACATATGCTTTTCTGGACAGAAAGAAAATCATAACTTTGTCCAAACCCACAGTAAAGAAGGACAAAAGCTGTTAAGACAATACACAATTTAGGAAGGCCTGTGTCATGTACAAGTGAGAGAGAGAGTGATGGCAAAGTCTCTCCCATCAAATTCCCATTAACATCCACTTCTCCCATATATTCATTATTCTTCTATACATGAGAGTACCTCAATAAATCAGAATCTGCCCTGCACCTCATCACCCCCTCCACTGCCACATCAAAGTTCTCTCCTCTTAACATCAGGAGCCCCATATTTTGAAGACAAGAAACAGGAAGCACCACACAACAAACTGAACCCAACATTTGCACAATCAGCTCCCCAATATTGTATCCCTTAGATTACACCACCCCCTCCCAGGTCAGGATACGTTTTGTGTACATACATTACAAACATTAATTTCTAAACGTTTTTCATTATTGTAAAATTTTACTGATTGTATCTGCAGACACAGAAAAATACTAATATGATGCAAAGATTGCCTCATACATACCCATGTTAAAAGTTGTTACTAATAAAAAAACAAGTGACCTATGGTGGTTTGATAGACAATGGACAGCCCCTAAATGGAAGCAGAGTAAATGGCAATTTTACCTGCTAACACCACGATAAAAGGGTTCAGACTCAAGCAATCCAGTCTGCCCTCTTCTGAAAATGGAGGTGACGTTGGTGGGACGCGGGGCACAGTTTAATTTCTATCATTTTAAACCCATCAAATGTAAAATGTCACCTGTGTTTTTTATCGGTGTGTTTTTATCGGTTGGTATCAGGCCAATTTAACAAAGCAGTACATAGAAAAATGATGATGTGCCTAAACTCAACAAATGCAGGAAAATCTGGCTACACAGAGCTAGGAATGGTAAAAAAATATTCCTATCCAGAATACTAGGTCAACAATCTGCATTTTCAGAGTTTGATTTTAACTGTCAGATGATAAAGAGATAATTTACATCTAATCTAGTGTCAGTGGTAGACTTTATATCTATTTTCTTTTCCATTCATAGAAAATATTGGGTTGGTCAGTGGATGCTTAAAGCATCTCCTACCCTCGTCTAAATAGCCAAAAGAACAGGTTAGAGCAGGGGTGTCAAACGCAAATCCACAGGGGGCCAAAATTAAAAACTTAGACAAAGTCGGAGGCCAACCTTGAAATTTACTGAAAAAATTATGGAAGTTTTTCCTTCCCATTAGATATAAAACCTTTTCATATGGAAACCAAGAGGTTTTGCTTCACATTCAATCAGGAACAAGCCTATAATAGAGAAAGAGGCATAGGATTTTTTTTTTAATTTAAATATAATTTAAATATTTAATTGTAGCCTTCTGAGTTAAAATTCAATGGTAACCTTTTTGCACAGGCTAACAATATTAATACCAATTTTCTTCTCTGAAAATCCAACCATTCAAGTCCATTCCTTGCAGTAGCAAGGAAATGTACAGCTAAGGGGGAGTGCTGGAAATGCTGGATGCGGGGCTAAATCTTATGAGTGGACCGCCGCTGGAACTCCCTCTTCATTGAAATAGCACCACTACTATAAGTCCCAGAATAACTTGCGTCTATAAAACAGTCCAATGCAGGGCCACAGATAGGTAGAGAGCCCGCTGATCTATAGACGCGAGTGATGCCGGGAATTGTAGTAACGGCGGTATTGCAATGCAGCGGCGGCCCAGCTGCAATTCATATTTAGGATTCCTTTGGGGGCCAAAAAAAAGGATGTTGGGTGCCAGATGTGGTCCTCGAGCCAGAATTTGACACCCCTGGGTTAGAGGGAGAAACTTTCATGACATTTACCGACCTACATCTAGAGAACATAGACAGCTTCTGATCAGGAAGGCTGGACAAACAATCTTTATAATTTTCTTCACAAAGTCAGTTATGATTTTGTTTAATTTATTGTACTTTAGCTGGATTATAGGGGCCATGCATATGAGTGTGTGGATTTGTAGAAAAAAAGGGTAAAAGTCTTACAGTTCATACATTTACCCAATCAGCTGCACCCTAAGCAGAACCTATAACTAACCAACATGCTGCACAGAATAACTCTTGTTTTATGTGTGGAAGCAGTGGCTTCTCTGCAAAGGTTGCACCCTCCTCAAAGTTAAAGTTAGAGCTTTCCAATGAACAGGTGCATTGATTTGTTGATTCAGCTCAACACAAGGCATGTCAGAACTCTATAGAGAGCATACTGGCAGGGGACAGGATTCACTACTAAAGCTGTGGCTGCTTTCTAAAAAAAAAGTAACTGCTTTCAAGGGGGAATTACTAATTCCTTTTGAAGTTAGGTAAAGAGTTATCCACTTTGATCAGGTAGGTGGACAACTCCATTCACCTCATTGCAGATGTAGCACTTTAAAGCCACTGCCAAGCAGCTGCTTCTGAGTAAGCCCTGTGACTTAAACATAGTTTTTATTGCTGTACGTGCCCACATCGGAGTAAAGAAAGTTCTCTACAATGTTCACAGAAACCCCTCGCACCTTCTCTGCTTTGGTCTGGTGTTGGGTTTTCATGCATGTTATAAGCAAAAAAGACCTGTTTGATTCAATTTTTTATCATGTTAAGCTATGTCTGTTTAAACCTAATTGGATCCTATTTACACATGAATTTCAAGTACACTTAGACAAGGCTTTTCATAATGAAAATGCTAAAACACACACAAAATGCTTTTTTTTTTTAAATTTATATGCATTTAAATTACACATTTCTTTCATGACCCTTTAAGGTCATACAAACACCTTTACTGAACTTACATTGCATACATTTTCAAAACAAAGGGTGGATCTCAGTTTTGGAGAAATCTAAAATGCAAAAAAAAATTAGAGGCTGAGTTGAATCTGTGAATGGAAACCAACTGAATCCCTTTAATTCCCTGTGTGACCATCAAGGGGCCAATGTATAGGACAGTAATGTGTGATTTATATTAGCTCATATTTTCTCCATCTCCATCTCCATTCCAGGTTTAAATCTCAGCACAGACACTCTTTGCATAGAGTTTGTAGGTTCTCTCTGTGGTTTTGCTCCCACGTCTCAAAAACATACTGGTAAACTAACTGCCACACATCCCAAAAAAAAGATTGGTCACTATGAAAAGAGCATATGACTCTGAGATCAGTTAGTGACTCTGTATAATAATATGGATATGGACTCATCTACACTCTACAGGCAAACATGTACTAAATATTATTATCATTATTAAACAGGATTTATATAGCGCCAACATATTACACAGTACTGTATATTAAATAGGGGTAGCAAATGACAGACAATTATAGACAGTGACACAGGAGAAGAAGAGAACTAATCTAAAAAAACCTGCTAGAATAATCTAGATTATGTTTAAATATTTGTAGGCTGCTACCACAGAAAATTGTTACTACCAGTTACTGCCTTCAGTCTGGTTTGCAGAAATGTATTTCTCAACTAAATGTTTTTTAATCATAAGTGAAACAAGAAGTCATTGACCTTTATAGTGGCTGAACTGGTCCAGTAGCTACGGGGATTGCACTGAATCAAAGCATCCAATGATTTCTTGCTTTAGGCCTAGTACAGTTATATAGACACTGGTACCTAGCTTTTATATAAAGAACCATTCATAGGAATACTTATAGAGATCCATTGCAAGATACCATTTTCAAAGCAACTGCAATGTAAACAAGGCAGTAGGCAGTGCAATATGTATACCCTTAGTGCAAACGGTGAAGGTGAAGTTCAAAATGCAGGAAGCAAGAGCAGCCAATCAGACAGCTGTGTAATTAAACAACTTGACTGCTAAACACACATTCTAATTGGCTGTACCCCATACAAGGTAAAATGTAAACCGAAAATGTTGTGCCAGATTTTCTGTGGGTCAGGGGCAAACAATTATTATTTGAAGAATTGTTCAGCTTAATTCGGGGACCAAATGGCACAAATACCAAAAATGTCATTAACATTAAGAAATAAAACAATGGCTGGGCACACTTGCTGAGATTGTTTATAAAAGGTATACCAAATGCCTACCTTTTCCTATCTCCCAGAAGCCTTTTTAAAAACAACCAAAGCTAAGACCTAAAAAACGATCAGCATTGAAAAGTGGTGATTTGTGCTTTTTAGGGCTTAGTAAAAATGCAATCCTGTTCTAATAAACAGCAAAACACTGGCACGTCAGCCATCAGCAGAATGCTCTCCATTTGTACTCATGAACCTCAGCAGTTTTATATTGGGATATTAAAAAAAAAGTCATTTTCCTAAAAGCCTCAATGTATTATTGCTGAATATGGAGAGCTCTTTGCTCAATAAGAGGAACTTATGTGTGTTTTGTCCCCTTCCAAAGCATTTGTATGTTCTGATTTCCTGGAGGGATAAGCTTGTTTAATATCCATGTAAATGAGCAGCTACACAGCAGTTTGAGATTAAACAATGCAAGTCATTTTTTGCTCTAGTATATGTGCAGAGCCACCGTATAACGGTGAGGGGTGATTGTATACCATATGCATTAGGCAAATATACACCAAGGCTTTGCCATCAGGTCAGCTCTTTTTATACATTAGAACAAAAGGCTTATTGGTAATTTCACAGACCAATAGCACTACAGCTGCACACAGAATTAGGTGACCCAAAGAGGACTGAAAGGGGTCATTTTAATCTAATAAAACGTATAGCTCCAGCAAGCTAAAAACAGAGGCAGCCAATCACAGAACTAAAAGCCTGCAGACTAAAGGTTAGACCACTGAATATTAGTTGCTTAATGAAAATGTTGTTAACTGACATTCAGGGATGAATGAATCCAAATACCAGGGCAAGTTGAAATCCTCCAGACCTGAATAACAATAGGAGGATCGCAGCCAGCCCTGAGCACATTTGAACCTGCTCCTGCTTTCTCACATATCTGTTTGCCATGCTCTTGTCATTCCTCATGTTACAGAACATCAATCATAAATAAAGAGTTGCTGCCCTGAGAATGCCCAGGTCTGATTTACAAACATTAGCAGGGAATACAGTTACCGTTTCCCATCAGCACCAAAGCAAGTGTAAGTAGACAATTAAAAACAAGAACCTCCTCTGCAAGAATTACATTCCGCCTATACATTATATGTCTGCTCTCAGAAATATGCTCGGAAATCAGACCTATTCAATCTAGTTCAATGTGATATAATGTAACATTTTATTATATTATTTATATATATTACTCAAAAATGTGTTTATATAAATATGTTTTATGTATATATGAATGTAAATATGAATACTTTAAATGCTTATATGTGAAGGCTACACCAAAGAAAGACTACAAAGGATACATAGATAGAATAATTTAGATTAAAAAAAATATAATATAATGTATATATATATATATATATGTGTGTGTGTGTATGTATGTTTAATACATATTTACATAAATCTTGGTACAAATATACTTTACATTGATGTAGATACCCAGACAGCTAACTTTCAAGAATAAATACTGAAGTCAGTTCTGTGCATGCATATAAATTTAAGTTCAATAGAATTACAGAAGAGAACTTAAACAAAGATAAGGATTGCATATCTGTTGATGTATATTAGGAGTATTGGGTCGAAGCTAATTTCTTTATTAGCATTATCTATACAGTCACCAATAAAAAAACTAATTGTGCCCTATGTGTTTCTTTCTATATGAAGTGAATATATATATATATATATATATATAAATAATATTCCTATGTTGTTAAAAATTTTGAATTTTTGAATTTGAACACATTTTGTACAGACACTGAAAAAATGGTATAAAATGCAGAAAAGATAGGGATAAAAATGGAAATCACAGTACTCCTGCAGATGTGGCTCTATGCCAAGCATCAATCATCACACACACACACACAGAACATACATCAATACAAAAACTGTTCAGTCTTCATGGATAAAAAAAACTTGACTGGTCTAGCAGCACATGGCAATAGGTAAGTGATGCTGTGGCAGTAAAAGCATTACAAGCATACACCTTTGATATGAAAGCAAGTCTGACTTCAGCACCATCAAATGAGGAGAGCAGCACTGAGATTACAGAGTAGCATTTCAGAGGCTACCTGTCCATACACACACCATTATCTCTGCAACTGGTCACAAAGGTTAAAAAATAAAAAGTGGCATTAAAGAATAAAACATTTCTGCGATGATTTCAATGGCTATGAAGGACTGCGTTTCTGAGATGATGTGTTAGGTAACTTTCAGACATCTCATTCAATGTAATATATATTCCTATAGCAGTGAATGACTGACCTGTGATTAAAATACAAGCCAATCGAACTATTACAGATCATTGTCTTATGACATTGGGCTTTTCTATGAAGCAGACATCTAAGATTTCATTGCAGTTTCAAGTTCAAGCATCACTCAAGTACAGCACGATGACAAGTAATACAGGAATGCCTGTCATGAGTTTTTAGGGTTAGTGCTGCCAACTATGAATTGCATGAATTATTCTTCACAAAGCGAGTACCACAATTGTACCAGGCACCTTTTATTATAAAACACATAAAAAGTAGAAGTCATGTAGAAGTGCCATTTAGTATCATCTTTGAATAATCCTGAAATAAATGATTCCTTCCTGTCCCCACTGATCTCAGCTGTCAGAAGTGTCCCCCCTGTCTCTTCAGGATTGTGGCAAAACCACAAAGATCAACTAGCTTTTTTATTTAAAAAAAAGCGTCTGCAGCTCCAGACACAGATGTAGTTCACTAGAGCATCTGTCAGTGGTGTACCAGGCGGGAAAAGATAAAGAGCCCTCCAGTCAGGACATGTCAAAGACCCCATGTATTGAACCATCAATTCTTTGCCAAAGGGTCTGTGAAACTCCTTTGCTTCCCAGTAGCTGCTATGTGGCTGGCCAGCTCATCCAGACATACACAGCTCTATGGATACACACTGTGCTCTACAGCTTCTGCTGAATCAATGACTGAACTGAACAAAGGCAGAGTGAGGATCAATTCCTAATACGTTATCAATCCACCAGCCTCCCTCCTCCCACTCCACCACCGCCCCTGCAACCAGGGCCCCCGCTCCCTGCACCCCACAACCCCAAAGGCAGCACCCCTTGCACCCACCTGCAGCCGCCGCAGATCAAACCTCTTCCAATATTGGAACATTGATCCCACATTAGTAGCCATCTTGGGGGATATTGAAGCGATATTGTCTGTGTTGGGATTTTTTTTTCCCAGCCTCACACAGGCTGGTCTCAATCTCCGGGCTGGACCAGTCTCTCCTCTCTCCCCCTCTTCACTTAATCCCGTTTCGCTGATTCAAAGCCACCCAGCCAGAAGAGTGCATTGTTTGTAATCCCCAAAGTGCAGCAGCCTTTTCCTCAAGTCTCCGGGTCACCCCGGGACTGATTTGCAAGAACTTGATTTTTTTTCCGCAAAACTTATCAATAGTGACGTCACATGCAGATCAATACAGCCTGGGAGAGAGGGAGGGAATGTGCAATTCAATTAACATGTGTGGTTTGAGATGCTGTGGGATAATAAATCCTCTCCTCCCTCCCTAGCTGTCTGCTGGTATAGGCTGCATATACTGAGGGCAGGGCAGTCTGTGCAGGGGGTGTGCACAGTCCCTTGCTGGCTTGTGGTATAGCTGCATATACTGAGGGGCAGCCTGTCAAGGGGGTGTGCACTGTGCCTGCCTGTCTGCTGGTATAGACTGCATATACTTAGAGGGACAGCTTGTGCAGGCTGTGTACACTGTCCCTGGATCTCTGATAGTCTAAGCTGCATATTCTGAACAGGGCAGCCACAGGGGTGTACACTGTCCTTGGCTGTGTGGTTATATAGGTATACACAGTCACTGGATATCAGTTTGTGTAGGCTGCATATATTGTGTGTCAGCCTCTGCTGGGGGTGTCCTCAGCTGTAGATGGTGTAGGCTGCATTTATTGTGCAGGACAGTCATTGATGGAGGGAGGAGGGTGCACAGAGCCTTTGGATGCTTGATGGTATAGGCTGCATATACCTAAATAGGCCACTTGTTCAGGGTATGTATTTGGATATATTGGCCAGAGTGGGATAGCCTGTGATGGAAGTATACCTGGTACATGTACAGTACAGCCTGTGCAAAGGGTGCAGACTGAATCTGACAATCTTCAGGCTGCATATACTAAACAGGTTAGGCTATGAATGCTATGAATACATAAACTGAGAAAGGAGGTTTATATCAATCTCGGCGCTATGGTGGTGTAGCATGCTAATACTGAGAATAGCAAATTGTGCTGGAGGTTTTAGGGGATGATTTAGTAAAGAAGTCCATTTTACACTGGCACATATTTGTTTCATATAGAGACTCCATATTTTCTCTCTGAACCTGAAGAAGTACCAGTGATGAACAAGCAACCATAAATAAATATCTTCCTTAGTAAAGTCTTATTACCACTATATGCTATGCAGAGTATTTACTGAGCTTCACGTGTTTGATATGGAAGGACACCGAACTTTGCATCGAGAGCAATGTCTGAGGTTCCTACTTGTGCATTGCACTGCAGTGTATTTTGTCAATGACGAAAGCTAGATTCCAAATTCTGTGCACAGCAGCTTGTACAGGACTGTATATGTGTGCTAGCTATATTGGGATCTATACATTGAATGTATGAAACTTGGCTAATTTTATACACTTTCATGTGTAAGACCCAAAGTGTTTTAAATTACACGTCTGTGAAGCGCATCCAAAACAAATGCAAGTCTCAATGCAGGGTATTCATGGACTAAGTGTAAAATATATTTGACTTTCAATGCTAGAGGTCATGTCTCCTAGGCTATGTACACACGTTCAATAATTTTCAATATGCTCTAGGGAGAGGGGAGGGGGAAAACGACAGAGCGTCACCCCACTGTGCTCCCTCTCCCTTCACTTCCATTATGATGGACAACGAGCGCTGTACACACGTAAGATTCTCGTCCAATATCAGCCCTGAGCGGATTATCCGATGAGAACAATTGCACGTGTGTACCTAGCCCTAGACACACAAGAGACATGGGCTCTTAGACACACAAAAGTCTCAAAAGTATGTCCCCATGTGAAACAACATCCAGAAAAACTGATAGTTTTGGGTGGGCTAATCCCTATATTTTAAAACGACTGGGATACAAAAAAAAAGGGGCTTACAATTTGTTCTGTAAACATGCAAGAAGATATTTAGCTTCTTTGGAAAGTTAAGTTCGCTTTTGCCAATTATTGTTTAACTAATCAGCCCCACAGTAATGAGATCGAATCCTTTAAATGAAAACTCAAAACAAATTACTGCACCTAGGGCAAAACATGTGGCTCCAAATTACAAACCTTTTTTCATAACCAGATTAAACAATTCTGGTTATCTTTCTGTGACAATGGAGTACCCACACATGCCCTCCCTTATAAAACCAGACCAGCTGAATTTGGTACATGTATATCTACATATTTTGTTGGATAAGTAAACATTATGTTCAACATCTAATGTTCCATCCTCCAAATACTATTACTTTGACCTAAAGTGTACAATTCCTAATTTCTAAAATTTGGGGATTACATTCCTCTATCCCTCACATTACAAAAATTACTTTATTTAGATAAAAGAAATACTGTACCGTAAATACACGATACATCCCGGCAGTTCCCTTTATAATGTATTCCTTACTGGTTGTTTCTTATCAGCTGTGTTCATTTTAGGTCTCTGTTTCCTCATTGAGTTTACAGAATGCGGTGCTGATGTTCGGTGTGCCATAGTATACTGGCCAGGTTTTTGGTGACACAAGTGACAGTAGAGACAAATGACATGCCCTCCCTCCATGTCTTGAGTGACAGAGCAGACTGATAACAGGCTGATGAGGGCTCATCCCAGGAGCCAAAAGGACCCTACTAGTACCAACTTTTTAAATATGGTGGACGATGTGGGGGAAGTGATATAAGAGGTCTTGCAGGGAGTACTGAGTGCTCTATGGAAGAATTGGTGAAACAGCTAGTTATGGCAAATGCAAAAGCAGAAGCAAACTAATGTGACTCTTTATAATGGGGAGGGACATCTGGTGATCTTATCCCAGTAGAAAATTAAACAGCCATTAAGATTGCTTGGGCACTAAATTTTGATTTACTTGGATATTGTTTTTTGGGCCCAATAGGGAAAATATTATGCAGAATAATTGATGGTTCCTTGAACTTGAAGATTACAGTTTTACATTTAAACATCTTCCTGGATCAAAATGTGGATGATCTCCACACTGCCTCAAGTGTACTCCTGCCTAGCTACATGTGGTAAATGTCCCCGAACAAGCATGTAGCCAGTGAGCACAATACTGCTGTACTGTATACTTGTTCCAGATAAATGATTTAGGAACACCAGGTAGCAAGAAAAGATTTTAGAAGGAGAAGTTGACAATGGCAACTAGCAGGTTTCTCTCTGTACTCATTTACTTTAAACCAAAAGTGTAAGCAGATAACAAATGCCCTATTTACCCTATATATGTATGAGTATTACCAAACACAACATTTACCTCATCGGTGTGGCGCTGTTACTTTTCCATTCTCAAGCTGGGATGGACCTTAACTACACTGTTGCTTTAACTGTGGGGGAATATGAGGTCAAATCCCGGTGCCGATTTGTTGCTTTTTTTACTTCTAGCAACTTGGTGGATTTTTACTGCAATTATAAAGCACAATTCTGTCCAGATTCACCATAGAGGTGCACCATAGAGGAGCAAATTATAGTTAAACTCTATACATGATTAGGGTATTTTCTACTCTGCACAAAGCATGTGGATATGCGTGTGCTTTGTCTTTTGAATTTACACTTTCAGCTATACTGCTCCATGCATAACATATAAGCATGATAAACCGCTTTTGAGTGCAACTGCAAATTTATTATGTACATCTCATGCAGCAGCAAATCCTAATAAAGTGCATGTTGCTATCACTAAAAGTAAAAAAACATTATATGCTGTGCACAAGGGAATAAAACTGCAAATGCACAAACGTCTTTTGCCACAGCTGTATTTTAATAAAGTTTCCAGTGATTTACACTTACAAGCACTATTGTGTCCAATCCGACCAAAAGGTACATGTCCTTTTTTTTATATATTAGTGCACTTCATATTCGTTTAATTGCGCTGCCTTAACACTATGTACGGTATGTTACCGTAAGAAAAATCATTCATGAATGCAATGCACCCGATGGGTCCTGAAGACAAGTGTTGGGCTGCATTTTAATGTTCAGACTTAAATGTACAGCATGCTAGTGACATTTTGGGGTCTGTTTATAAGCCAGCAAATATGCTGGTCCTATATAAGCACTGGATAATAATAATAATGTGATTTTCCACCAGAGAATGCTGCTGAATGCCAGATTCACTGCTTTTTAAACACCCAATGGGCCTAACTTACTAAAGCTATCCAAGGCTGGAGAGGATACACTTCATCAGGGAAGCTGGGTAATCCAGCAAACCTGGAAAAGATCTGCTCCAGGATTAAAAAAAACATTTGCTAGCAAATGTTTGAGGAAATCCATTCCAGGTTTGCTCCAATGTGTCACTCGGTTATATACATGATTGTTTCAGGTATCTGAATGGGACTACTGACACCAAAAGATCAGCTTTACATCCAGGCAATTAGTAGTCTTTAGAATGAAGTCAGCTTTAAAAATCTCTCAGTATGGTTCCAGCTTAGTAAGGGTATTATTTGCTTCCGGTATCCTGCTGTGAGATTTCCCTGTCCAAGATGCAACGTCATACTAGAGGAAATCTCTTCAAAGTAAAGAGAATGTCTACTTTATGTAAGGTGCTCACACTGGGAGAATATTCCTCACCTTTTTCTCTATTGACAATTTGTAGATTTCCCCACTTTGGCAACAATGTAACTAGAAACCCTCCCTACTCCATCCAAAAAATGTCTTTGCATATGTATACTTTAACCACCTGGGCGTTACACTGATGTCTAGATTTCTGTACCAAAAGCGCATATTACGCAACGCTGTACATTAAATAGGGGTTGCAAATGACCTATACAGACAGTGACACAGGAAGAGAGGACCCTGCTCAGAAGAGCTTACAATCTAAGAGGAGGGGAATATACAAAATATATATATATATAATTCTTTTCAAGTTATGTCAACATCTGGAAAAATCAGCCCACATAAAAAACAAAACACAACAAACAGATACAAGTTATAAGTTATTATAACACAACATACAATATACACTTACCTGACCATGAAGTCCAGCAATAACGTTTATTTTGTGAAGTCCTCTTAGTCACCAATCAATCAATAAACCAAGAGTTCAAGCCACCAACTTTATGGCTGGCAAAGCATCCCTTGGCCTGTGGCGGCCCCATTGGTGTAACACAGTATAAGTGTCCCCCGGGTACCGGGCAATCCGTTCCCTCTCAGGTCCCTGTAAGAGCACAACAAAGAAATGTGGCAGGCAGGAAACTTTGTACAATCTCAGCATGGACAGCTCCCAATTTCTGCAGCACCAGCCCGGGGAGCCAAATGCCATGTCACTATTTTTAGGTCAGATACCTTTTTTCTGCATTTACTCCTCGTCCCATTCATCCCTATTGTTGTCTGACACACTTACTGACATACGATTGGAGTGACAAATATTGAGCGTCGATAAAACGTTTTACTGGCCTATAATGTAATGGCTGACACATATTACATAGAAAGAGGGAGCCACACCTTTATTATTATTAATATTAGCAGTATTTATATAGCACTGACATATTACACAGCACAGTGTTAGCACAGTGTTATCTCTACAGATTTTACAGGTAAATACTAGATCACAAATAATCTCCAATAAAGGGCAGCACAAAGCCTCATATCACACTGAGAATGGTGGAGAATTATCTGCTTACCATTATTCAATCCACCAATATCACCACACTACTCCTCATGAAGCTTCCAACATCTCCCTCACCACTACAGACCCTTTAGGAGTGACCCCACCATCAGTTCTTCACCGTAACCCCCTCCCATTAAGAAGATTCTACACTGAACGATAACTCACATTTCTGTGCAGCACAACCTGCGCGGAGCTTCTTATACAAAATAAGCGCGGGAAACAGACTCCCTGGGGGTGGGAGGGGCCAGACAAGCCGCGGGAACTACGCTTGTAGAACCGTTAGGACGTAGCTCACAGCACGCGGAGGGCAGGGATAGGAGAGATATAAGGGGCGGAGCCTGCTCCTACAACTCGTTCTGTCCCAGGACTGATGGGCTAGAATCACGCCCAGTGCAGAGGGAGGAGACAGAAGTGGGCGGAGCCAGCTATAGTACAGGTTCCAGGGAGCAAGGCTGGGGGAACGCTATAAATGTAGAGCACAGAGTCATGGTACTTACCTCCAGAGCTGGATATATCCTTATCATATGGCTGTTACAGGGTTTATTTCTATTTCTGTTGTCATCTTTCCACACCCACTTGTTTAATAAATAGTGGAGAGACAGCAGGAGACTGATGAGGTGATCTCCCTGCTCACTCGCTATCTTCTACCAGTATGTTTCCTACCTGCACAGCTGAATCACAACTGATTGTTCCTATTGCTGTTGTGTATGGGGTGCAAGAGATTCTGATATGACAAAGTCATTTAGATTTATTAATAATAAAATGATTTGTGATGGCAGATCTCTGGAACTGTTCTCCTCCCCACATGGCTTTCTAACTAATTGATAGCTTAAAACAAAAAAAGCTTACACAACCTATAGGCTCAGAAGGCTTGGTGCCATAAAATATGCCCCTTAAACACAGAATACACCCCTGAGCCTTACATTGTTTTAATAATACTAAAAGAGGAGGAAGATCAAAAGCTAATGTAGATTAGAAAACCTATTAGATAAAAAGGGGACTTAGATAAATAAAAAAATGTAACACGGTGCAGCGGTCAGTAGTATATAACACAGGGTGCAGGGGTCAGTGGTATGTAACATAGAGTGCCAGGGATCAAGGATATGTAACACAGGGTGCAGAGGTCAGTAGTATGTAAGACAGGGTGCAGGGGTCAGTGGTATGTAACATATAGTGCCA
>NC_092863.1:54908626-54917653 GCF_032062135.1 Pyxicephalus adspersus | reverse complement strand
GGTCAGTAGTATGTAACACAGGGTGCAGGGGTCAGTAGTATGTAACATAGAGTGCCAGGGATCAAGGATATGTAACACAGGGTGCAGGGGTCAGTAGTATATAACACAGGGTGCAGGGGTCAGTAGTATATAACACAGGGTGCAGGGTTTAGTAGTATGTAAGACAAGGTGCAGGGGTCAGTAGTATGTAAAACAGGGTGCAGGTGTCAGTAGTATATAACACAGGGTGCAGGGATCACTGGTATGTATCATAGAGTGCCAGTACTATGTAACAAAGGGTGCAGGGGTCAGTAGAATATAACACAGGGTGCAGGGGTCAGTGGTATGTATCACAGAGTGCCAGGGGTCTGTAGTATGTAACACAGGGTGCCAGGGTCAGTAGTATGTAACACAGGGTGCAGGGGTCAGTGGTATGTATCACAGAGTGCCAGGGGTCTGTAGTATATAACACAGGGTGCCAGGGTCAGTTGTAACACAGGGTGCAGGGGTCAGTAGTATATAACACAGGATGCAGGGGTCAGTAGTATAAAACACAGGGTGCAGGGGTCAGTGATATGTAACATAGAGTGCCAGGGGTCACTGGTATATAACACAGGGTGCAGGGTTCAGTAATGTGTAACACAGGGTGCAGGGGGCAGTGGCATGTAACACAGGGTGCAGGGGTCAGTAGTATGTACCACACGGTGCAGGGGTCAGTGGTATGTATCATAGAATGCCAGGGGTCATTAGTATGTAACACAGGGTGCAGGGGTCAGTGGTATGTATTATAGAGTGCCAGGGGTCAGTGGTATGTAATGCAAGGGTCAGTAACATAAGTTGTAAGTAGTATGCTACGTAAAGTTTAGGGGTCAGTGGCATGTAATGTAGAGTTTAGGTTCAGTAGTATGTAACATAGAGTGTAGAGGTGATAAGTGTGTAGCATGAGGTTCAGGGGTCACACAGGTCACACTCCCCAAAGATATGCCCTCATAACAAAAACCACCACATATACAGCCACACACTCATATAGATACCAAGCCTCACTATTACACCAACCTTCATCAATCAATTCACGTTTCCCTAAGCTATCATAGCTTGTTATTCCACCAAACTTGTCATTCCTGGTCCATATCAGCATGCAACTGACATTTGTTTGTGCAAAGCAGGATTTGCACAATCTGATTGCTCTGGCGGCAACACAGGCATTTCTAACCACTACATGGTAGCATAGTTGGGGGGGAGGCAGATACTACCAGGGTGTGCTAGGCAGCCTGGGGACACAAATATAGTGCATCCCATTTATCAGTGCAGCCTCTCCTTACAAATACCATGCCTGGTATTTGTATATCAGTGCAATCAGTGCAGCCTGTCATTGGATGGTGAGCACTGGGGATGTGGAAGAATGGCCCCTGATTTCTGCCTCTTCAGTCACTGATGTCTTTAGGCATGTGCCCAGCATGCCTAGTGGAAAATTCAATCTTGGGTATGAACATTCATGGTGTGCTTTAGAGAGCACACCCCAGACATCTACATGTGCTTGCACAGTCCAACATCTTTACCAGCACCAAATGACCTGTTTAAGGCTCTGCCTCTACATAGACTCTTTGCTAGGTGGCTTTAAGCTTTTCCTTTGCCTGACCTGTGACCTGCAAATTCTTGCTATTGGCCAAGCTTATGTTCCTGATCTGCTTTCCAGATAACCCCTCTAGTTGTTGGTTTCTATTGCCCTTACCACACCTGTCACTACTGGCTGGGGAAACAATACAATACTAATCTTACCATTATTCATGTACAAAACAGTTTGGGTGATTTATTCACTTCCTATTAGATTTTCAGTGGTGAATTCCTTTTTCGGTTTTAGAAGACTGCATATAGTAATGACATCGTCATGAGCAGAACAAAATAACAAAGGTGCTGGATCACCAGTCTCTATTCCTAGAAGAGGCTCCAGCAGGAACACATGATTGTTGACCACAGGTCTTTATCACGTCCCTGCTCCCAATATTATGCTTTATGGATATGGTAAGGCTGAAGCTGCTTTTTAAACCAGCACATGATCTAAGCAAACATTTTCCTAAACAAGCAACTATAACTTTGTGCCATTCACACCAATACTGTGAGCACCCAATGGGTCCCATTTATTTAAGCTCTCCAAGACTGGAGAAGATAGACTATGTTGGAAGAATTGGAAGAAGAGTACTTCAGCAAACATAGAATAGATTTGGTCCAGAACTGAAAATATTTGCCATCTAATAGCAAATCATTCCAAGAAATTTCAGGTTTGCTAGTTCACTCAGGTTCTCTCTTGATAGTCTATCGTGTACGGACTTGTCTTCACAAGTTCCAGTCAGGCTTTAAACCAATCCACTTCTTATAATACTTAAAACCGACCTTATTGTAAGGACCAAGGACAAATGATTTAAATATGTAGATCCAGCAACCCAGCCACAAATTCTGCAGCAATCTGAGGTTTATTGTGCAAAAAAATACCAAGTTTAAATAATTGTACAAGTAGGCATAAACATTTTACACTACGTGGCCATAGATAATACTTAATGGTCAAAGCACACTCCTTACTTCTAATACATAAAGTGTAGGAAAATGTTTATATATCCATAAAGCAAATAGAAGTATATACACTTTCAGAAAAAATTGATTCTGAATACTGAATTTCATTGTTAGGTGGACTATGCCTTTTAGTGTGGAAGTATGCATTTAAAATGTAAAGAATTAGCACAGCACTCTTAATAGAGGTATAAATATTCTGTCTTTCTTACGATTCTTTCTTTAATAATAGTGAAATATGGAGGTCATCACTTATTTCCAGGTCACATGTGTTATGATTGCATATTTAAAGAAAGGTAATGACTGGACTTTTCTATCACCATCTAGAAGAGACCTTTCAGTATTTTATCACTTCATGGTAATTATTGTATCATTTGTATAAAAATGAGACATTAGTTATGTGTTATAAATGTTTTATTCCTTTCTTGATGATGTGTCCTCGGCTAGTGCTGGTAGACTCTATTCATAGGGTGAAGCAGCTGAAAAGCTCTGGCTTTTTCTGTAATGTTTTCTGAGCTCCGGGAGCTGCAGGCAAGGCCACGGGCCTTTTGAGCCTTGGGGCCATGTAGACTTGCATCCATCACTGGACTGAGAGAACTTGATTGTCAGCCTCAGGCTATCACTTACCATGTTTGTAGAATAGACGGAGATGGTCCTTAGCTCCATTATTGGTGGCCTAACCTGTTTGGAGGTCGGATTTTGCTAAATTCCTTTCTACTACTAGGTTATAAGTGATAATATTTCAAAATGCAAATAGACTTTACACTTTACTATGGTTTTAGATTTAAGTACACTAGCTGTGCCCTGGAACTAATATTTGTATTAATAGTCTACAGAACCTGTAGCAACCTATGTGTTGCAATTTCTTCTGCATTTTTCCTCTTCAATGTACATCTCTTAATTTATTTTTTCATAGTTTGTTATTTATCATTAATGGATGAAAAGGTACACAGCACAGTGGCTCAGAGGTTAGCATGCTGCCCTTTGCAGCACTAAGTCCCAGGTTAGAATCTCGGACAGGAAACTATCGGCATAGAGTTTTCTCCGTGTTTTACTCTCCAGGTTCTCCCCGTGTTTGCATGGGTTTCCTCCGGGTACTCCTATTTCCTCCCACATTCTAAAAACATGCAGGTAGGGTAATTGGCTTCCCCCTAAAATTGATCCTAGACTGTATTAAAGACATATGACTATGGTAGGGACATTAGAATGTGAGCTCCTTTGAGGGACAGCTAGTAACATGGCTATGGACATTATAAAGTGGTGCATCATATGTCAGCGCTATATAAATACTGTGTAATAATATTAATAATAATAAAGGTGCACATGATATAGTTTAAGTGTTTATGCCCCAATGAAAAATTCACCCACTGTCACCAAATATCACATACCTGGTCAGGGACTGAAGTGTGGAAGGTAACCATGAAGAGTACCAAAAGTAAAAATTGTCAGGGAGAGCTAGATGTGGCAGAGCAAGTCCAGAACAAATGTTACACATGGAGTCAGATGATAACAGCACATTGCCTATCTCAGAGGCTCTGATGGTGAGGATGGTAGGTGTTGCCCCAGGTACACCCTCATGGAGGCCTTGAAGATGGCTATCACAGCATTGTTCAGGTGAGCAGAAGATACCAGTTAACAGATTAATCAGTGTAAATTAACATTCTTCTGTGAACTAATCACTCCCTTGTGTTGGATTCTTAAAACTGTAATGAATGCCAGATGAAGAGGTGGTTACTTTAATGTACTCGCTTGTAAATTGCTAGTTACATACACATATTACCTTCATACAAATCTATTTTACAGCTGCAAAACATGAGACAGATTACAGGCGTTTTCATCATTTGTCATCTATTACCATAAGAATACCTTTAGCATATTTTAATTTCAGTTGGTTAAAATGACATTTCTAAATGCGACATTCAATCAAAGTTTAATGACATATCGGGCAATGAATTATTAATTCCAAATATAAATATAAGCTAATGTAAACACTGGGGGATAGACAATGTTAATTTCTAGCCTTGACTTGTGATTGTAAAAACATGCTAAGAGCATCATTAGGAAAATACATATTTTATTAATGTACATTTGACTTTCTTCCACAGGGGGGTCTCTGCATAGATAGCAAGGAGTTGATGGATAGGATTAGGATTTTTTTTTCCTTAGTTCTTTCATCTTGTCATGGATAATCAGGTCAGTTATAAATACTCCAGAACCTTTATAAATTAAAATATGAAGTCCAAGCCAACAGAAATACAAATGCAAATTTTCCACATGAGTGCGGCTGAGCCCAGGTTTAACCCTATTATAAATTTACACAATGGGCCTGATTTATTAAAGCTCCTTTATTAAAACTGGAGAAGATGGACTACATTTGGGAGAACCTGGGCTATCCAGCAGAGCTGAAATGGATCTGGTCCAGGACTGAACATGGACAAATAATAACAAATTATTTTTAATAAACCCATTACAGGTTTATTCAAACTCTCCAGTCTGTAAGTTTTAATAAATCATGCCCATTTTCTTCCAGTTATTTTTGTGCAGAATTTTCCCACTTAGGTAGCGTTGTAAAAATGAGATAAGCCCCCCACCCACAGAGTGTGCAAGCATTTGACAATTCTAACTTACTTTGTATAAAAGGAAATGTATGACTATGATGTTACTTCTTAAGAAGAAGTTTTCTGTGTGTCTTGACACCTTCCAAATACGTTTCTTCCTTTGGATAACATGCCAGTAATGTCAGTTCTTCTTCATACCACTGTCTGACTTTATGTAGATACTGAATGTGGTATACTGTGTGCTACAAATTGTATTTAACTAATAAATTGGAACTATAGTGTAAGTACCCAAAAACATTTAATGCAGCTTCTTTGGTTCCATATTTCTGCCCAGCTCCCAAATGACAGCAGAGGATTTATAGGCAAGGCTTTCAGATATTAAGAGGAATACTTGGATACCCTCATCCATTACTTCCTCTAGATGAGGGCATTGGAACTTTAAAGGATTGATCTGTAACGAGATAACAAGGTATTCAACATTTCCGGCAACAGTATTTATATTTACACAAAACTAAGAGGCTACAATGTTTCTAAAACAGGAACACCACAAACCTTAAGTTGTACTTAAAGTGTATGTAAAGCTAAAATATTTCTTTTTAGTTTTAATGTAGCAGAAAATAATTACGTTTCTGTCTAGGTCCTGCTGAGGATATTTTACAACCTGTTCTGGAGACGTATTAGGAAATTAGAGGAATCTCGCTAAAGTCAGTTGTCACCAGAATATTTGTCCTCATTGACAGAGTTGCCCTCAACTCTTATGATCACAACAACTTTTTACTTTTATTTCTTACTTTCTGTTTCAATGACAATGTAAAGCAGGTAAAATAGAAGAATAAATCTCCTCCGGGAGGTCGCACACAACAAAAAAAAGTTACCCTTGTACAGGTAGTCCCTGTGTTACATACCAGATAGGGACTGTAGGCTTGTTCTTAAGTTGAATTTGTATTTAAGTTGGAACAGGTACATTATTTTAATACATGCAATTAGGACAAATGCTTGTCTCAACATAATATTAGGCAGTGTGTTACTGTATAAAATCCTCACTGTGAGTTAATCTCAAAGCAAAAAAAAAACTTTATGGAGCCTAGACCTTCATTAACTTCTGGAGCAAGCTGTGCTTTGATATGCAAAAAGAAACAACTGCAGAGTTTGTCTTGGTCATTAACGGGTTACAAGATGTTACAGATCAGCTCAGCTCTTAAGATCACCCACAACCCCAGCTGTGTTTAGCAAAAGATTTTTTATGCAAGTCATGAGAACTGTCCCCTCCCCCCATCCAGGGAATCCCTTGTTCATACGGTATCTAGAAGTTGTCCTTATGTCAGATGTCCTTAACTCTGGGACTACCTGTATATACTTAAAATTAGGATATTAATACACAAAAATTTTAAAAATAAATGACGAATACTAAATGTTAAAGTCTGATTGCATAATATAATAAGGTTAAATTGAAATATGTGGTATGTACGGCATAATAATTTGCTTGGACCTAATAATCAATATTTGATATAACCTTATGCACATTTTATGAATACACTGAATTCTATGTGACCCTATGCACTTTAAATTTTTATACAAATCTAGCTAAATTCAGGAAACTGAATAATTGGGTTATAAATTTTGTAACCAGCTTTCATCTTAATTGCTGTACTAAGACTTTCAAAATCGAAATTCAGAGTAACAAAATACCTGTGAGGTATAGTAGGAGAATGTAAAGGCCAGCATAGGACACTTTATTTATTGGGTTTACACAAACACTTTTTTTAGACAGATTAAAGAGGGTTAAGACCCTTGAGTGTATGGGACACAAAACAGCAAGGAATCATTTTATTTTATTTACCCATATAGCATATAGCAAATAAGCTTCCTTGTTAGGGTTTATATACCCCTAATATAAACTCTATCTGTATCACCTTATGATGTTATCTTATAGGTTACCTTATGGGTTATGGGTTACCTTATGAGCCTTAACAGTAGAAGCTTAATTTGTAGCTTCTTTTGCTTCAGTATAGTGACGCTGTCACCATAATACAATTTGCAAGCTTAAGATATCAAAATGTAGAAATTCAGGGTTGGGGTATTAGTGCTTGGGAAAGAAAGGGCAGAGCATGGTAAAAAATGCAAGGTTTTTTCCCCCATAACCAGTCCTGGTAGTGTGATATACGATCTGGTAGAGCTAAGTATTCAAATATTTAGATTGACTTTCAGTGGGCATACAGATAAAATGTCCTGCAACATTTGGCCACCCTAGCACTACCTAAGATAAGGCTGACACTTTCAGAAGTTAAGTTACTAAATAATACCAAGTACTGACAAGGTATGGTTGAAGAATTGCTGTCTTGTTGATACCCTAGGGGTCAGTTGCAGGTCGAATACACCTATAAAACAAATTAGAATCATCTCAAAAGCCCCCAGTCTGATCTGACATGCTAGTAGAATGAAAGCTGCATTCGCCCAGCTACACAAGCCTTAAAGTGCCCAGTTTTTGTAATACTCTGGCAGTTTGATGAATCCAATCATTCAATATTTCAGTCAAATGTTAGTGAAATCACCTTGTGTCTATCTCATGGTTTTGATCAGAAGTGATTCCTTTCAATGGGGATTTAAATTGGTTGGTGTTTTAATCTTTTTTTCCAATACTTTTATTGTTTCCAAATAATTTTTTAAATTAAATGTCAACTGAATAGGATTTTCAACAGCACAGTTGTAAATTAAAGTGATTTGGAGAAAAAACAAAGCTCACTGAAAAAAGGAATTACACATTTACATAAAGTGCATGAGCACACATGCAGTTTGTTGTAGTTTAATCATGCTGCCTAAATTGGTGGCAATTCATCATAATCCGCCCAGAGTGTTGCATTGACAAAAAAAGCCTTAATGCTTATATAAAAGTATATTTAAAGCCATGTTTTGAAATTGTGGAAAGAATATGGAGGGTTAAAAACCATATGTTTTATAAGGAATATATCCCTTTACGTTTCTATTTTGCAACGAGAAGGAAGTGAGAGGACATTTTCCCCTTTAAGATAGTTGGCACATGAACACATACCTCCATTAGAAGAGTTCCCCTTTTATAACTTTGCGATTTGCCCTCCCTTTCATTCCAAAGGACCTTGGTGATCGGGACAGCTAGAGAGAGTGCATAACAGACGGTCACTGAATAATACAAACCTGACAACGGTTCTAACAAATCACCACCCTATTCAAATCTTTAAAAAATGCCTTAGGTTATACTTTAAGGAAGCCCATTTCTTTAAATAGGCTGTCAATTCACCAGAGTAGATGCACTATCTACTAGATGCACTAGTACAATGCATTATCTCATCAGGCAGAAGGACTGTTGTGTGGCATTCAAACTAAATGAAAAAACAAAATACAGTGGTGTAAAGGGGCCTAAAGTAGGGATCAGTTGCTTTTTGTTTGCCAGCTCTTAAATTTCTCAGTAGCAAGTGATTGAAATCATCCTTGTAGCTTAGCCCTTCAGCATTGTGTGATCAAGAGTGGTTAATTGCTACAGCATGTTGCTCAAGTAGCTTAGCATTTGGTCCATCTGTGTAGGGATCGATTGATACTCATAGCAATAAATTGATTTTTAGAAATGATGTGTGTACTGCTAGCCTGGGGGGATCCATACACAGCATTATGCTTGAAAGCAATGCATCCTTTTCAAGGATCACATGCAAGGATCCGTCCATGGCAGGTCATTGTGTGTGCTCATTGAACTCAAAGATTTTCCATCTTGTTTTTTGGAGAAAAAGGAACAACCACTGTGTGTATTGCCTCCACCAATAAGGTAAATGGGAATCAAGATGGGCTGTAGAAAGTCAGTGAGACTTCAGCCTATCACTAATTTTGAGATTATGTGGCCATTTGAGTGTACAGTGGACTGAAGTTTAAATGTCAAATAGACATAATTTACATTTCT
>NC_092863.1:54861525-54908161 GCF_032062135.1 Pyxicephalus adspersus | reverse complement strand
TCTAATTACATATATAATTGTGTGGTATAAATTATATACATATCAGAAACGATCACAGTATTATGGCTTGTACATATTATATAATTTTTCCTGAGTGGGTCTGGAAGAAACGTCTGCAATGTCCCTGGCAACTAATCGGTTTCTAGGTGAATGGAACAATATAATTTAAATGCGACATACACCAGAGATACCCTCTTTTTGGACATGCCTATATTAAACGCAGAAATTTGCCTTTTGTGGTGGTTTGCTATAAAAATCTTACTTATTGCTGTATCAAGGAATAAATGTTGACTTGTGTAAGAGCTATATGCTGTGTAGAAACCACAAAGACTGATTTCTCCCAGTATAAATGTCCCTGAAATTTTCTTTAATTGGCACTTTCTATTGCTAAGCAACACTTGTCTCTCTACTAATCAATAATAATCAAATCAAATCTATGTCATGTCTTATCTTCTTCCTCACATCTTGATTTCCCGTTTCAAAAAGGAAAAATGGACTACATACATGAAAAAAATCCATACTTTATTTTACCATGGTGGTTCAGATGTGCTCTTTGCCATGGAGCACTCATATAAGCATATAGGGTTCATGATGAGCATGCCCCTATGGGTACTGTGCACTCAGCTGGTAGGGAACAATTCTGTGAGGACAGACTGAAATTCAAATATCCCCTATCTTCCAGACCTGTCGTTAGTGTGCTATTAGGAGATATATAATAAATGTAATACCTCTAACGTATTTCAAATGTGCCTTTAATGCTCCTAGATTGTAAGCTCTTCTGGGCAGGGTGCTCTCCCCCTCTCGTGTCATTGTTTGTACCTGTCTGTCATTTGCAACCCCCAATAAATGTACAACGCTGTGTGATATGTGGGTGCTTTATAAATACAGTTTATTATAATTACTACTAAAAATTGTATTAATAATAATAATGTACTAGTTTATAATAGGTTGTCATTTCTTGGGTATAAATCCCAAGCAGTTCAGCAGTTTGCCTCTGCTGGACTATAGAACAAATTCTACCCCTACCCCCCTATGAAGATGAGGTGGGGGGGGTATTAGGACTACAGACTCTAAAATGCTAAGCAAGAAATATGTAAATGCATAAAATAAAGTATACTGTAGTCAAGCAAAGAAGAACTGGACATGGCTTAGGTTTCATTGTAGCAGAGTGACTGTGTTTTCAGTTTAAACAGAAAATTAGGAATTTCTGTCAGATTACCACATTATTTTAAAGGCATAAAACACAGGGGTCATGTGCTTGTATTGATTTATTTTGCTCAGGCATAAGTATAGGGCATAAACTTTAAAGCATAAAAATCCTAATATGTGTTATTTCCCCCACCTCCTAGATTGTAAGCTCTTCGGGGCGGGGTCCTCTCCTTCTCCTTTGTCACTGTCTGTATCTGTCTGTCATTTGCAACCCCTATTTAATGTACAGTGCTGTGTAATATGTTGGCGCTATATAAATCCTGTTTATTAATAATAAAAATAATAATAATACAAAAATCAGGAGAGATCAGTAATGACAACCTATCAACTTCTCCAACTCTTACAGCCATAGTCCATTACTAATACAAGGATTTATGATATCTGGGCTTATGATATTGCAGTGATCAGTATCAGCAGAGGAGGCGACATTGTCATCAGCACTTCCTGTAACCTCCAGCAGTCCACTTTGCATGACTTTGACCTTTCGCTGCAGCAACAAACCACTACAAAGTAACAAATAAGTTGCTGATAACAGAGGACAATTAGACATTATTATAAATGACCTGCTGCTGTTAAGATATACATGAAAGGGTTGGATCAAGTCTTTGCTGACCTGAATCAGGCTCTCCACAAAGAAAAATTACAGACAAAAAAAAAGTAAAATCAGTTACAGAAAAGTTTTGAACTTATCAGTATGAAGAGAGCAATTGCAGCATACACAAAGCCATACAATTATTTTTTATTTAAAGCGTACCTAAACTCAGAAATTTCACTTTACATAAAACGGTAGACAACCCTTTTATGTTAAGTAAAAATTCTGGGTTTTATTTTTAAGTGCAACACTTAATAAAAAAAAAAAAAAAAAGAGTGCAGCACCGCCTCCTAATTCACACCTAGGCTCCTGGGATACCTACATCACGCATCTCGGGAGGTTATTGCGTCCTCCTTCTGTGCATTTCGGGCATGAGCAAAAGGAGCCTTTTCGTGTGAAAAAAAAAATTTGCCGATCTCACTCATGCGCAGTGAGATCAGCAAGTTTTTTTTATAACCTACGTCACCCGATCTCATGCCTGGGCCCGGGTGACGTAGTAAGAAGAACCCAGAAGAAGAGACGAAAATGGCAGGGCCTGGTGTGCCGCGGACTGATGGCGGGACGACATGGGGCCTGATGGATAGATCGGACTGCCCTTCGGGATTGAAGGTAAGTGGATTTTTTTTGTTTTAGGCACTTTTGGGTTTAGTTCCTCATTAAAAAGGGTATGTGGTCATTTTCCTTATCATGCTCTAAAATAATATAGGTTTAGCATTACATAATAAAAATGTGAGTTAGTGGGAAGATAGATTTTTTAAATTACAGTTTAGCACTGTCAAAGAGATACAAATATAAAAAAAACAGTTATACATTTGTTAAAATACCCATAAACATCCACTATTAAATGTATATATTTCATTATATTAACCTCAGATACAGACTGAGAAAGCAAGGCCAGCTGTGTGGGCCGGTCAGGCTCTATTGAGGTGTATAGAGGTTTCAGAGTAATATTGGTGGTTAGCTTACAAAAAACAGCATTGAAAAATCACATTCACATTCCATTGTTCCTTTGGTGTCTGAATAAAACAATTCCAAAATTAGTCTACAAAGTACACAACAAATTTGATATCACTATATATATAAAGCTTTTATTTAAAAAACGGCATCCTTTTCAAATTGTATTTTCCTTAGGACCCATTACAAAATGGAAACAATATCTTTCTATTTTGTATGTTCGTAAATTTGTATTAGTGTGTAGATAATGAAGATGAGAAGCACGCCCTCTAGTGACTTGAATAAAAAATGCAGTGTGATTCAAAGGTTTACAGTTATCAGAAAAATCATGTATTTGAATATTATGAATTTATTTAGCAAGCAGGTAACACATGCTTCCAATCAACATCAAAATGTATGCAATAATTATTTGCTAATTTTTGTTGATTGATCTTCTGAAAATAAATATTTCAATAATTACAGCATCAGTCATTCAAAAAATATAAATGTGCTCCTTGCCCTTAGCATGCTCAGACAGTACAGCTGACATGTACATTACATCTGTTTGACTTTCTGCACAAAGGAAATGCAGAAGGGAGGACCAGTGAGATCTGTCCACCCTGCACACACAGTTAACTTTTCACAATATCAAAGAAATCTGTACTCTTTCCAACACATTTCATGTCCCAGCATCTATATCACTAACTGGATGTTCAGCTAAGCACCCAATGTTCCCTCAACAATATTTTCTATTACACACAATTTATTTTGTCTCCTTAATACATGCAGTGTTCTCCCCAGCCCCTTAAAGCTGTGCATACCACCTGGCACTATTCAGTGATCACACAGCTGTTTTTGGGTGGTTACTAAGTTGGGTCACAATTTTTTTTATCTAGATTGTCCATCTAGTAGCCATATATTTTACTGACAATTGTATTATCAGCAAGCCTTAGTCTACAAAGACTGTTTCCCCAGCATTTAAATGTCCATGGTTGAAATTCACATGCCTTCCAATAGGCCAGTCCACACCAGGGCATTTGTGTGCGGCACAATTTTGTGCATTAAAGAGAACACTTCTTTTCTGCATTTTTTATTTTTTTACTACTTGTAAACATTTATAAATGCATATGACTGCCTATAAACGGTTCCACTGAAATCAATTAGGGCGTTTACAACTGTTCATAAATGCTTTAATTGAAACCAAATAGAAGAGTTTACAGGTGTTTATAAGCATTTTAAATGCCTACAAACTCTGACAAATGACCAATATGGATTTTTTAAGCATTTTAGGCTTGCTTTAGAACTCTTTTTAAACCTTGGGGTTTTCTGAGACTTCTTTGAGCATTAGAAGTCAAGCTCTTTGGCTAAATTTGCTGGGATGGCCAGTCCTGGACAAATTATCTGTTGTTTAAAATCTTTCATCTGTCATTCTTCTTCCAAATGTTGGATGTGGGTCCCTACACTTGCCTTGCTTTACGTTTTACTGAATGCCTACTTTACTGGGCACACCCATGCTTTGTAAATTACCTCACATTTACTGAGCATCCTCACCCTTCCATTTTGGCACACTAATTGGGCACCCCTGTCTTTCCTGGTCAGACAACTTTCACTTATATTGAGAGGCGTTACAAAGCACTTGGGGACTTCTCTATGTATCTTCAGCATTTGCTGATATGTGATGACATATGAACAAAGACAGGAGTCACTTCACTTTGGTTTGTATCAGCTACCCTTTAAACCTCTATAGTAAAGCATGTATGCAGCTTGTTATGTGCTGAACTAAGTATTCACTGAATTTGTTTATACAAAGAAATAATAGCAGTTTGAATGTCTAAGAATAGAGCAATATTATGTCTTTTAAATGACCAACCTATTGTATTTTCTACAATACCCAGATAACAACTCACCGGGGTTGAAATACAGAGGGAATATAGGCTGTTCACTTAGGTAATAAAATGATCACCTTGCAAAGGATTTTTGACTTAGCTTAGTGAATGAGGTGACATTCTGCTCACTTCAACCATAACGTTATGTGCAAACAAAATTTTTGTTTTGTTTTACATTTCCTTACGTGTAATTGGGTAATATAATGTAATGACAATAATTATTTTCAATTTAAAAATGGCTGAATTGGGAACTGCTCTATTTAGATTGGAGAGCAATCCAACTTAGGCACTTTCTTTTCTCTTTGCCACTGGCTTCTTCTTTTTGATATCCACCATCCACTCCTTCTTATGCATGATTTCCCACATTCTTTGAGAAATGGAAGACAGACTTTAATTTTTTTTTTTCTCTTCAGAGTAAAAAACCTAAGACTCAATACCAGACTTATAAAACTTCCATTTGCAAGAATTTTAATGCCTGTTATAAACTGTCCTCAGGGTGGTAAAGACCCTGTCTATCTTGCATAAGCAATCCCCTGATTCTTCTGCTGGTGATGCGGAGAAGCTTGAGGCTCCATATTACATATCTTCTGGCAGTGCCCTGGAATTTGGGACCTTTGGTCCAGGTACATTCCATCTCACTGAGTATATTCTCCCTGATAACCCTACAGCACAGCAATGTTATCCATAGAGATAAATCTAGGAGATCCGTAATGAGACACTTATGTTTGATCAATACTGCAGGAACCCAATAGATCCAACAAAGTCTTCAACAGGTGAAGGAGGCCTTGACTTATTTTTAGGTCTTTAGTAGATCTACGAGTATAAAAGACATGTAATTGACTAGCTGACTTCAAAGTGGAACCTATTCTTTTAAGTAATAAGTGATTCAAAAAACATTATTTCTATTTAATTTGCGGTAAGGCTGGGCCAATATTAATATTATGGTTTGTTCTTTTCAGCATGTAGGGTTCTCTCCAGGATATCTGTCAAGGAAAACACTTCTGTATTATGGCTTATCCCTCAGTTTTCATTCATCACACATGCCCACTAATCTTTGTCTCCTCATTTACAACCCCTGTCTATTTAAATCTCAGAAAGCATTGCCAAAATATTTTCACTTGCTCCAGTGACAGATGTAAAAGCATTATAATCCTTGTTGTGTCACCAAGGCCAACAGAGCCTGCCAGCTACATTGCTTTTTATTTCAACTATGAATTAGATTGTGCCTTGTTGTATGTTTCTGAAAACCCAACTATAGGCTGTCATACCTTGACTACACACTTTTCTAATTCAAAAAGCTGTATTGGGACCTTAAATATACTGAAAACATGGATTGAGCCTGATTTGCCCATAATTAGTATCAGATTTGTCATTCTTTTCCCCCCTAGGCCGGCTACCTTGTGCTGCCCCCCATGTTCAGACTGTTCAGGTTGCAGTGTAATGCTACATTCCAATGTCAGCTTCACAGAAAATGAATGGGGGCAGCAGTAAGTGGTTAAGTACCACAGATAGAGGTTGTCAAATGTGCAGATACTGTAAAGAACCAACGCTGTGGTGCAAGTGACCGAGCCAGGGCCATACCGGATTGCTGAATCTTGAGGCAGGTCTGAAGAGGGGGAGGGGAGACAAAGAACAAGAAAAAAAAGACAGGTAAAGAGAGAGAAAAAAGTGGGGGAGAGGTGGAGAGGGAGACGGAGTAAGAGGTCATGAGAGAAAAAGAGAGAGGGGGAGAGAAAGAGTGGGGGAGGTAAAGAGAGAATAGGACTGATTTTTGTTAAAGCATTCCAAGACTGGAACACTTTCATCATTGAACCTGGGTGATCCAGCAAACCTGGAATTGTTTTCATAAAAGTAATTTGCTATTTATTAGCAAATGTTTTTAATTCTGGACCAGATCCATTCTAGGTTTGCTAGATTACTCAGTTTCACTGATAAAAGTGTATCTTCTCCAGAAATTTAATAAATCAGGCCCAATGAGAGAGGGAAAGAGAGAGAGAGATAGAGGGACAGAAAAGCAAAATAAGAGGATAAAGAAAATCAGCTTACTTACCAGAGATCATTTGAGATATTGGCCCTGATGTACTAAAGCTCTCCAAGGCTGGAGAGAATACACTTTGATTAGTGAAGCTGGGTGATCCAGAAAACCTGGAATGGATTCCTTAAAATGATTTGCTATTTGCTAGCAAATGTTTTAAATCCTGGACTAGATCCATTCCAGGTTTTCTGGATCACTCAGCTTCACTGATCAAAGTGTATTCTCTCCAGCCTTGGAGAGCTTTAATAAATCAGGGCCATTATTCAGTCTTTACCTGCCAGAACAGGGCTTATTCAGAAATCTGGACCAGTCCATAATATATGTAAATAAACACATAATGTTAAAGGGGTCATTCTTTATTGTTATGCTAATGTAGGTAATTTCCCAAACCTGCTTCTATTAGCCTTCCCTAATTCTAACATGCACGCCTCTAGGCAAACGTTTTATACTCTTTTACATAATAAGTTGGTTTCTGCTTAATTGCTGTCAATCCCATTGTGTGCTAGAGCAGTAGACTGGGGAAACAATAAATGTGAATGAAATGATGTGAAAACCTTTTCAGTCCTGGAAGGTAGCACAATTAAGGACTGATTCAGTTATAAGTAGAAGAATGTAAGAGCTTTTCCATCACGACTACATGTTTCAAGTGAAAACTTTGGTAAATCATGCCGTATATTTGTGAGCAGACCTTGCCCTTCTGAAAATGTTGCTTATTGTGTGTAATATGCATAAAATTTGCATAGCTTCTGCCGAATAATATAACATCCTTGGCTGACAAGAGAAATAACATGTTCAAATAAAACAGTTCATTAAATGTACTTACATGCTTATGATTTTAAACACCAAATGTTCCCTACTCAGTATTTTATTATTAGAATTTATTCTACAATTTGTTATTTTGAAATCGGAATGCAAATGCCATAATCACATATCTAGTTATAAAGCAGGGAATCTGACATTCACTAAAACATTGCATGGTGGAGAATCTTTAAGGCCCATTTGTTTCAGTGAAGGTAATTGATTCTCCACCAGGTAATATTTCAATGAATGTCATTTTTACTGCTTTGTAAAAAGAAGAAAAAAGTAACAAAAAGAGATTACATTGTTTGCAAAGAATATGAAATTGTCCTATAAAAGAACTGCTATTTGATATACAGGTATAACTATCTAAAGCAGGGGTAGGCAAACTCAGGCCTTTAGGCCAGATACGGCCTAGCCAGTAGTCCGGCCTAATGCCCCCTTGGTTGATCCAGCCTAATCATAGCTGGCAGGGGTTGGCAACCCACGGCTCTTGAGCCTCCTTGTTATACGACCCTTCCCTATTTACCTTGGGCGGCGTTAACACTTCAGCCGCCGGGGTAAGGGGACATTCCTTCTCCTCCCTATGCATTGCAGAGGAGAGGGATTTCCCTTCAGGAGCATTCCTGGTGGGCGGCGCAGCCATCAGCACTGAATTTGAGGGAGAGTCTGGACTAGTGTGCCTTCTTGATCTCCTAAAATGGCCTAGTAGCCAAAAAAGTTTGCTGACCCCTGATCTAAAGCCTGTGGACGACCATTGTTCCTACAGACCTTTTAATATGAGTATTAGGTGTATTATTTTTAAATGATCCTGTCTGTTAATAAAGGTTAACTAAACCTTAGAAGATAAATGTAATATATTGTAGCTTACTAGTTCCTAAGTCTCGTGGCTGCAAGTTGTTTTTCAGGCTATAAACTGTATATAAAGCACCTGCTGAAAATGCAGTGGCACTGTCACTTCCTAAGAGCTGAGCTTAACCTCCTGAGCGGTTCATTTCTGTTCGGTTTTATAATAATAAATACATTTTTAAAATGTTTTTTTCAAAAATAAATTTTATACTCATACTATTATATCATAATGTAAATCAAATGTTGATGAAAGCCAATGTACTTTTTTTATACATATAAATCCACTGTATTTCATTCAATACAGTTATTTTGTACTGAATGCAACACAAGTAGATTTGAAATACCCACCCTGCCTCAAACGGAAGGTCCGCACACACCAACGTCACCGGGAACTCCCTGGTAACTCATCAAGTGCAGAGGAAGCTGGCCGGAGGAAGAAAGAAGACGGGCATCGCGGAGAAGGATGATAGAGGACGCCAGCGGATCAGGTAAGCGCTTTATTTACTGTTGTAAATGAAAAAAAAATGAAAAAAAAACGAGTGTGACTCGGGGATACCACTTGCAGCTTCTTTTTTCTACCCCACATTTAGGGTTACCGCTGGGGAGCTTAAAAGAAAAAAACAATCTTATCTTTTTGTTAGTAAAATACTAATCTCTTAATTTCCCATGCTTAAGAGATATATAAAGGCAGACCTGTGTAAATTCCAGTCTGGGTTACAACTATAGTTTCCTCCACAGATACAGTGAAGGAAGGAGTGTAGCAACCCAGGGACAGAAATTGTGCTATTTACTGGAAAACCAGGTGCAAATCTAAAAAAAAAAGAATCATGAAAAAGAAAACTAATGGAGTAATCGTATCTAAGGACTGCCAATCTACTTTATATCTGTTTCTATATCTACTGCCAATCTACTTTATATTCTATATATTCTATATTTTCCACTAACTGCTCCTTTGTTTTGTCCGTGTACATTTTTTCCACCAAAAGCGTGGAGGACATTCAAACACGTATGACGTGAATGAGTGATACAGAAAATTGCTGTGTAACCATCCTGTATTTTAAACATTTTGTATTAAAGTTGTTTTGTTTTTAACGGATAGAAATGTGGTTCAAAGTGGGATGAATTTTTTTTAAATAATTGTGAAAACTAGATACAAAATCTTTGTGCCTTGAAAGTCCCGATTCCCCTCAAACATTTGATATTTTGGTACTTAAATTTGGGGATGTGGCACTATGTTTTCTCCTATTTTTGTTCATGTTCATGAATAGTTCCAGGGAACAGAAATTCACACTTCTCATTCTTTACTGGAGTGGTTATTAAGTTTTCTTTTTTGGCATTGTTTGAAGTAATCCTTTGAATTCTGGCAGTACTAGCATGGATAATGGTACTGCATCACTTTTCTTTCCTTTAAAGCTGGTGGGTTCACCAGCCCTGTATCCCATGAATATATATATATATATATATATATATATATATCTATATATAAAACAGCTGATGGGCTTTAGAGACCTTCTCCTTAGAAAACGAATCCCAGAAGAGAAAACTTTGTAGTCCACCGTAGTTTAACTGTGTGGCTATCTACAGTATATATGTCTCTTAGTACAGGTGTGCTCAAATATAAGGGAAACCTATGAAACTGAAAAAAATTGACACCATGGGCAACACCATCCAATCTGAGAAGAAAAGTTACAACCGTACCAATCAATTTAATTTTCATAAATAAAGCTCCTGTTTATCTTTGTTAAGGTGGCCAATCACATACTGCTATGATCATTCAATATGATTTGACAATTAGCTGTGGTATAATTTTTGATCTCTTTTAATTATTAGCACAGATAGCTATGTGTGTTGGGAGAACCAATACTATTTCAGGTTGATTACGCGATCACTTTTCATTGATTTTCTTTTACATTTATAGCTGATAGATTGTAGTTTCAATCAATATTTTCATGGAAAAATGCTGTGTGTGATGCATTGCTCAATACATAAATCAATAATGAATCACTTCTTTGCGAGCATTTATACATAAATCGATCACAGTGTGTATGGCTTCCACTGAAGATGACAGATTTGCCAGTTTGTTGGCATCCAGAATAAGGACAAAAGACACTGCATCCCTTTGTCCTCTTGATGTATTGTAGTGCCTCTAAGAAGGTCAGAGCTTTATATAGTTTGAACCAGTGAAAGGAAAGAACAGGTTCAGCTATAACAATACCCTGTTAAAGAAGGAGGGTCAAGCAACCACAAGAACAGCTGCAGTTACCACTTCCATTCAGAAAGAATAGACTGCTGCAACAGCTGAGATCACCGGGCATTGTTACAGCGTGACGCATGTTCTGCATGAATTCTACTATGTGATAATAATATTAGGAAGAAGTGAATTAACTTGCAAGTAAAAGTTGTGGCAAATTTATTTTGGCTGTAGCAATTGCTCTGCAGCCTGCTATTTATATTTCAATCAGATATCAAATCTCAGTCCTGATCTGAAAAACATCGCCAATGTGTGTAGGCAGTCTCATCAGGGTCCCGCGCGTAATGAATGGCAGCTTAGTTCCTCCCTTTTTAAAGCTAAGATACCCATACTTCTTTAAATCAGTGCTGACACTGAAAAAAACCCTCTTTTTACTCATCTAATGGTTACATAGCACCCCAACCCAGATCCTTCTTCTTCTGTTTACAGGAGGCAGGACCCCTCTTCAAGTGTCACTGTCTGCGGGACATGGACATTACCTATGGGATATATAGAGCAAGAATACTCTCAGGATCTAGAAGATGTCTGCAGGTAATGATGTCAGTGCCAAAGGAATGGGTTTACCAATGTTCAGTACATAGTAATGGTGAAGGACAAACCAGGTCCCCAACACTGGGTAATAGCAAAGTTAAAAGAAGGTCCAGGCAGCATAGGCATTCCAGCACCTGAAAATGGCGAGGGACCAGGATGGAAAACTAAGCTGAATATTAAGGCCTTCCAAAGGCAGAATAAAATATACATGGCGAATAGATGAGAGGGGTAGGGAAGGGATATTAGGCTTTGCTGACATAGGCTTAGTGTCTGCTGTTTTGCAAATCCATTATTTGTATCAGAGTGACTCTGCGTTGACCCTTTGCCCCAAGATCATCTTGGGAAATACAATTTTATAAGTATGATGGAGGTTTTCACTTCTTAAGCTCATAGCATTGGGGGTTTCTGTCCTGGCTGACCTTTTATTAATTAAAGACCTTGACTTAAATCTTCAGTTAATAATATACTAGAAATTATTATTTTTTAGAGGTCCTGATTGTCTTGAAACAAAACATATACCTAGCTGTCTCATATTTTACAGACTGTGACAAGGGACCGGATTTATTAAAGCTCTCCTAGGCTGGAGAGAATACACTTTTGTTACACGGGTTGTTTCACTATACATATTCACACAAGCCCATGCCAATGAAGCTATCCAAGTAGCATTGGTTGAACAAATTACATTTATATTTAGGTATCACATTATCACACTGAATAGACAGAACATGTGCTGGGAAATAATTGGCTTGGCCAAATTTAGCAAAGTGAGAAATTTACAGGACTTGCTGAAAAGAGTTACAAAACAGAATTACAAATCTGTAAAACGGTTACTTCATATGAAAATACTGAATGTATTTTAACTGCACATTTCAGTGCTCGCTTTACAAAGTACTTTAAAAGCGCACAAGGATATCTAGCTCAACTTACACTGTAATATGGAATGAGTCTATACATAAAAGGACGGCTATTTTATTAGGTGATAAGCCTCAGTAATCTTTTCACACACAGCAATGCCGTGCACTCCATATGTCTGCAGACTTTCTTTCAACAAAAATGGAATGTATGCAAAACATAAAGGATATGGATATAGTAATATTTAGACCTCTATCCATTGGGCTCACAATATAGAGATTAAAATACCAAGAAAAGCATTTTTAGACATTTTTGGCCATTGACAGGTTTATAATGAAAAGCATTTGCAGGGTATTTATTAAAACCAAAAACAAATTGTCCTGAAGAAAACATTATTTGGCTAGGCACATAACTACTGTCACTAAAAGCAACAGATATTGGTAAAATTAGTCTGGGCATAAAGGCTTCAATGACCTCTACCATGAAAGGATTATAGGTAAATTTACTTTCTGTGTCAGTTGTGTGAGTCATCTTGAGTTATCACTACAGATGTATACAAATATATAATATGTATACAAATATATAATAAGGCATAGTTACCTAACCGCTAAGAGCCCTGATTTCTAATGGTCACACATTTTATTTATTTTATCTCCAAACTGAAAGACTAAATTTCTTGCCTTCTATGCACGTACCTCATACAACCCCACACTTAATGCCTACCAGTGGTTAGCACCAACTAATAATAGGAGCAGAACGAATGGCTGCCCAGGGCCACAGACTTCAAAGAGGTCAAAGAAATGTTTTAAGTTCAGTACTTTTCATAGAAAGACGATTTTTAACTTTTTAGATGAATGAACAATCATGCGCAAAACTTGTGCGAGTAAGTATATATGAGTAATTTGTATCAATTCAAAATTAAAAATGACATCCCAAGTTCCGTATTTGACATCATTGTGTTTGGACCTGAAAAGTCCCATCATGGTAACGTTCAGTGTAACATGGCCCTTTTTTGTTAAAAATCCTACTCTGATAAAGAAAATGGCTTTAATTATTACAGATCATTGTCACCATGAATTCTGACAATAGCAAACCCCTACAGCCATCAATAGTTTCATATTTTCGTAGCTTATCTTCACTATAGTACCACCCACCTGCTTACTAAGTAAGCTAAAAAGCATGTTCATGCCAGACATGTTACATGAACTAGTGAATTGTGTATAGCTGTATGGATCAAATATCAGAACGCTTGGTAAATGCCCCAGCATGCCGAGTTCAAAATGTCCCTAATGCCATATATCTGATACAGAGAGTAGGCGGCTCTCCCATGCAAAATCCTTGTTTCCTGTTTCTTGGGCAAGCCTGGGCTTCTCATCAGACAATAAATTCAAACTGAGAGAGAGTTGTTTTCTAATAATTAGCCATGTAAAAAAAAAACACTTGGTATTTTGAAAATTAAATAATTTATTTTATCTTATTTTATTCTTTGCTCCACATTGCTTATCTTTTGCATTATGTACACCACCTCTTGTGGGATTACTGGTGCGATAATGGTAGAACATTACTGAGCAATGTATGTAATTCAGGGTGATGTAGGAGAACTATTGGAATTCATGCATAGGTTGTTGTCAATCATTAATAGAGGTTCCTACACAAGGTCTTTCATCACATGGTCACCAAGTTTTATATTAACTAAGCTGCTGATTTACTTTCAATATAACTTTTGAAACTGTTTAAAATTTTATAGTCTATAGGATTATAGTCAGGAGTTTTACATCTATATTAGTATGTTAGCTGATCTGACTTAACTCTGCTCTATTAAGCTAAAATCGTGTTGGTTGCTTTGAAATCCTGCACTTTGCAGTACTTTAATAAATAAGCAAGAGAAATACCATAAGCTAAGTGATACAGCCAACATCCAAACATTTCTGTTTTACGGATAACAAAGTAATCATCCTCTTAAGGTGTAAATGCTTGTTGGCTAAAACCTAGAACTCTTGAGGGTCAGGTCAATTTTAATGTCACCATAATGAAGGTTATGGAATAAATATCATTGAACCAAAAAGGTTTTCATGTACACCAGAAACAACACATTATGTAAATCTTTATGAACCAACATTTTAACATACAAACAAAAAAGCACATTAAAATGAGATAGTATAGTGACAGTCAATGTTGCATGTTGTATTTATTACATTATTATTATTTATATATATATATATATATATATATATATATATATATATATATATATATATATATATATATATATATACATATATATTGTATGTGCTCCCTTAATCCCCAAGTAATCCCCTAATTCTAGTTCTTCACCACTCATCTAGACTCACATTTACTATCGCAGTCTATCTTGCAGCCTGTTGATGGGTTTGGGCCACTTCCATGGGGCTATGAATAGTCCTAGGTGACTTAGTGGCTCACTGCCATAATTGTGGATTTAAACCTTGCATTGTGACCTTGATAATTTTATTTGTCATTCTGCCATAAAGATATAGTGTGGTTTCATGAGTAATGTACACTGGAATAAAATATGAATTTATAATTCTTTTGTATTTAATTATTTCAAACTTTATAAAGGTAACATTGAGATCAATGTAAAATTGATGTATGTTAAAAGATGGGCATGAAGAAGCTTTAATCGTTTAAATTTAAGTTGTACTGTGTGTACGATCCATCAAGCAAATACAGTCTGGGGCTCCCATTTGTAGGCGTGTCCTCAGCATTGTCTCGTGGTTCTCCCCAACACAAATTCCAACAATCAGATCAGCAGGAAATCACACATGCGTGTGCCTTACTTTGGGAATAGTAACCAACAAATATTGATTATAAAATAGATCAGACCTGTCAGTGTAGTGTAAACTAGGCAACAGTCTTAGAAATGAGCATTGACACACAATAAATTTTTGTAGTTACTATAAGAATATTGCTCTAGGCTTTTACAACTCAGAAAAGGTAGATAATTGTGACACTGATTATTTCCAGTCATGTTTTGTGAATCTAGGATAGGGAAGTGCCCATGGGTCAATTTTTTTTTTTATTTGCCTCAAAATATTACTAGTCCCTCCAAATATGACAGAGCTTTATTATCAGAAATATTTAACAATGACATCAGTTACATTTTCCACAGAAAGTTTATCATTATCATCCATTTTTTATTCATCACTGGAAACAACAACAAAACTTTCCTATTCCCTGGACATGTAACCATAGTGCTAACTTCATAATCTCCTCCATTGGCTATGGAAATCATCCTTGTTTTAGTAAAATCAGACTAAGCAGTATTCTTACTGTTATGCAGATTTGGAACAGAATTTAGAATAAAATGAACTGGATAAGAATGTTTGACTTTATTACAGCTGCAATGTTCCAGGGTTGTATTATCAGTTCATCGATTGGCTTCATTAGACTTAGAACTGTATTGGTTACTATTAGCAATATCTTAATTTTTCTGCTATTTTTATAATTTCAGCTTTGTTATTTTTAAAGTATATTAGGTTTCTAATAACTGACTTTGTGGTTCGTGTGTGTGTGATGTAAAGAAATTCTCTGGCTCTGCAAGAAAGCTGCAGTAATTCTTTAGTGATCTGATTACCTTTGTTCCTAGACAACTGATGATTCTATTACATTCCTAAAAAAACAGTGATAGCGGCGGGTCAAGCTTTTTGATATGGAGTCATAATGGGACATAGGCAATAATTCATTATATAATACTAAAAAAATGTATTACCTAGAATGATATTCACAACTATGTTTAAATCCATTATATAGTGCTACGTTTAGATAGAGAGAAGAGAGAATCAGAGAAACAGAGATAAAGAGAAAGGGGAGAGAGAAAATTAGTTTTTTTTTTTAAGTTAGAACACTACAACTGCTAAGACAGTATGTTGGATCACATATTTTTTATACTTATTTGTTCTGAATGAAGAAATCTTAGGAGAAGACAGAGAACTTTATAATAATAAACAGGTCAGAGTACAAAAATAAGTGTTGGTATGTATGTGCCACCACTGTAACATCAGCAACAATTGTCATGAAGAGTATTCTCAGCCATCTGCTGAAGCATTGTTACTTTAAATAAGATCACATATGGGATGGAGCTGCAGAAGCGTTGGGTTTCTGTAACCTTCAGATCTTCTTTTGTCTCAGATATCATCAGACTGCGCAACAATGTGTCAAGACTGGAGACAAGGGAAAGGCTTGTTTAAGGATGGGGCTAACCTACCTAGCACTGCCAAAAGTGGGCATGAGTTTATTTATAACTAGTTGGGGGGATATTTATTGTCTCCCTGAGCGGAGTCCTGAGATCTGGTCTTAGAAGTCCACTGGCAACAACACCTTGCAAAGCAGCTTAACAATGGTAAGAAAATATAGGCGGCATGTACCATTGTGTGTAGTTACACATATACAGTGCAGAGGCTGTGGGATAATAAAATAGAATATATTGTTTTACATTTTATTATATTTAATTTAGATGCTGTTTTTTGTTTTAGCCTTCTTAGCATCTTTGTGGAGAACTGTTCATGATGAGAAAGTGAGGGTATTACAAAGTGCTGTAAAATTATGCTACCTATTACGATAGCCATGGGTTGTGTGATTATATATATAAGTGTAAAATATTATCCAGGTATACAAACAAAGGGTTAACACAAGGTTTATGATAAAGGCTGACTCCAAAGCTTAGACACGTAGAACACAGCTTCACACCATTTATGCTATGTTATATTCTAACACCATAAGGATCTTTAGTTTGAGTGTTGAGAAGAAAAAAACTATACAAGGTTTATTTATTCTCTTATTAACATACATTTGATATATGATTTAAAATAACATAACTGGGTAATGTATATGCATGCTTTCAATACTCATGAATTATACATAGTATAGTTTCTACTCCTTGGTACCAAGGCAAGCTGGAACTTTGATTGGACATCCATGATAACTGTAATATGCACTTTGCCCTGTGTCATAAGACAAAGCAATGCAGGAACAAAGGGAGTCAGTGCTGAACATCCTATTTATATCAGCTATATGACTCTTTTATACTACATATTCTTAAAAAGCTGTTTAAATATGTTGTGATTTATGGAAGTTCACCTAAGCTTAAATAATATTGTCAGTGTCTACATAAATGCTAGCATTAGTCATGATATCAGTTAGTCTGTTACATTTTCCTCCCATTGTGAATGTGGATGTATAATACTTAAACCGAAGCACAAATTTTAATCAAAGCTGTGGTGTGTTGTGGTTAAGTACTCTTCAGCAAAAATATACACAATAGGATCAATTATTTGACTTATTTGTGCAAAAAATGATAATTATCTGTTTAGTACAGTAACATATAGCAACCAACAAAACTTGGGCCTGAATTAATGAAGCTATCATGGGAGAACCAGGGCAATCCAGCAAACCTGGAATGGATTTCTCAAAACTCATTTACTGTTAGTTGGCAAATGTCTTCAATCATGGACCAGATCTATTTCAGGTTTGCTGTGTCACCCAGGTTCTCCCATTATAGTCTATTTTCTCCAGTCTTGGAGAGCTATAATTATTCAAGCCCTTTATTTTCATCTCTGTTTTAGTTTTTTAGAACTTGGTGGGTTGTGGCTTTCACTGATTTTACATGCTATATGTTCTATAATCTTTGCATTATGTACTGAAAATTCTGATCTGTTTAGCTAGCCAACAGCATACCTGGAATGCAGATTTATTTGTTTTTATCCAACATCTCCATTTTTAATAAAAAATAAGATAGCATATAAAATATGGCATACACAATTGCTACACAAGCAGCTTTATACATTTCCATTTCATTTTATTTTGCTGTATGTTATTTTAAAGCAGTCAAAAACTCAAAAATATATGCAATACAATATGGCATTCTTTAGGGTTTCTGTACAACAAGGAGGGGTTTAGCCCTTCAAGATGTAATGCTTGTGTGACTGGCTTGCTGATTTTCTCTTAAGTCATTACTAAGATACAAATTACATTTTAGCCATCCCTTGTGAATGATTTTTTAGCTTGGTGAGATGCTCCTTTAAGCGTTAACACCCTAAAAGGCTGCACACACTTCAATCTTCTTATCAAAACACTAATACTGCACCAGTTGGTTAATAGTGAACCAGACCCTCCCATTGAGCAATCAGGTTGTAAAAGACAGAGTGAAACAAACAGCTATAACTGAAAAAGTATGAATCTGCAATAAAAGATGCAAGCACTGCAAGTCTATGCAATGTACATAGATCACCCAGGATTTCTGTTTTGTTTATGTTACCTGATTCACAGCAGCAGGTTGCTCTTTTGTGCATCGACCCCTGCAGTGTTTTCCTAAAAGTGCTCTGTTCAGTAGTCGCATATACTGAAAAATATTTTCTACAAAGCACGACTAGTAGCCCTGCATTGTATGTCAAGGTGCTGAGGGCCCACCAACAGCCTGGAGTGTTGGAGGCAAGAAGATCATTCTGGCTGCCAAAGGAGCAGGGGATGACCATAGTGAAAGCAATTTTTACTTGCTTCTTAGTGTGAGGACATATATATATATATATATATATATATATATACATTTGTATGCCAATGTTTTTCTCCAGACAATCTTGGGAACTCCAACTCTTGGGAGTGGTTGAATATGCATAGATATAATAGAAATGTTTCTCTATTATTAGACAAGCTCACACATTCCATTAGGGAAAGGAGTGAGGAATGAGACAAAGATCTGACTTTGAAGCTGGAGGTTGAAGTTTGAATACTGAGCCCTATGGCCTTAAAGTCTCCTAGTGTTCAAGGAAGATAAAAAGTAGTATTTCTCATGTCTTAAAAGAAACCTGTCAAAGGAGAAAGATGGGCCCCCAATTCCACCATAACTTCCTTCTTAAAGATCTGGTGATCTGGTTGTCCATTAGATTTTGTAACATCAGTAGCCTGATGTCCCTGAGGCAAAACAAGTATGTAATGAATAAAAGCAGATCAGTGGATTCAGTTTTGAATTGGTTTACATGTGTTGAACAGGTATAGTATACAACAATGACTTTCACAAGTCTGGATCCTGAAATGTGATGGCCATTTTGGTCTGAGTGGATACCAGTGACAGCCACTGATGAATAAACATGACCCACAAAGGAAACAGTTAGCAAGTCTCAGAAAAACAAGGGAATATAGAATGAATAGCTGTGTTTGCATGGTACATACAAAAACTGTGCTGTGCAGTACGACTAGTGTCAGAATAACTAGTGGTATTTGGACTTGGCAAACTTTCCTAAAATTGGTACATGGATAACACCAAAGCATCAACCCCCCCCCCTTCTGTCTCCCCCAGTCTCCCACAGGCATTTATATTTTACTGAGATATATGCGTAGTGGCATGAACTGAAACTATTGATGTGCAAATATTTTATGTATTTTTCTGACTTTTTACAATTTTACTTAACTATTTTAAGTCTCCCAAGAAAGCAAAGAAGAGAGCAGAAGGAGCCAACTCCAATGTATTCTCCATGTTTGAACAAACCCAGATTCAGGAGTTTAAGGAGGTGAGTAAAAAAAGCCAGATATTCTGTAATGCCAATTAACCTCATGTGGACCTAAGATCTCAGTTGGTAAGACAAATATTGAATACCTAAGTTTATAAATGATAGCCAAGATCAATAAAAACAGTGTAAATGTTGCATATATAAACACCAACCAAAACAAGGCATCACAAAGTAGTCTAATAGAATATTAGAGTATTATTTCTCTGTATATGTATGTGTGCAGAGCCTACCCTCTTAGCCCAATCCCCATGTATATTACCAACATCAATAAAGAAAACACATTAACAGAGGGTAACAGTGTATACATTAATAATGTAGCGTAGTGTTTACTTTATTATGTGTATAGATTTATTCTGAGCATAGGAGCTATAAATAGCACTTGTTAGTTTGTCGGTATAGTGTTCCTTTTTGCTCTATACTAAGCCATGCTTGCTTCATATGTACTGTAATTATTGCTAATATTAAAACTGCATTTTAGATTTGCAAGATCCCCTGGTCCCATTTCCTGCCTATACTTGACCCCCATCCTCTTATTCCCCACACCTATTTTGTTGCCAGTTGAAGCATAAAGAAAGGGCCCCGTGTAAGCTCCAAGTCACTCCAGTTGAGGCTTAGACCTAACAGAACTACTTCCTGGTGATTGGCTGCACAGTCAATCAGTAATCTATCGTGGGAGATGGGGAATGAGTCACATGCTTTCCGATGCAAAGAAATACCTGGTATTAGTCTTTTAGCCACAGTCCTAATGTTTTATTCATATATGTATCAAAAAACATTGCAAAACAAATATCAACATATTCACATCCAGATACATTTTGAAAATTGTCAAAAAGAACAGATAATATTCTTTAATTTTTTCTATATGAAGGCATTTACCATCATGGATCAGAACAGAGATGGCTTTATTGACAAAGAAGATCTTAGAGACACCTTCGCTGCTTTAGGTATGAAATGATACAGAAAAATTATTAGTCTATAAAGAACAAAAGAACATCAACATTTTTTACAGATTCAACAATTTAGGACTACCAAATCTAAAGCATATTTTGCCTTACACAAATATTATATTCCTAATTACATGTCCATATATTAGAATATATTCACAATGTTTTAGATATTTCTCACTGTCACAATTTTAACAACATGCTCTTAAAGATAATCATCACTCTGAAATTACACATTTCTAGGGTATTTTTTAGCCTAAATTCTATGGACACTTAAAAAATATATATAATAACGGTGATGTAAGATCTCCAGGTCTGTATGCCTGGTTTGGATAAGAGATGCAGAATATTCGATGAGCATGACAGCCAAGCAACTAACAATTGCAAGATGAAGTCAACAATAAAAGCAACATGTCATTAATTTACCTTTCACCTAGCTAAACACGTAATCACTCCTTATCCTTAAACTATTCCTTAACACCAAACCCTTATGTAAGAGTTAACCCACTAAAATACTGGACATAGAAGTGCAACAGAATGTTAGCATTTAATATGACCAAAAGTGCTTCCAAACACCCAATGCTTAATGCAGCTGCTTAATGAGCTATTTATTTGTAATCTGCTTTTACAAATACTGTTGCAATACTGAGTTGCATAGGCAGACCAGATTTTCATCCATCATCATATTTACTGCCATCATTTTTGAATCTCATCCCATAATTGTATTGACCTAAAATGCAAAAGGGTTTCACTATAGAATATATGGGTTTGATTTATAAAAGCTCTCCAAGGTTGGGGAGGATACACTTTTATCTGTGAAGCTGAGTGATCCAGCAAGCCTGGAATGAGTTTCTTTGCTAGGAAACGTTTTGAATCCTGGACCAGATCCATTACAGGTTTGCTGGGTCACCCAGCTTCACTAATGAAAGTGTATCCTTTCCAGCCTTGGAGAGCTTTAATAAATCAGACGTAATGAAAGTGCATTAGACAAAAGGCACATGCAGATTTGAAAATAATATTTTCTCAACCTTAAATGGGGGCAGTTGTTAGCATGGTTAAGGCCCTAAGAGTTGTTGAGTTTTGGCCCTAAGAGTCTAAAAGCTGATGTTCAGGGGATTACACAATGCTAGTACAAAGGCATATTAAGATACTATTTAAAGTACAGTTAGGTATTTTAAATGTCTACATAACTAGTTTTAATAGCAGTCTTTTACATCTGACTTTTCCTAATCCCTTGTTATCAAATGTTACATTCTCAAAACATACATTAGTGAAATAATATACATAACTCATCCACATGTCCATACAAGAAACTGTAACATTATCCACTTAATCATACAGGATTCGGTGTACATTATAACCACTATAGTGTGTACAGCTGTCCTCTGAATTAGGAACAGCTATATATAGACTATTTCAATAGACGTGTATTGCCCTTTGATACCAAAAGCATCTCATTCCAGACAGTTATTCAATCTTATTAGGTATTGGAAATGTATCTATTTAAAGAACACCTAGATGACGTGCTCAGTAAGGAACTAATCAATTGATTGCAAATTAATGTAGCTGTTTGTGAAGAAATGATAACAGATATTTTCTGATATTTGACAAGGTCGCCTGAATGTAAAAAATGAAGAACTGGAAGAGATGTTACAAGAAGCCTCAGGACCAATTAACTTTACTGTCTTCTTAACAATGTTTGGAGAAAAGTTAAAAGGTGAGTACCAGACTATGGCAAGATTTAGCCTTAAAGAAGGCAATCAAGCTAAGGCTATAGGAGTAATCACGTGGAGGGTAAAGTTGGTATTGATGCTATTCAAATACACCACAAACATTAGACAAGGACAGCCAAGAACAGAATTTAAAAAAAAATGCTAGGAATGTTTATCACCTGAATACTTAATGTACCAAGTTTTAAATTAGATTTTTTTTTCTTACTATATGGCCAAAAGTCCTGTTACAGTTTGTTAGACCTCACATTCTTAAAGCGTAGCCCCTAACATGATATTGCACTACCAGACCTCTTACCCAGAAAGTCTTGAACCTAATTTGGAGAAGTGTCCTTCAATGTACATGGGTAGATGTGATGATTAGTTGTTCACAATGTTTGTCTACATAGTAAATGTATGCATTGTATCCTTATCTCTATCCTGTTGTGTAGTCGTGTTTTATTAGCTGCCATAGTATTCAAAAGGCAGCAACGTACAAATTGTGGAGCCACTGAACTGAGCATAACATGGATTTGGAATTTGCGCATGATGACAACATCGTCATTTGTAATATCTACTGTTTTAATAATTTTTTGAAACTTGTATATATTTAGTCTCCGATGTTACTAAAAACATATTCACAGAAGTTAGTTTATTAAAGGACACGCAAATAAATGTAATTTAGACATTGTCACCGGCATTAGACTATGACTATGATAGAAAAATTTGATTGGGAGTCCATTTCAAGATAATTAGTGGTACAGATTTGTAACGTGCTATATAATATGTTAGTGCTACATAAATACATGATAATACTTAGAACAAAAACTCTAGAGTTGGGTTTCAGTTAGTTTTTAACAAGTCATAATCATCAGCTATGTGATTGTATTACATTGATGGGAGGCTAAAAAAAATTTTGTGCAATTTATTATATTAGGGCAAGAGCTATGATATGCCATATATTTTATTTTTAATATATTTGTATTATTAATATGGGGAAAAAATACATACAACACCAAATAACTGATTGGTGACAAAATAACAAAATGGTTAGAAACAAGATACCTGACTGTGTTTTACAATTAGAAGCTAGATTAGGTATATGAAGACAAAGGTAACATACCGTAGGTCATATTAAAGTACTTGGGCTACATGTATATCCTACTGCATGCACCTGATAGGCAGCAATCCCAATGTTGAAATTATGAAATGCAGGATGCAATAATTATAATAAATATATCATATATTTTTTAAACATGTTTTTTTTTTAAATTACATCTTTCCTTACACAGATGAAGAGGTCAATGAAAGCTTATTTTAAAGTATTTTTACTGCTTGTTCAGAATATGTAACAAAGACAAAATGCAATATTTAATATTCCTTTGCCTTGCAGGTGCTGACCCAGAGGAAACCATTCTGAATGCATTCAAAGTGTTTGATCCTGAAGGAAGTGGACTTCTAAAATCAGATTAGTAAGTATTGTACTCATGCAAGACATGCAGTAATGGATTCCTGGTCCTGGCCGCCTTTAAATTGTCTTTTTATGTTTTATTTTTAGTATTCGAGAAATGCTTATGACCCAAGCTGAGAGGTTCACAAGTGAAGAGGTACAATTCTCAACTCTTCTGCTTTGTTCTTAAATGAAAGAAAACCAGCTTTCTTGCTAACCCTAACCACTAGCTTCAGATGGTAGTTGTTCTGTGTTTTAACATTTTTTTTGGTAGACTAAGTGAGCTGTGAAATTAGCTTAATTTCTACATTGCATGTAATTACCCTAATTTACTTGTATGATTCAAATACTGTATTAAAGGGTGGAAACAATCTGGTCAGAAAAGGGGGTTATATAAGAAAAAAAATTGCTATCTGTTTTTTTTTTAATACATGAACCTAAAGAAAAATACTTTTGATTTTCAGTAGACCTTGTGTTCCTTTGTTGTAGGTCGACCAGATGTTCACAGCTTTCCCCCCTGATGTCACAGGAAATTTGAACTACAAGAATCTTGTTCACATCATCACTCATGGTGAAGAGAAAGAGGAGTAAACCAGCATGGTTCTTGACTTTTCCTCAGTGTCCGTCTGGCATTTCTATCTCATTAAAGTTATTTTTGACTCAGATTTTTTTATTCTTATGTTAAACCTTGAGTCATATGACATAGGCTTACCATGGAAGTGTACAATTAGCATATTTTCCTGGTAACCCTGTGGCGTGTTTCTTAAGAGATACTTCAACCTTCTGCCTTGTAAAACCATTAATGTGAACACCTATGTAATATAAAATAATAAATTATATTTCTATATCTGCTAGAAATAGTAAGCAGAGGTGACTCCTGTGTTCTCCTGAAAATGCATCAAGCTTTTTTTTTATAGAAATGCACATTATTTAGCATTCTGGAGAATGCCATCAATTGTTGTTTGTGCACACTGCACCATCTGCAGCAATGTCCAGCACTTGGCACTTCCCTGCATTCTGTCTCTCACTTTTCTAGTTGATAGCATTTTATGAAACAGATTCTGGATCACCAACAGAGAAAAAAATGGAAACACTTTTTGTAAGGTAGAATAGAAAACCTGATGTATTGTTTTCTGTGTCCCAAGTGCTTATTTTCTCTTGCTTTCTGTGTAATTAAACCAATCTTTCCAAGATAGAAAGTAAGGGGAATATGCCCTTTATAATTGTCCTGGATGGCAGTTAGGCTGTGTTCAGATTGGGGGTGAGTTCATGGTACAATATACATATACAAATATATACTTTATATACATGTACATCTACATATAGCATCTCCCTCATGGCTGATCATAGAAAATGAACAGGGGTAGCAGTGAGCAGTTCAGTACTGCCATCTGTAAAATATGTGAATTTGCCAGCTACCAGTACCCACATAGGAACATCTTTGTCAAGACTTATTTTACATTATAGATATACACTTAATTTTCTTGTACAGACATTCCCAGATATTTGCCAGTCACCTGGATTATTATTTTGTTGAGTTTAGCTAGGTTTGATTTTTCAGCTAATGCTCATTAATATTTCTTATAATTCAGATATCAAGCTAATCCAAAACAAATTTGTTTAGTGCAAAAACATACACACTTGGGTAATAAGTGCATACCTATATTGAATACTTGAGTAGTTGAATTCTGCATTTACGCAGCTAAAAATCATTCTGTGACCATTTCAATTTTTTTTACATTACAGAATATCTGGCTTTTTTACTAACCTCCTTAAACTCCTGAATCTGGGGTTGTTAAAACATGGAGAATACATTGGTGTTGGCTCCTTCTGCTCTCCTATTTGCTTTCTTGGGAGACCTAAAATAGTTAAGTAAAGTCGTGAAAAGTAAAAGACCAGATAAAATTTTCTATTCTGATTCATTGCCATATACAGTAAGAAATATTCTGAAATTGCTTTTCTAGTTATTACTAATCCACCACGTTGAAACAAGATCAAAGAAGGTGTAAAGTTACCTGTAAGTACTGATACAATTAGAAGAAGCCTTTCAGAAAGAAGCCCCAACAAATTCCCAATGTTAAAAAAAAAAGACGTGCTGAAGAGGTTACAGTTTGCCAAAGAACACACTAATCGGTCTAAGAAATTACACAACTTTTTGTGGAATGGTGAAAGGAAGATTGGTCATTTTGGGTCTGGGGACAGTTGACAACCCCCAAAAACTTCAGTTCAAGCCACAGTTCACTGTGAAGATAGTGAAGCATGGGGGCACAAGCATCATGATATAAGGCAAAGACCCCAAACACACCAGTAAACAAGCAAAGTTTTGGTTCCAGACCAACAAGATTGACGTTATGGAGTTGCCAACCCAATCCCCAACCTTAATCCAAAAAAAAAATGTGTTTCTGAGGCAAATCAAGGAAATGCAGAAGAATTATGGAATGTAGTCTAATCATCCTGGGCTGGAATACCTGTTCACAGGTGCCAGAAGTTGTTCATCTCTAAGCAACACAGATGTGCAGCAGTTCTCAGAAGAATTGGCTTACAACTAAATATTCAGTCATATTAATAAGGAAAGGAAAGCAAAATCTTAAGACATTTTTAGATTTATACAGTAAATCTTTGAGTTTGTAAGGAAAAATGCAGATGTTGATATTTTTTGAACACCTTATATTCCCTTTTGTCACTTTCTGTAAAGAAATAACACAAATTTGATCAATTTTTCTACCTGTTTTGATTTGGAATAGAATGTGCAGTGTCATCAATGCATTTGCCTGTATGAAATAAAAGGTATTACAAGGATTTTGAGCTGTTTTCACTTTTTAAACACACTGCTACTACTCTGAACACATTATATTCAGACATAACATCCTTAAAGGATAACTTTACTTTTAAAACACATTATTAGTCCCTGCACACAGAAATCTCTTTAAAATCTCAAGGGAGATTATGAGAGACATTATTCATGTCTTTTTGTTCTGAAAACTGTCCCAGGATCACTGTACAACAGGGCCCACAATGTCATTTTTTTGTTGGCCCCCAAAGGAGTACTAAACAAGATTTGCAGCTGGCCTGCCGCTGCATTGAAATAGCGCCAATTCTACAATTCCTGGCATCACTCACGACCATGAACCAGCGGCCTATCTGCCTATGCGTGGCCCCACATTGGACTGTTTTCTTGACGCAGGGAATTGTAGTAGCGGTGCTATTTCAGTTTCATGTTTGGCCCGCCACTTTGTCTAAGTTTTTAATTTTGGCCCACTGTGTATTTGAGTTTGAAACCCCTGCTGTACAATGCTGCAACTTTTTTAATTAGTTCCTTATTGACCACTGGGTGGCACTGTCCTATCTATTGAAGACCACTTATAAAAAAGTAATATCCTCCACAACTGGCAAACAAACACTCTAAAGCTGCGTACACACTTCCAATTTTTGTCGTTGGAAAGGATCTTTCACGATCCTTTCCAATGACAAGGGAGTGCACGATGCATGAGCGGTGCTGTACATACAGCACCGTTCATGCTCTATGGAGAGGGGAGGGGGGAGAGCGACGGAGCGGCACCCTGCTGCGCGCTCTCCCCTTCCCTTTCATTACGATCGGCTGTCGTCCATCGTCCGTGGATCCGGCAGGTCGCTCGTCCGGACGATGGACGACACCGACTGTACACACGGCAGATTTTCGCCCGATAATTGGCCGATGCCGATTATCGGGCGATAAAAATCTGACGTCTGTACGTAGCTTAAGAATAAATACAAATAAAATACAGGTTTAGAGAGCAAGAATAAACAGTAGTCCCAGGATATAATATATTGAATTAAAACATACCTAAACTGAGATTTTTCACTTTACATAAAAGGGTAGAGAACCATTTTATGTAAAGTAGAAATGTATTTATTTTTTTTTTAGGTGCAACATTCTTTTTTTAAAATTAATAAGATAATTTTTGGCCTCCTAGGCGGTTGAGAATGGATGGGAGCGCAAAGCCATCTTCTTTTCCGGGTTCTTCATCTGTGTATGCGTGAGATCGGCAAAGTTTTCTCTTTGAGCAAAAAGGCTCCTCAGGCACGTGCAGAAGGAGCACCAAAATCCTCCCGTGATGCCTGACGTAGGTATCCCGGGAGGATTTTGGTGCTCTTCTGCACGTGCCTGAGGAGCCTTTTTGCTCAAAGAGAAAAATTTGCCGATCCGGAAGAGAAGATGGCGGCATCTAGATGCCGGACACCCCTAGAGTGATCAGACTGCCCTGCGGGATTGAAGGTAAGTGTGTTTTTAAGTATTGTATGTATATTTTCTCTCTGTATCTCATTGCGATTTTCCTTTTTTTTCTTGTTTTGAGATGGGAAAACAACAAGTGAGAGACATTCTTTACAAAGTGAGGGAAAACTGCTCCCCGAAGAAAAATATATCTAATTCTTTTAAGTCATTTTATTGGGCCTTTTGTGATCTCTGATTTAATCAACAGTTTGTTACAAACTTTTCCCTTTATCTCTGGCCACTCCATTATAAACAGAAAGTTTACCAGATCCGTCATTTCAAGAACTTTCATGGAATGCTCCAGCACCTATTGACAAGAAGGGCTTCAGACCTTAAGATCTTCCTGCATACCAAGTATCCTATTAGGTAAAGATTTTGCATAAATGCTATTTAGTAAAGCCAGGACCTTAATGAGTGGGAAGACCCAGTGAAAGTAATGGGTAGTGTCACACTCGCTGCTCTTCTGTTTTCTCTAGATCCAGATCTCTCCCCCTAAGTGATGTCACTTCAACCATTTAGGAAGTGGCTCTCTTGACTGGCTAGTGTACCTAAAGGAGTGGTAGCGGGTCGCTTGGTATTTGAGCAATGCCCTGTTTGTAACCCAAGTGCCTTCTGTCTCTCAATTTCTCTTAGAGACCTCAGTGTTTCCTGTGACCTTCTTTCTTTCACCCCAGTAATCCTGTGTTTTTCAGTGATTCTATATGCTTCTGTGTTCCTACAAACCTTCCTACTACAGGTACACTACAACTTTTCAGGTCTTACACAAGTCTACCAGTGTTGGAATTTACTCTCCTGCTTTTTACTGTTAGATATTTTTGGATATAGCAAAAATATTCAGTTTTGTTTTCCTTTATACCTTCAACCTATGTTATGTTGTAAGCTGTTTAACGTAAGCTGTTTCTATTGGATCTATGTATTACCAAATATTGTGTCTTATAGCTTGAGTTGTCCTTTACTCTATTACTGGGAGTAGCAACTGCACACACATGTGGAGTGTTAGTAGAAGTGAAAGCAAACTAAACACAAACTTTGGAAAACAAACTCCAGAATTATCTGTGTAAGACATTTGTGGTGTTCAAAAAGTAAATTAAGTTTCAGAGGTCCCATATAGCCAAAAACATCTCTGCAAGAAACCTCTTTGTGACCGTTCAAACTATGTTATATATTCCACCAAATGGGTGTTTTTGTGAAGACTGAAGAAATAGAAGCTTTTGTGGATTTTGTCAGAGACTTTAATGATAGACATTCACTATGAAACAAATTCATTACTAGCATGGAAGCCTGTTTCTTTACAATAGAGAACTCTCACCAGTCTTTTGGGGTTGCAACAACTTATCCCCCATCAGTCAGCGTCAAATGGGTAAATGGTTTTTGGGGAAAAAGCAGATGGACCTTTATTACATCTTCTATTTTGCAGAAAATGTCTGAACTTTTACAAGTATCTGAAAAATGCCTTAAAGTCCTGGTGACTTTAGATTTACCATTCACTAATATGTAATTTAAAATATGATTTTGATTTCTGAGAAATAAACAAATAGAATAAAACAATCGGATGAGAATTGGTATTTGCGGAGCTGGGTGACTGTTGTAATGCTGGAAACAATACTGAAGCACACGGCTTGGTTGCCTCATACAACTTAGGACTACAGTGACATCATGTTGCGCCTCCCTTGTTTTTCTGTCTCTAGTACAATTTGTTAATTTAGTGCAACATAAAGGTGAAAATTGTCAATCAGAATATAAGGATTTATTAGAATATTATTTTGTTTCATTATAATAAAACATAAAAATTGCAATTAATGTCCACATTTTTCTGTGGACAACCAAAGTTTTCTCGCGGACCACCAGTAGTCCACAGACCACTGGTTGGCGACCGCTGCATTAGAACATGACTGCATGCTGTGAAGAATTGCATTTGGAATGCGTTAGGAGAATGGGCCTGGTTTACTAAAGCTGTCCAAGGCTGGAGAGGATACACTTTTATCAGTGAAGCTGGGTGATCCAGCAAACCTGAAATGGATCTGGTCCAGGAATCCTGGACCAGATCCATTTCAGGTTTGCTGGATTACCCAGCTTCAACGTAAACTGTTTCCATTGGATCTATGTATTACCAGATATTCTGTGTTATAGCTTGAGTTGCCCTTTCTAATAAATTAGAAAATGGGAACACTGAACTATAATCCTGCATAAATTCCAAGTCAAATGATACACTTCTGGAAAAGAAGATACCATGCTGAAGAGCCCAGAACCTGCTGGGTGATTTTTCAGAATGTAGAGGTCTAATTTGACATTGGATGTTATTTGATAAAGCAATTATTGATATAAATATTCTAGCTCCAGAAAAGCAAAAGAGAGATTTTCTACCTTCTCAGGGCACTAAGCTAAACTACATTTTTATTCATGTACAAGGATACTGCCATTAGATGCACAACTAGATGTGCATGTTGTTTAAACCTCTTAAAGGTGGCAGCTATACCCGCATACTAAAGATTCAAAGTCTTGCGTCCTCCGAAGAATTCTGTCAGAAGCCTATATGACAAGGTGTCACTGAAGCAAAACCCAATGGCAGTGACTGTCTCTCTATATCAGTAACTGCCTGTACATGGACTTTTACGGTAGGATTACCAGGTATGATCATATAATGAATGTTGCAGATTTAAAAATTAAGCACAATGACTTTTCAAATGACGCTAACATCTTAAAGCTTTTGTGAGATTATAGTGATTGGTGTACACACCTTTTAACTCAAATTTAAATCTCTTAAGTTGACGGCAGCATTGTACTGCAGGCTTAACTGTGGGCCCAACCACCCCCACTCCATCTTATGGGCGCAGTTGAGAACAACTTTGTTGCAGTTGCATGAGCGGTTCCTGTAAGTGACATGAAGCTTCCGTGTGGTTGCTGTTCTGCTTCTGAAAGAAGAGCCACACTGCAAATGCAAGGTCAATGTGTGGAAACATGTTAACCTGCAGTACAGTATGCTGCTCCTGGAGAGGGTCTCAGCAGCAAAAGAGTATGACACTCTTCCTATTAGCACCTTCTATCCTGCATTCTAACAAAGCCATTCACATTGCTGAGCATTCCATGACACAGTCATTCCTCATAACATTTGAAAGTGCCAAAATGGGAAAAACATAGAAGCAGCAGTACTCGAAGTTGGCAAGCAGTGGGCGGTGCATGAGTGGGGCCAAGTGGTGGGCTGTAGCATGGTAGCAAACATATGTATACCACTTGTTATTGTAGACCAGGGGTCAGCCAGATACGGCCTAGCTGGTAGTTCGTTCCAGCCTAATGCCCCCGGCCGATCCGGCCTAATGCTGGCCGGCAACCCACGGCTCCAGAGCGGGTTGCCAGCGGGCGTTAGGAACTACCGGAGCCGGAGCTCCAGTGCCACCTCCTTGCTGTTGCTCCAGAATATCGACGCCGGCAACGGTGAATAGAAAAAGCTCCCTGAAGTGAAATCCCCTCTCCTCCGTATTCATTGTGGAGGAGAGGGATTTCACTTCAGGGGGCGTTCCCTGGTGGTGGGCAGATCCATTAGGGCGGGTGTACTCCTGCGCACCCCATAAATGGCCTAGTGGCCAAAAAAAGTTTGGCGACCCCTGTTGTAGACCTTCTGTTCTCTATTGATTTATTGTTACAAATTAAGGGATCCCCCCAATCTCTCTTCTTCTCTGCACCTCCCTATGTCCACCCCTGCTCACAGCTGTTCTGACACTCCAGGCAACCCACCCTGCACATTTCTTGGCAGGCATAAAGAAGTATATTGAATGGGAGGTGCTGCAGTGATAGGTGACAATTTGTAATATGTATTTAAAAATATGGCTACAACTCAGAGCCACCCAACAAGAGATACATAGCATGCCCCCAAGGGTCTCAGCACTAGAGATGCCACTGGGTGGCATGGTGGGTTTGTGATCTAATCATCGCTTACCGTGCTTGACCTGTTGCTGATCTGTGTAATAAAGGATTATGGGTAAGTGGCAGGTTTTACAGGAGGTGAATTGGTGACATTTTGGGCCCATTTTTTACTTGAGGAGGAAAACCTTGCAATTAGCTGCTCCCTATTTATTTTGAAGGTTTGTGTTTCTTTTGTATTCTGTTTGTCCAATGTAACATGCAGTTATATTTCAGTATTCTGAACATTGGGAACATTTTAATTGTAATTGTATGACTGTTGTTTTCTACCAATGAGCATTATTAGAAGGTATTAAAAATAATACTACTAATGTTAAAGTTCCTCAGTTTCCCCCAAATGGCAAAATTATGTCCCAACCAACGTGACAGCTAGAGTGGGAGCGTCATATTGTGATCTTTTCCAGGGACGGTTGGGGACAATCTGTATCTGCTCCAAAACTACAGAATAAGTTGGCACCACGCTAATAACATCCACAGGTAAACCAGCAGATACTTCTATATACGCAGCTGTAATTCTGCTGACATGTGCACAGCATCCAATAGGTCTGTTCATTACATAATAATAAATCTGAACACATTCACAGAGCAGCACAAAGCTGTTGGGGATGATGGGACTTGTAGTTCCCCCATAAAGGGAGCCTGGCTGAATATGACATATAACAATAAAAGCCCTGTTGTTAATGTAAATACAATGTCCAGCTCATCTGTACACACTTTGGCTGCATTAATTATGCTCCTATGTCATATACCTGTGCTGGCTGCATTACGCAGAACATTGTATGTGCTACTGGACTCACTGACAGCTCACTATTCATAATACAGCTTACTTCCGGGTAGGAATATAGCAACACCATACCAGAGGGGTGTACCAGGACATTGCTCTAGTTACTAACAAACACATAGACATTTATACCACCGTGATTTATTCCTTCCCCCTACAAGTACAAATACATTTTTTACAGCTGCGCTTCTTTAAATAATAACACACAATGTACCTATGTATTACAACCCAATGGATATAACCTCCCCCTTTCAGGACTGTACTACCACCACACGTACCATGGTATGTGCCTGGTCGCTAAGGTACCATATAAAATGCCTGTCCGGATTTCAACACAATTGGTGTGAAAACACACAGAGACTGACGTGCAGTATTGTGTAAATTCTAATATGAAAGGAGTCTGGAAGCTGTGAACAGCTTAGCCTGGGAAGAGCTTTCCCCATGTGGGGATTAAGCAAAACCGGCATTGTTTAGGTCAGGCCAATAGGGAGGAAATGTGTTGCAGGTAGAGGAGATCTTCCCTGCTCCGGTGTCTCCTCCGGTTATCCCCCTCCCCCATCGCTGTGTTGTATGGAGGGCCAGACCAGAGGCTTCATGTGCTGGCCGAGGCTGTGACACCTCCTCGTCATTGTCTCCTCACATGTCACAGAGCGAACGACATGGACAGAACAATAAAGGTATCAAGTGCCTGAGTATACGTGTACCTATGTATTAGAGGGCTGTGTACACTATGTGTATATAGACATGTACAGTTCCTGATTTTGTACGTTTGCTCTCTGACAAAGAAGTAACCAGTCTATAATTGTAATGGGAGGTTTATTGTAGGTGTGAGAGACAGAATAACAAAAGAACCCCCAAAAACCCAGTGCTCAAAAGTCAGAGCTTGATGTGCATTGTAATGAGTGAAATAAGTATTTGATCCCTTATCAACTAGTCTGGAGACTGGCTAGGCCACTCCAGGACCTTCATGTGCTTCTGCTTGAGCCACTCCTTTGTTGACTTGGCCGTGTGTTTTGGGTCATTGTCATGCTGGAATACCCATCTAAGACCCATTTTCAATGCCCTGGCTGAGGGAAGAAGGTGCTCACCCAAGATTTAAGGATACATGGCCCCGTCCATTGTCTTTTAGATGCGGTGAAGGTGTCCTGTCCCCTTAGCAGAAAAACACCCCGAAAGCATAATGTGTCCACCTTCGTGTTTGAGGGTGGGGATGGTGTTCTTGGGGTCATAGGCAGCATTCCTCCTTCTCCAAACACAGCGAGTTGAGTTGATGCCAAAGAGCCCAACTTTGGTCTCTTTTGACCTCAACACTTTCACCCAGTTCTCCTCTGGATCATTCAGATGTTCATTAGAAAACTGCAGACGTACCTGTACATGTGCTGTCTAGTGCAAGATTTCAGTCTTTCACGGAGCAGTGTGTTACCAATTGTTTTCTTGGTGACTTTGGTCCCAGCTGCCCAGAGATCATTGACAAGTTCCCCCTGTGTAGTTCTGAGTTGATTCTTAACCGTTCTCATGATTATTGCAACTCCACGAGGGGAGATCTTGCTTGGTGCCCCAGACCGAGGGACATTGACAGTTATTTTGTGTTTCTTCCATTTGCAAATTATCCCGCCAACTATTGTCACCTCACCAAGCTTCTTGGTGGTAGCCTTGTAGCCCAGTCCAGCCTTGTGTAGGTCCACAATGTTGTCCCTGACATCCTTAGACAGGTATTTGGTCTTGGCCATGGTGGCTAGTTTGGAATCTGATTGATTGTATCTGTGGACAGGTTTCTTTTATACAGGTACATTAACAAGCTTGGATTAGGAGCATTCCCTTACAGAGAGTGCTCCTAATCTCAGGCCGTTACCTGCATACAGTGAAGACACTTTGGAGCCTGAAATCTTTCTGGTTGATATGGGATCAAATACTTATTTCACTCATTACAATGCAGATCAAGCTCTGACTTTTGAGCACTGGGGTTTTGAGGGTTCTTGTGTTATTTTGTCTCTCACACCTACAATAAACCTACTATTACAATTATAGACTGGTCTTTTCTTTGTCGGGGGGCAAACGTACAACATCAGCAGGGGATCAAATACTTCTTTCCCTGTGCTGACATGTATTGGAGGCTATGTGCTGTGTCGGTGACACTACAGCCAGGTGAGGAATGACTGAGGCATGACATTGTTGTGGCGTTATAGAAGGAGCAGAGGGCATATAGGGAGTGTGAGGGGAAATGTAGAGATGAGTCAGTTTGGTTTGCCATCATTGTGTGAGTCTGACATTTACAAGTGACATCTGACAAGTGAATCACCCTGTGCTGTGTAAATGTAGGAAGGTGGTGAATCATCCCCTGCATGGTGAATGTGCAGGTCATGAACCCTAACTGTGTATTAGTAGACTGTTATCCCTATGCACTGAATTGTCCTCAGGGTAAATGGGGATTCCCTGATGTGTAGCTGCTGTAATGGGTCATCCCCCCGCCCGTTTCGTATCCTGCTGGGCTTTCCCCCCTCTTGTACCCTGCTGGGGTACCCCGGCCCGTACTTTGGCCATTTGGGTCAGTCAGTGCCTATTGGTGGCCACTTTCTCTTTCAGAGGTAGTGGACACACGTGACTTCCCCATCATCAGTAAATTCTAAAAGATTATTCACACATTATCTAAGTCTTCTAAACCAGGAAAAGACCAAAAATATAAACGTGTGTAACCATAAACCTGACCCCTAAAAAAAGAATAGGCGTAGTGAGATGAGAAATATATAAATCAGTCCCGGTGTATAAAAAATGACTTCATCCTGCATTCTAACAAAGCCCTTCAATCAGCTGAGCGCTACATGATAGACACAGCGCGACTTCTGCTCCAAAGGGCCCACAACACCAGCAGCTCCCACGATAGGGCTGATAAGGAGCCCTTTATTGTGTGTGGCGCGTCGCTGAGATGTCTAACAAAATGCCTGTGTGAATTTCCTAACAATTGGTGTCAAAACACACAGAGACTCGCTTCCAGTATTGTGTACATTCTATTATGTGTGTCCAGGAGTCGTGAACTTTTCAGCCTGGGAGGAGCTTGGACAACGTGGGTGTTAAACAAAAACCGGCATTGTTTATGACAGCCCAATAGGGAGGTAATGTGTTGTAGTTGGAGGAGGTCTGGCCACAGCTCCGGTGTCTCCTCCGGTCGTTTCTTTTCCCCCCATTGTGTGATTGTATGGAGGACCAAAACAGAGGCTTCATGTGCTGGCTGAGGCTGTGACACCTTCCCTGCGTTACCTCTTCACATATGTCACAGACTAACGACATGGACAGAACAATAAAGGTATAAAGTGCTGGGACTGAGGGGATTGTGTTATATACAGACATGTACCTGTGTATTGGAGGGCAGTGTACATTATGTATATACAGACATATACCTGTGTATTAGAGGGCAGTGTACATTATGTATATACAGACATATACCTGTGTATTGGAGGCTGTGTACATTATGTATATACAGACATATACCTGTGTATTAGAGGCTGTGTACATTATGTATATACAGACATATACCTGTGTATTAGGGGCTGTGTACTTTATGTATATACAGGATTATACCTGTGTATTAGAGGCTGTGTACATTATATGTATATACAGGAATATACCTGTGTATTAGAGGCTGTGTACTGTGCCAGTGACACTATATACAGACATGTACCTGTGTATTGGAGGGCTGTATATCTTATACTGGTGACAGATAGGGGGCTCCTACTCCCAGGTTTTGTAGTGCTGTGTACAAGGTTTGTATCTGGTCTCTGTAAATACATTTTCGAGTTGTAGCTTGCATTCTTCCTATTTGGCTTGAAATTGTAAATGCACCTTATATATGGCAGATACCTTCAGAGGTATCTCTGAAGGTAGGCTTTTGCTAGAATTTATATTGCCGCTCCTAAAGCAGAAGTGTACTAAAAATAAAAAAAACTTCACTTACCTTTACTTCTGCAGGGCCCCTGACCCCTCCGTACTTTATGTAAAAGGATTATCTGCCCTAAAAATCTCGTAGTTAGGTCTGCTTTATTATTCACATTTCATGTATGATTACATCACTGTAATTTAGGTAATTAGACTTGGCGGGCCCAGGTTGGGTTGGTAGTAGCTTACTTGTATATCCACTATGCCAGTATTTGTGACAACCAGATGTCTTTGGTAAGTAAGTTGGTACACTGCATAGAGGAGCAGCTAGGTCACTCTAGGGAAATCCCCTTCATACCATGGAGTTGATGAATATAGAAAATTGCTATACTAGTCAATGTAAACCAGGATCTTGCAGAGCACATGTGTTTCCATCAATCACTAAATGACTGTAAAATCTGTAGAGATGACAATATGAAAGGAAAACTGTTGAAATCCTCATGTTTATGTTTGTAGCTGGCAAAGGATCATTGAACAACTGTAATTGGGTAAATTTCTGTCCCTATGGATGCAATAAGGTGCCACTCACTCCTCCTTCACTCTCCATAGAACTGCACAGTGTCCAGTGTTCCTTTGTTTTCCTGTCACTGGAAACACTCAGATGGGAGAGTTTCCAGTCACAAAATTCTAATGTGTATACATAGCCCCACTGGACAGAGGGGATCATTGGTGATTCAGCGTCTGAGAATAGCTTCTAGATTGTAAGCTCTTCGGGACAGGGTCCTCTCCTCCTCCTGTGTCACTGTCTGTGACACTATATACAGACATGTACCTGTGTATTGGAGGGCTGTATATCTTATACTGGTGACAGATAGGGGGCTCCTACTCCCAGGTTTTGTAGTGCTGTGTACAAGGTTTGTATCTGGTCTCTGTAAATACATTTTCGAGTTGTAGCTTGCATTCTTCCTATTTGGCTTGAAATTGTAAATGCACCTTATATATGGCAGATACCTTCAGAGGTATCTCTGAAGGTAGGCTTTTGCTAGAATTTATATTGCCGCTCCTAAAGCAGAAGTGTACTAAAAATAAAAAAAACTTCACTTACCTTTACTTCTGCAGGGCCCCTGACCCCTCCGTACTTTATGTAAAAGGATTATCTGCCCTAAAAATCTCGTAGTTAGGTCTGCTTTATTATTCACATTTCATGTATGATTACATCACTGTAATTTAGGTAATTAGACTTGGCGGGCCCAGGTTGGGTTGGTAGTAGCTTACTTGTATATCCACTATGCCAGTATTTGTGACAACCCACATTTTTTTTTTCACTGAAATGAAGTATTGTGAGAGGAATTGTTCACTTCACACAGTTGGTCCTTATCAGTGTCTTCAAGATAAATGTCTTTTACATACATTTTTGTTGCAGACTAGTTAAATAGTAACTGTTTTAGCAGTGTGTAATTTAGCCTGAGTTTGCTTATACAATACTATAGTTATTTACCTGAATGGCTTATAGTTCTCTTTTTGTTATATTTATGCCAGTGATATATTTTTAAATATATAGCGAAGATAAAAATGTTATTTTATTTAAAAACTTGTGTGGCTGTCTTGTCCTCTCCTTATAGTCTTCAGTTACACAGTAATGTAGCCTTCTTCTAATTATACCAAGGTACAGAATTGCTTCCTTTTGAGGGCCTGTCCCGTCCTCTATGTGCCATTTCTGCCCAGCCAACAATAACCTTTCTGATGTGGCCATGCCTTTCCTGCAGTTGTTTCATAGATGTGCACCCATGATAAAAAGTTACAGCCTCTAATTCTGCATGGTGTAATTGTGTCCCCATTCATACATGTGGCTGTTGTAATATTCATGAATGGCTTTTTAACCCCTCTAAACATGGTAATCTAGAAAAAAATGCATTGAAGTTTACCAGTCCCTGGATATGTCCTCTGTGTTTGATTAATTTCTTAGGCTTATTTTACTTACTATGCTGTATCTATAGAGTTGTCATCTCAGACCTCTAACTGCTGATTTGAACTAAAGAACACTTTTCCTCTGCTCATCTCTATATCTTAGGGGCAAGTAAAATCAATAGCACTGATAACAGTGCTTGAGATGCCAGTGCATTAGTATGTACACAAAATTTCACCTCCTGGATTTATGGTGGGCTTGATAGACTTTTTTCCTAAAATGGATAAAACTGTGCTCTAATGAACACTTAATAAATAGAAAATGTAATAAGTATCAGCTTGCCAAACCTTGAATGTGGTGGCTCAGCACAACAAACTATCTACCTTCCAAGCTATCCTCTGTAAACTACTAATTCCCTTACCCCTACCTAATACATATGAAGTGAGGACTTGTTTTTAGTACAAAACATGAGAGCATCTTAGTGACAACCATACCCATAGATATAATGTTGAATTGACTATCCACCTTAGGACAGTACTGTATGTCATTTGCTGTTTTAGCAGGAAAAAAAATGCCTGTGAATCGAGCACCACAAACATGGTAGGCTGCAAAGTTACATTTTAGGTTTTGGGTTTAGGTAAACTTTAAGTAATGTAGGCTTGTCTAACATATGCTAACATAAGGTATGTACACATGCCAGATTAAAATTAATGGTCATGCTTATCTCAGGCAAAAATCTAGCAGTTGTGCAGTGGTCACCTGACATCATTCATCAATCTGCCTTTGTGGATTGCTGATTAACTGAGTGGGGTTGACTGCTGTACTTTCCTACAGACGAGACCACTGGAGTGTGTTTCTCGCTTGTCCTCCCGCCATCCTTTTCTATACAACAGAATGTCGTTGTGTGTAAAGTGCTTGTTCATTCAGCTATCACTGGAATAGATCTTTTGTAAAGAAAACAGAAATCTGACAACTATCTGAAATTTTAACTGGGTTGTATGTGTATGTCATGTGTTGGATGTGACTCCTTAGTTAAAAAAGTTGTTTTGTTTTTTTGTTTGTTTTCTCCCCACCACCACCACAGTGACAAGACACACATATTGGTGTACCACACCAGAACTTGTGATGTGTCTTGGCATTTATTCCCCTTCTGTCAATGTCCTTTGTCAAACTCCTCTCTGCTCTAGTGGTGTGTAGACTCCTCTTCCCCTATGTGGAGCGTTTTGAACGCGACAACTACTGCACTTTTCAGTTCCTCTCTTCCCTCACCAGCTAGCTAATCCCTTACACACGTGCAATAATTGTCGTTGGAAAGGATCTTTTACAATCTTTTACAACGACTAACGACTGCACGATGAATGAACGAGTGCTTTACATACATGTAATACATTGATTTTAGCTCATCATATTTTAGGCTTTGTATGTACCATAGCACACCATATTCTATTGTATAGTCACTGTTACGTGTGTTAGGATGTGTTCCAGATATTTTAACCCTGTGGGTGTTGAAGAATACATACTGACCCCCTGGATGAAAAGTTAACCTAACCTAAAGAGAAATGGGGAGAAAATGCATCTTGTAATTGAACAAGCATAAACAATAAAATATGAAGTAGCTAAAAATATATTGTTTGTAATAATGACCAGAATAATACATGACCAGAAGTGAGTAGGTTTTGTAATTCTTTATTTGTTTGGAGCTTGATGAATTTTAAAATAATTATGCATGTTGTCATAACGGGCAATCATTTTTTTGGTTATTACATCTGATTTCAATGTTTTAGGGTATGTGTAAAAAAATCAACCCAAGAGCGGTTTGCACTGAAGATTCTTATAGATCGTCCAAAAGCCAGAAATGAGGTGAGCTCTGTAAATCTGTGCTTGTCAATTAATACTTTTTATTGTATTAAAATACCACACTTTAGTTGCAGTAAACCCTTATTGAACTTATCTGTGGACATGGGTTAACAATCAGCTAAGTTCTTCGCTTTGCAGCTTTGAATTAATTCTGCTTGGAGATGAAGTACTAACGGAGCTAGATTTAGTTATACTTGAGAAAATGCATTTCTCGGTTGTATTAGGGTGCTTTACTTTCTGGTAAATATAGGAATCACTCAAGATTTGATTCTACTACACATGATAGTTTGCTTTAAATTGATTTACATATGTCTCCGAAAAACATTTACCAAAGATTACACAATTCTATAAAATATCTTCTTTTTCTTAAAATTTAAAGATTTTTTTCTTTTAATTGCCAGAAAGGATTTATTTTCCTATTTGGCACACAACTATTTTCTTCATTGTTTGTTTTTTTTTTTTTCTACTACTGTTTTTTCCTACCAAGGCATGAAAACAAGTGCATTGCGCTGACCTGATTGTGCTTAATGACACACAAAATAAATCAAGAAATTATAGAATTTGTTTTGGCTAAGGGTACATGTTCATTACAAAATGCTCTTTGAGTTTTGATAACATTATTTGATGCAATACATCTGTGGTTAGAAGTTTGTCTGTTTGTGAAAGTTGTGGCAGCTGTGTTTTGTATTATGTAGTACTAGAGGCTATTTTTTGTCTGTGTTTGAGAGTTTGCCCTGATTCTTACCTGGTAAAATGTCTGAAGGTCATGAAGAAGCAGAAAAACATTTTAGGTGAGCCCTGGATAGGAGAAAAAACTACAACAATAAACGTCTTTCCTACTGTCCCATAATGTACCTAAAAATAGGAAAAATATTTTTGGCCTTACACACAATGTAATGTTTTTTTCCCTATAAGGGAAGGTGGCAAAGACCATGTAGACCCCCCTTTTTGGAAAAGCCAGATCCACCTACCCCCAAGGACGGAAAGACTCTTCCCTAGAAATTCTGGCTTTAAAAAAAATTAATTGGGTTAGTAAACTGCACTGACAAGTTACCCAAGATATCTGATAAAATGGCAGCTATTAGACAACAAACATTGTTTTTAAATCTACCTTGAAGAGTGAATGACCCTTCCCTCTATTTACTAGTTTGCCTGTTACTTCTTGTGTGTGTGTGTTTTTTTTTTCTTTTATACAAAAAGCCGTAAGGCTGGGTCTACACTGACGTTTTTAAAAATGCATGTAAACGTTTCTAACGCGTTTATATGTGTTTCATGCACTTTTACTAGCATTTCAAAGTTTGCCTTTAAACCCCTGGAAAACGCCTATGCCGTATTTTCCCCGCGTTAACTGCGCATTTTATTTTTTACGACATTTAAAGCATTTTAATTTTTTTAAATGTTGCAAGTAGCGTTATACATAACACTCAAAAAAGTGCCTCAAGGAAATGTCCTGGTGTAGATTATTGTGATGCATGGGAATATCAAACATGGGCTTTTAAAGCCTCAGGGTAAACGCTGGGGAAGTCAGTGTAGACTAAACCTAATAAATATAATAGTTTACTTGGTCATTGTCTTTTTGTGTCATTTTTCTTATCTATAGTACTTCCCAGTGTTTTGCTTTTACACACAAAGGACTAGGTACAATGGGAAACAGATAAGTTGTAATTGGCACCATTTACTTTCTGTACTTGAAGATGGTTACAATTGTAAAGTGTATAAACATTATGGAGATGAATTTGCAAATATTTACGGAACTCCTCCCTAACATGAAACTATAACAGGCCACACAATAAAGTCACTTTTACTGTGAGTCTTTAAACCCCTAATTACTTCACTATTTTCCACTGTTATCCCAATGGGATTTTGTATCCTACATGAATGTGTGCATGCATAAAAATACTTCTTGCTTTATATTCACAAGGTGCTTTTTTTTATTTTTACACTTGTATCCTTTCCAAATAATATGCTCTCTTTTTAGATTTACTTTTTTTTTTGTTTCGTGAAGGTACGGCTACATATGCTATGTGCGGCACATCCAAACATTGTACAAATCATCGATGTTTATGCAAACAGTGTGCAGTTTCCCCATGAATCTAGTCCAAGGTAAGAGCAGACAATTCTCCTAATTGAACGTTTTCTTTTCAGTCATTGTGAATGATGTATATGCTGCTTTCTTTTTCATTATATTTACTTTTATTCTTTTGCAGAAGAGTGAGCACCAATAATTTTGTCCTGTAGCTGTATGTAAGATTCTTCTAGTAGGATAACACAGTTCAATGTGTATTACTTGTTGCCATACGTTTTCTTATCCAGTTTGTCTTGTTTCAGTTACTTCTCTTTTAAGGTTCTAAATTTCATGTGCTTGACAGGACTCTGGTTCATTAATCATTCTTTGATAATCGGTATACCTTACAAAAGAAATTGATTCACGTGATTAACTTATTGTGTTTTATTGTGTCTGCTATTTATTTTAAACAAGTTGTTACCTTATTCAATGATTTATGACAGTCAGCGTTATATAAAACATGCCTAAAAGTTTACATTTTACATTTTTTTTTTTTTATTAATGCTGATTTTTTTAAAAATACATTTAAGATATGTTATATTGTACGAGATAAAGCCCAAGAACTCAGGTGTCCAAACTCCAGTGCTCAGGATCTGCAATGATTATAGTATGCTAGTATAGTAATATATTAGGAATGTATTGTTTACAGTTAAAAAAAAAAAAACGATGTTTTTTTTAAATAATTTGTCTGTATGTGGCCCATTTTGGAGTGGAGTTGGACCCCCCTGTTCTAGGAAGTTTAAAATCACATTAGTCAAAGTTTTGCAGGAAGAGTTATACAGTTTGTCAGATATTGATGTGTTTGTCCCTATTGGCAGGACAATAAAATACTTTAGATCTGGGAAGGGTCCAAAAAAGTCCAAATGTCTCAGGAACAAAAAGAAAGGGTCAATCTTCCTAACAGGGACTGACAGGTTCCAGGCCAATTTTTTGGTGTCTAAAATACTGAAATATCTGGCTAGAAATATGCAGAGTATTCTCTATCTTTTGTGTTGTTGTCAGCCAGTTTTAAATGGAAATGCAAGTTATTTTTTAATCTAAAATTTGGTCTGTTAAGGAACCAATGGTCTATTTTACAATCTTGCAACCATTAAGGTTTTCCTGTTCATGTCCAAGAAGAAAGGCTCTAAATTGTTTCTGTGGGTAACACATGTAGCTCTTAGAATATTCATATATCATGCACTATTTTTTCAACTTTTTTTTAGTCCATAAACTACTTGTAAATGTGGTATATTTTGCAGAACTTCAGTATATTGTATATGGTGACCATATGTTATAAGTGTGTACTTCATGTAACAATAAGCTTGTTCAATAATTTGAGTTGTCTACTGCATAATGGAGGTGGCCATTTTGGCTAGAATGTACAAATTATCACTTCACTAACGGCTGGTGGTATTACTAGGCCATGTATTTGTTGTCATTGGTTCTTGATAATTCTGCAACAGTTGTAAAACACACATATGTACCTCATACAATTCATTGCACCCAAACACTCACATAAATAGTTTGAGTGACCATTGTCAAAACACATTCACTGGAGTTTATTTTTTACAGTTGGTTACCTCCACTGCTTTCTAGAATAACAGGGTATGTTAGCCTGACCCTGATTTATACGTTATATTAAACCAAGTTAGTATATGATAGAATGGTAGGAGGATTGATTTTAACACTGCTGGAAGAGAAGTGCCAGTGCTGTCAATCTGGGGCACAACCTTCACCAAACTACATTCTTTCAAGACAGCCACCGGGGAAAAGGAATGAAAGGCAAGGTTGCGCCTTCTGTTGACCAGCATCAGCATCGACTGCATACTCACTGATAATTGATCCGCTCTTTAAATTAACACTTTTGAACAGGGCACGGCTCCTAATTGTTATGGAGATGATGGAGGGGGGCGAGCTGTTTCACAGAATCAGCCAGCACCGGCACTTCACTGAGAAGCAAGCCAGCCAAGTAACAAAGCAGGCAAGTTCCAGAATTTCCACCAGCAGTCTTGCAATGAACAACTTAAGGGTTAAAGGCATAATATAGGGACCTAGGTTCTCACTTATCTTATTGCCTGCTTTGTTATAACTACAATATACTATGCACTGCTACAACTTAGTGTAATTGTTTTGTTTGAGTCACACTAGGCACTTTCTTCTGTTGGACTTAAAAGAAATGTTTGCTTATTTTTTTTTTTTTCTTTTTGCTGCAGTAGTCCACTGCAATTATTTATTGGGCTAGGCCCACTGAAAAAAACTATATAGATGATTTTATTGATGGGTGCATAAAAAAATAAAAATAAATTTTGTGGACAGCCAAAATATTTACTTATTTTAATATATAATGCAGATGTACAAGATTATTTTGAATGGATCTCTATATTGTAAGCCTCTCAATGAAAACGTGACCTATTTCAGTGGTTACATTGTCTGTTAGCTATAGGATACAGCATACATTGCTGTCTATTTCTTTTTGGTTTTATTTGTTTGTGAAGCCTTGACATTTTACATCTCCATAGTGTATGTTAAATGAAATCTTGAGCCTTGTCCAAATAATCGTAGCATAGTATGGTATGGTTTAAAAAAAAATATTCTAAGTATTCAATTTTAAACATATATGGGGAAGCCATATATTCTGTTTTGTTATGCAGGCTGTTCTGCAAAGTTGTGCAGTACAGTGCTAAATGGACTTTCTTATATGCAGATACCAAGGTGGGACTGTAAATCAAAGTTAGGAATCTCAATCTGTGTGTATGTATATATAGAGTAACTACAAAAAACAATCTTCTCTTTAGTACCTGTATACCACTGTCCTAAATCTCCACTCTTTCCCGATGCCCCAACTTTGTGCTTGTGCTCAATTCCCATCAGAAGAATCCAGTAACACTCTTTAGCGACCATTTGCAATGTTTCAAGCTCCTCTTCAGTAGGCCACCCATGTGGGTCCACTATTGTGCCTGCTGCTGAAACAACAGAGCATGTTACCTGAACTGAGGAGGGGCTTTTACTGGAGGAGTCCTGAAATGTCCGTAAAGTTGATTTTTTACGCCACATTCAGAACCCCTTATCACAACATCTCAAATGTGTCAGAAAACAGACACACACTGAGCTTTTATGGAGCAATAAAGTACATTCTATACGTTTTTCCTAGGATAAACTACTAAAATGTAAGCACCAGCTTTCCTGTAGGCTCATGTTTTTATTAGAAATAAATCACATGTATTTTTGCTGAAAAAGAACAATTATATTCTTTCAGTGAATCAGATTCAGACAGGCTACTGTGTATTTATTTACATGTATGTTAACACAGCTCTTCTTGTCATATGAGCTAAAACAGTAGGGAAAAAATTCTACTAGTGCTAACTTGTGTTTTTCTTTTTGCAGATTGCTTTGGCCCTACAGCATTGTCACACATTAAACATTGCACACAGAGATCTGAAACCAGAAAATTTGCTCTTTAAGGATAACTCCTTGGTAAGACTGTTATAATCCTTTTGTACTGTAGGCGGTTTTCTCACACTAATTACAGCTCCATAATATGTTTAATGACTGAGTGTTTACAAACACAGGCTCTGCATCTACCCATAAACTCCTGCAACTGGCAGCCTGCTTTCTTATGCTTTAATGTTTGTCGTAAAGTTTCTACAATTGCAAAGATAATAATTGAACTACTTTACAGCGCATCCATGTCCTTTCACAATTGTTTGTTTCAGGATGCTCCAGTCAAACTGTGCGATTTTGGGTTTGCCAAAATAGATCAAGGAGACCTCATGACGCCACAGTTTACCCCTTACTACGTAGCTCCTCAGGTAATTTGTAATATGTGTATAATAACATGGAAGTAGGAAAATTGTTCTATAAAGAGAACTAGTCACAGTGGGATTTTAAACATCTAAACATTCTGTCTTTAATCAAATGATTCCCTTACTTAAAAGGTTTATATTTGTCCCTAAATTTACCTTGTGTATGCAGAGAATGACTCGAGGCTATGGAGTGCATGTGCCGAAACCCTCTTAAACTGCAATAACGGACATCTTTAAACTCCATGGAAATGGAGACATGTTTGTAAATCTTACTTCATGTAGCTCTGGTTAAATACTGGTAGGGTTAGGAGACACAGATGTAAACATTTGGTGCTAGGAAATCTTACACGATTAAAGGGAAATTTTAGGCCAGCAGTTTAGCCCTACGAGATGTAAACTAAACACAGGTAGAGAATACATATTACTCTGTCACTGTTAGGACTCTGTAGGAGCCCTTACACCAGGGGTCTGCAACCTGCGGCTCCGGAGCCGCATGCGGCTCTTCAGCCTCCTTGTTGTGGCTCCCTTCGGCTGCCGCGGGGAGATCTCTGATGGGGGATCCCCTTCCTCCCAAGACACTGCGGAGGAGGGGGATTCCCTATCCGGTGTTCTAATGAAAAAA